>NC_092374.1:46347012-46650042 GCF_030028105.1 Mobula birostris | reverse complement strand
ATACTGGAGTCATGATGATCATGATGAAGTCTGCTGGAGAGAGACATTTATACACATGCTGTCCTCCGTAATTCAAAGAGATTGAAGGATAAGGTTGCAGGGTGACAAAACGTGACAGGAGCACTTGGAACTAAAAACTAATCCCTACCGGGAGAAAACAGCGCCTGTTCTTTCTGCACTGTTCTCCAGCAGTTTAACGACTAAATCCAGCCGGAACATAACACACAAGTGCTCTTGAAAGTCAGGTATTAACCCTACCCACCAACAACCAAGCATTGCCATCCTGGCCCCCTTCATGATAGTTTATGAAGCTCATTTACATACATAATTTGTTACTCAGTTAAATGGAGGTTTGTCTTTTTAATACCTTTTTAAATATTTTCATGAAGCTTCAGCTAACTGGGACAACCACTTAATTGGGCCAAAACATACTGGTCCTGATGTGCCCAAATTAACCAGAATCCACTGTCTTTATTGGTAAATCCTCAACCCTAAATTCAGCAGGCTGTGAAGAATCAACTGTGTTGATGACTCTGGAGCCACATACAACGGTTGACCATGGGAGATCTTCTCAAAAGAAGATAGATGCTTTCAGACTGATTTTCACCACATTCTAGCAGAATTCTGGTGAACATCATTTAGACTAACCATTTTTTTTAGTTCCAGTTTTACTTAATTTTTTGAATCAAATTTTTCAGTTGCCATGTTGAGTTTTGAACACATAGCTGAATATGAAATTTTAGAAGAATCACATTTCTTTTTAAATTACAGGAGATACACTCCAAAAGCCTTTTTTTTAAATGTATTTAAATATATTCATTATTCTAAAGTATTTTTATGTGTTTTATGCATTGTACTGTAAAAATGTATTTAAAACTTCATTCTTTTGAGTCATTTTTGCTGTATTTAATAGTATGATACTTTTTAAATAAGCTTTGAATGTTATTCAATGTCTGTAGCTGTCAGAACTATCCATGGGCATTGTTTGGACAGATAATAAACCGGAAGAATGACCCTTTCAGCAACAGACCTCCTTTACCATTGGACCTTGTCAATAAGAGGTTGGCTGCAGGTTAGCACAGGTAGAAGAGAGGAGATTCTAGACAGCTTGACATTTACCAAGACAGGGTGGAGAGAAATGTGCTGTAGGGTGTAGGTTGAGCACTGCAGTGCAAATACATCTCATGGCAGTACTTTTAAGAACAGTGGGAATGTAATCAATGTCAACTGCAATAAACTCCAATTATTTTGCACCTTCAGGACTTCTGGTGCTGTAGGACAAGATTTTCCAGGCAAGTGGCTGTTAATCCTATTAATATCCAAACTCATTTTTACTTTAGTTTGTTTTACTTGTTACTAATTGATTTAATAAACTCTCCAGTAACCTTGCAGAGCTTAAAGGGAGCAGTAAATATACAAGTATTCCAGACCCTGATGTGAGTCAAAAATCCTGCCGTATTCTTGCGCCCTGTGTCCCAACCTCAACCCCAGCTCTGGCTGCACACCTTGCCTACACTCTGAAACTGTGCCCCTGTCCACACACTTCACTTTTTCCCTTAACCCCAGTGCACTTTCCACATTAATGCTATCAGTATCTCTAAACAAATAGATGCTGAATTATCAAAGTTTTACTGTTGTCATAGGCATACACACACAGGGTATAAATTCAATTAAAAAAATCACTTTTTACAGCCACAACACAATATATTATAAGATGAGGACAAACATAAGGTAACATAAATTTAAATCAACATAAATTATATAGAACTTACATGTATGCAAAATAAACAGCAAGTAAGTATAACACTAGGGCAAGACTAAGGGAGAGGAAAAAGTATATGGCCATACATAGAATTAAGATTTTCAGGTCGGTTCAAGAACTGAACCCATGCAGTGGCATGGTAGCATAGTAGTTAATACAATGTAATGCTTTACAGTACTAGTGATCCGGGTTCAATTCCTGCTGCTGTCTGTAAGGAGTTCGTACAGTCTCCCCATGATCGCATGGGTTTCCTCTGAGTGCTTTGGTTTCCTCCTACATTCCAAAGATGTACCAGTAGGTTAGTCGGTCATTGTAAATTGTCCCATAATTAGGCTAGGGTTAAAACAGGTTTGCTGCATAGCTTGATGGGCGGGAAGGGCCTATTCTGCACTGTATTTCAATTTAATAAAACCTGGTGGGAGTGGGGAAGAAGCTTTTCTTGAACCTTGAGATGTAGGTCCTCAGATTTCTGTACCTCCTGCCTGATGGCAGCATCGAGAAAAGGGCATATTGTAGACTGAATGGTGTAGGATCCCCGATGATGGGTGCCTCCTTCCTGAGACATTGCATTTCGCAGATGTCCTCGATAGCGAAGAGAACTGTACCCATGATGGACTGGTTGAGTTCACCACACCCTGTAGCCTCTTGCGTTGCTGTGCATTGAAGGTTCCATGTCAGGCCATGATGCTGCCAATCAGAATGTTTTCCACTGTACGTCTGTAGACATTTGTCAATCTTTGATGACATGCTGAATGTGAAGTTATGAACTGTTTTATTTTGAGGTGGTCCATTTTGACTCTCATTTTTCATCCTCTGTGTAGAGAATGATCTTGGGGATTAAGGCTGAACTACTTCCTCCTTGGCTGCTAGTTCTTCTTTATGCACCAGCAGTGCAATAGAGTTGCTTTACACTAATTGCAATGGAAATGCCAAGTCCCAGCCAACATTTATCCCTGAATGACACTCACTGCACATTGGCTGAGGAACATTGCTGTATCTGGACCAGCTGCTAGCTTTTCTTTCACAACAACATTTGTAAATTAGTTGTGACATTTTTTTGGACATCCTGACAATGTGGATACATACAGTTACTTGAAAGTAAAGCGTATCCTATTTCTGATTTGTGTGGCAGAAACCCATACTATCTCTGTAATCTCTAAGAAGAAATGAACAAACTTTCTTCAAACAAAAAAGTCCACAACTTTTGAAAGCTCCTGTACTTCCAGGGTCCTGCTGGTATTGTTAGACTCCAATGCTCTTCTATTCACCTGCTACCTTGTGAACCAATTAATCATTGCTGAGAAGGAAGTGCTCAGTGGATCCCCAAAATTATTGGAGAGATTGAGGATTAATGAAGCACTTGGTGAAATATTAATCTGCAAGGGTTGACAGAGTTATTACAAAGAAAGAACAGATGTTAAAACTTTCCAAACATCAGTTGGAGTATGTACATTTTTAACATAACTGGCCGTCAGCAGCTTCACATCATAGTTACACTTTGGTAATTCAGAAGAAAGCTGTGAAACAACTTTTACACCGGTCTTTTAGGGGGTACTTTCTATATCAGGAGAGTCTAACAATGAGGCATTTATGCTAAACACAAACATGATTTGACCCTGACAGAAAAAAAGCCAGCTACTGGTTTGGCAGGCTGAGGTTATGTATGTAATATAATGCAGATTGGTTTTAACACAGCCCTTGGAAGACACACTGCAGATTTATCATGCATTGGAGAAATAAATTAGTTTTCTCTTCCCACAGCCTGGCAACAAGTTTTCCAGATCCAAGGAGGAGACTGTCAAGCAGTGTTCCCATTATATTTCAGGTTTCATTTCTCAAGAATACTGATTCAATGAATTTATTTGATTTTTTTTTCTGCATTATCTTCTGTACAAGGCCTCAAGTAATGATGTATGCTGGATGCTATATGAAAAAAAGAATACTGTTTGAGAGAACCTCTTCTGGCATGCTTCTTTGGTGGAGAACATCAATCAGCAAATTCCTTGATCAAATATTGTGCTCTGTATCACCTCTAGTGGATGGCTTTTTAATTAACACAGATGGGGTAACAGATTCTGAAGTCAATCTGGACCATTTAGCATGGAAAGCAAATCATCACATCATCCTTTAAGATTTCTAAATACTTAAAAATTGCTTGTACTTTCAGTTCCAGTCATCTTATCAGGATGTGTGCTGGCAATATCAGAACCCAAACACGGAGCAAAGACCAACGCCAATGTAGAGACGTCAATGAAGGTTTATTCATAGTAATTCCAAAAGAATATAGCTGGCTCAGCCAAGTGACACTGCGAGAATAACATTCTCAGAACTAAGACCCCATGATTAGCACTAATCAGATGTCTGCTTAAATAACACAAGTAACACTGAGTCATAGAAACATAGAAAACATAGAAAATAGGTGCAGGAGTAGGCCATTCGGCCCTTTGAGCCTGCACCGCCATTTATTACGATTATGGCTGATCATCCAACTCAGAACCCTGCACCAGCCTTCCCTCCATACCCCCTGATCCCCGTAGCCACAAGGGCCATATCTAACTCCCTCTTAAATATAGCCAATAAACTGGCCTCAACTGTTTCCTGTGGCAGAGAATTCCACAGATTCACCACTCTCTGTGTGAAGAAGTTTTTCCTAATCTCAGTCCTAAAAGGCTTTCCCCTTATCCTCAAACTGTGACCCCTCGTTCTGGACTTCCCCAACATCAGGAACAATCTTCCTGCATCTAGCCTGTCCAATCCCTTTAGGATTTTATATGTTTCAATCAGATCCCCCCTCAATCTTCTAAATTCCAACGAGTACAAGCCTAGTTCATCCAGTCTTTCTTCATATGAAAGTCCTGCCATCCCAGGAATCAATCTGGTGAACCTTCTTTGTACTCCCTCTATGGCAAGGATGTCTTTCCTCAGATTAGGGGACCAAAACTGCACACAATACTCCAGGTGTGGTCTCACCAAGGCCTTGTACAACTGCAGTAGTACCTCCCTGCTCCTGTACTCGAATCCTCTCGCTATAAATGCCAGCATACCATTTGCCTTTTTCACCGCCTGCTGTACCTGCATGCCCACTTTCAATGACTGGTGTATAATGACACCCAGGTCTCGTTGCACCTCCCTTTTTCCTAATCGGCCACCATTCAGATAATAATCTGTTTTCCTATTTTTGCCACCAAAGTGGATAACTTCACATTTATCCACATTAAATTGCATCTGCCATGAATTTGCCCACTCACCCAACCTATCCAAGTCACTCTGCATCCTCTTAGCATCCTCCTCACAGCTAACACTGCCACCCAGCTTCATGTCATCCGCAAACTTGGAGATGCTGCATTTAACTCCCTCATCCAAGTCATTAATATATATTGTAAACAACTGGGGTCCCAGCACTGAGCCTTGCGGTACCCCACTAGTCACTGCCTGCCATTCTGAAAAGGTCCCCAAGCTTATCAAAATAAACTTAACAAGCTTAAACAGAAAGGACCAAGAGACCTCATTACAAAGAGTGAGTTCCTTGAGAAGAACATAAGGAAGTCTGAAAGATTTATGACACTAGTTAAACAACAATTAACCAACGCCAGGAATTGGAGAGTTCAGAGATTTGGGGATTGATGTTGGGGCAGGGGCAGTGAAAGAATAGGATTGGTTGCGATACCTAGTCAGTATACGTGGGCCTTTTTGTTTGCAGGTTTAACCATTTCCGCCCATTACCAACCACAACCAGGACCTTAGAGAAGAGTCTGGCCGAAAACCATGTCGTTCTTTGGATCCTTGCATATTGGTTCCATGCCATGGCCAATTAGTGGATCTAGTTTATAACCATTTAACTGTTTTGCTGTTTTTGGCAATAAGTTGACATACACACCCATGAAATCACCCCTCAGCTTCTTAAATTTTAGTGAGAATCTCTCCTTATAACTATAGTGTCAACATCCTTGTGAACCTCTTCTGTACTCTCTTGGTTGCTACCAATCCTTCCTGTTGTATCGTAACCAATATGGTAAGCAATAATCTGAAGTGTGATCTAATCAGTATTTTGTACAGATGGAACATGACATCACAACTCTTGTACCCAATGTGTCAAGCAGTGAAGGCAAGCATACCAAATGCATTTCTTAATACCCGATCTCCTGCGTTGCAATTTTCAGGGAGTTATACATCTGCATCCCAATTTCTCACTATATAACAACTCTTTTAAGTCTCTACAATTTAACTTACTTGTCTGACCAGAAATTGACCTCCTGAAGTGCATTACATCACACTTGACTGGACTATGTTCATCTGTCACCTCGGCACCAACTTTCCATCTGATCTTTAAACAGTCATCTTTGCTACCGACAGCTCCACAAATTTTTGTGTTGTCTGCAAACGCATCCTGTACATTCTCATCCAAGTCATTTACTACAAATGACAAAAGCTCCAGCACTGTTCCCCATTCTGCACCACTTTTCATTAGCAGATGCTCTTTGTCATCCATTCACCACATTCTGTTCATTCAAACACAAACAGCAGCATGGAATTCTGTTAAAGAAAAACATGGTTGCTGCTGCCGTAACATATACAAAATGTGATGGATGTGGCTATTCACCAGGCGGACATTGATGGAGAAAAATAGCTTTACATGTAAATAGGATTCCTGCAAAAGCTTGAAGTGCTTGCAGCCAATGAGACTTTCTACTCTGAGGAAACCTAAAACCCTCAAGGAGCTACACATTGGCTCCTCCTAATCATGGCAAATGAAATGTCATTATCTGTCTTTGAAAAAGGAACATTGGTAATCGGCCTTATGCAATTGAATGACAAACTGATATAAACACCACCAGTTCAAGATTGAATATTCAGCCGAAGCTTAAGTATTCAAGATCACAGGCGTCTAGAGAATGTGGTCCTCATCTTCTCTGCTATTAGATTTCACAATGGTCCACGGACCCATGAACACGACCTCAATATTCCTCTTTTGCACTATTTATTTATTTTGTTTCTTATTGCAACTTAGAGTATTTTTTATATTGCTGCTGTCACAAAACAAATTTCACAGCATATGTCAGCAATAATGAACCTGATTCTGATTCCTACTGTGAGCTGCATCTGTGGTGGATACAGGTGGTTGTTTTCTGTGCAGTCAGTATTCTTCGCTTCGAGTTGGAAATGTGGCCCTTGCTGAGAATTCCCCTCCTCACAGTTTACCCAGCTCTGATCATTTTCTCAAATGTGCTGCATTTCACGAAGAATGCCCTTGGAAGCCTCCTTTTCTGCAGAAATCAGTTCAATCCAGCTTGCCTTCATAGTATAAACTCCTTATCAATTTTGAACTTGATTGTTTGACGGTATATGGTTATTACCTGGCTTCTTCTTTTGCACTGGATCCATCTCCCTCTCCATTACATCCTCTTCCCTGCAAAACTTTTTTCCCCAAACTCACATCTGAGACCTCTCTGACTGCTGTATCACAGGTCTCATACCAAGGACACCAATTCTATCTCACCCCTGTGTCTCTGTGTGTAAAGGAGTGAATCATTCGACATAGAAATTCCAAACCACTCTCCTTTTGTAATGAATATCACTTGGCTATCTCATTGTAGTGGCTTTCACTTCAGCCATTTCTGTCCTTGTCTCAGTCCTCTCATCTCTAAACCTTTCTCTTTTTTTTTCTCACATAGCAGTTTAAAATAGAAATTGATTCCAACATTCATTGTCAATGACACTAAATCACTACACTGAAGAGATGTCCCTGAAAGAAAATGGATTGTAGTCTCTGTGTTAGAAAAGTTTGCGTTAAACTTTTCAGATTTCAGTTCACTTTCATCTTCACAAGTCCAGCACATAGCACTGTAGAAAAATTGTGTGTATGCTTCTTATAAACTCTTATTATATATGTTTCAATAACAACAGAGGTAAATATACCATCACATGCCCAGACATCATCCCTGATGAAGATGGCAGAGTTCGTCATTGAAACATTGGTTATAATCGATACCTGTACCCAGCTGGAAGCCCGGGTAGAGTTTATTCGTCATTTATGCCGGGAAAGCACTAGATCCTTTTTCAGTATGCTTCTTGCCAGACTTCACTTGATACCCAAAATACAGAATTGAATTCTTTTCACAGTCTTTAGTTGAACTTATTTAAACACGGCTTAAAGTGGACATCCAGCTGTTTCTCACAATATATTTGCTTCCATGCAGATCTTTTTGCCAATGCTCTCAACTATATAATGCAGTTGTCACCAATTCTAGTAATCCCTAATGATTTTGTAATGAAATGGCTGACAGCATGATTTATCCATGCAGTACAGGCAATAATCCACTTGATCTGCTCTTAATTCCCCTTCACCTCCTGACTCTTGCGGAATACTCTCTTCCTTCCTCTGGAGAGACATGATCGATTATTAAGCTAAGCACCAGCCTATAAAATGTACAGCATAAACACTTTTAACAGATTATTAGAAGACCACAAATGACAACAGCATAATAGTTAATTGAATAGGGGAATAGTGATAATGTCAGTTTAAGTATCAAATGAAGTATGATTCACAATTTGTAACTGCTCAGTACACTTATCAAAAGACAGAGAGAGTAGTGTTGCACATCAGAATCAGATCTATTATCACTGACAAATGATGTGAAATTAGTTATTTTGTGGCAGAAATAAGACATAAACTTCTATAAATTGAAAAAAATAGTACAAACAAGAAGGAATATCAAAGTAAGGTCCATGGGTTCATGGACCATTCATGATTCTGATGGTGGAGGGGAAGAATCTGTTCCTAAATCATTGACTGTAGGTTTTCAGGCTATTGTGCCTCTTCTCCGATGGTAGTAATGAAAAGAGGGCCTGTCCCAGATAGTCCTTAATGATGGATGACCTCTCTTTGAAGCACTGTCTGTTGAAAATGTCCTTAGTGTTGGGGACAATAGTGAAGGAACTGGCTGAGTCTATAATCCATTGTAATCTCTTTTGATCTTATACATTGGGACTCCTTAGTAGGCTCTGATGCAACCAGCCAGAATGCTTTCCAGTGAACATATATTGAAATTTTTAAGAGTGTTTGATGACATGCCAAATTTCAAACTCCTAACAAAGTGGAGCCGCTGGGCCGTATTCATATTGCATTTATGCATTTGGCCCAGGAGAGATCCGCTAAGATATTGATGACCAGAATGTTGCTCAACCTTTCCACCACTGACTCCTCAATGGAGACTGATGTGTCTTCTCCCAACATCCCTGTCCACAAACAGGGCCTTGGTCTTACTGACTTTGAATGTGAGATTGTTGTTGCAACACCATTCAACCAACTGATCTATCTTGCTCCTACCAACAACGGTAGTGTCATCAGTGAACTTAAGGGTGAAGATTGAGCTGTGCTTAGCTACACAGTCGTTATTGGAGAGAGTAGAGCAGTTGGCTAATTATGTATCCTTGAGGTGCACTTATGTTGATAGTCAGTGAGGAAAAGATGTTATTGACACTGATCGTAGTCTCCTGATAAGGAAGTCGAGGATCCAGTTGTACTGACCTTTGTACGTTTGGCACCATTGCTTCTGTTAACACTGGGCCTAGCCTTTAAGTCCTGTAAGATTTACCTGGGACAGTCTTTACTTATGGAAAAAGTCTACATGCTTCAGACTAGACCTGAGTTTACTGCCCATTCTTAACTTCATGCAGACTCTGGTGGTGAGCTATCTTTTTTAATTGTTGTAGTCTTCCTGATAAACAATACAGAGTTCTCGATGAGGCAGCAAAGGGGGAAGGAGAGCTGCTCTTCTCCTTGGAGAATGTCTGGATAGTATTGTGTTTTATGACTGTGTTCATCCAGGTATTTCATCAGACTCCCATCATGCTTCGTAGATGGTGGAAAGGTGTTCAGAAGTCAGGAGGTGAGTCAATAATGAAGGAAATCCTCTTCACTTACATTCAATTCTTCACTCTGTCATTCACTGTGCAGGATATGGCCATTCTAAAGAGTTCAGAGGAATGGACAAATAACTTATTAAAACTTACAAAATTTATCATGGATGCAGGGAAAATGTTTGCCCTGAGTGTGGAGTTGTGAACCAGGGATCACAGACTCAGTATATGTGGTAGGCCATTAGGAATGAGGGATTGAAAACATTCTTCATGGAAAGGTTACAGAAGCCTGAAGGCACACACTCAACAGTTCAGGAACAGCTTCCTCCCCTCTGCCATCCAATTTCTAAATGGACATTCAACCCGTGAACACCACGTCACTATTTTTATTATTTCTGCTTTTGCACCACTATTTTAATTTAACTATTATATTTATATACGAGGGGTGATTGATAAGTTTGTGGCCAAAGGTAGGAGTCAGTTTTAGAAAACCTAGCACATTTATTTTTCAGCATTGTCCCCTCCTACACATACACACTTAGTCCAGCAGTCGTGGAGCATACAGATCCCACCTTGTAGAAGTGGTCCACAGCAGGGGTGATTGATAAGTTTGTGGCCTAAAGTAGAAGGAGATGAGTTATTAACATCAAACTTTCTGCATTATCACTCAAAGAGTTGAACTGTATGTGCATGTAATGAGAGCATCTTGGACCTCCAGGTGGTCCACAGCAGGGGTGATTGATAAATTTCTGGCCTAAGGTAGAAGAAGATGAGTTATACAGCTCTTGTTACATGCACGTGCAGTTCAACTTTTTGAGTGAAAATGCAGAAAGTTTGAAGTTAATAACTCACCTCCTTCTACTTTAGGCCACAAACTTATCAATCACCCCTGCTGTGGACCACTTTTGGAGGTCCAAGACGCCAACTTCTACAAAAAAGAGATCCGTATGCTCCACAACCACTGGACTAAGTGTGTAAATGTAGGAAAAATAAACGTGCCAGGTTTTCTAAAATTGACTCCTTCTACCTTAGGCCACGAACTTATCAATCTGTGTGTGTGTGTGTGTGTGTGTATCTATCTTACTGTAATTCATTTTTTCTATGTTTATTATGTATTGCATTGTACTGCTGCTGCTAGGTTAACAAATTTCATGACATATGCCGGTGATATTAAACGTGATTCTGATTCTGACTCTGATCTGTGGAATTCTCTAGCCTGGAGGTCATTGAGTTGATGGAAAACAAATATTGATATGTAACGTTCCGTTATTTTGGCTCGTGTATGTCTAGGGGAAATCCCGCCCAGCACCTGCTTCAGCAGTCCCCTCAGGGTCAATCGTCGCCCGAATCAATCACAAACATCAATCATCAGCCAGCACACCCAGTAAATTTTAACACATACACTTTATAGATATTACTAATTCTAGGGCATTAATATACATGTGATACAGAGAGGAAAGTAATGAAAAAAAAGGCGCCAACACTTATTCAAAGTCCAAGTTCTTCGCGCGCTACCGTTGGAGCTCAAGTTCGACGTCAGACGACCACCCGAATTCCGTCGACCCACGGCTCGGGACCACCCGAAGTGATCGACCGGAGCCTCTCCGCACGTCCGCCGTCCTCCTCGTCTCTCCTCCCGACTCCCCGCCAAAACCCAGTCCACAGTCATATCATACAGCATGGCATCCGAAAACAAAACGATACATAACCACCCATTGGCTAATAGCACCCTCTTATCACCCTCTAAACCACAATAAGCTGCTAGCGCAAACTCTCTGCAGCGTTAAAACACAACAAAGCCGCATTCCACAGATTAACATAACAAAAATCGCCATTTTAAATGTAACAAAAGAAAGACCCCGTACACTCTCCCCCCACCTAAAAAAAGTCATGCCCTCATGACGTTAACAGAATTCACTAGTACTCCTTGTAAAACACAAAACCCAACCCAGGTGCATAAAGCAGTGACATAACTTTGCAGGGCAGTAGAGATCACACCCTGCTCTCCCGGCGCTATATAAGTGAGTCTTTCCGGGGGATGCCTACTCCTCTGAGGCCTCAGGACTTCCTCTGTGGACTCTCCCTGTTCAGACACCCCAGGTGACCCCTCGAGCCGATCTGTCGGACCTTCCCCTTCACCGGGATCCCTCTGCCCCGGTGAGCCCTCTGGCTCGGGTTCTGCCTCCACCCTCCCCTCCCCCAATGCCGGCTGTAATACAGGCGGCTCTGCAACACCCTCCCTCGGTCCCCCTGACTCAGTGATGGAAGGGCCAAGAGTCTCTTCTCCTGGCACCGGGGAATCAGCGAACGGAAGCAGGTACCACACGTCCGAATCATCATCTTCCGATGACGTATCCCTTCTCGAGGTGGGGACCGGCCCCGTTTTCTTCGCAGCGGCCTCTTCCCGCGCCCCGCGCCCTCGCAGAGTCCTCGTACTAGGAGTAAACTCCCATTCGGACTCCAGGTCCATCTTCACCTCTCGACCCAGAGGCAACAGGTGGTTCCGATGGAGTACCTTGACAGGCCCCTGCCCGCCCTCAGGTCTCACCCGGTAAACCGGGAGATTCGGCATCTGACTCTCCACCACATATGGGGTGGCTGCCCAACGGTCCGCCAACTTGTGCTTACCCTGTAGTCCTAAATTCCGGATGAGGACTCGGTCTCCCGGCAATAGCTGGACGAACTTTACCTTCTGATCATACCTCCTTTTATTCCGCTGGTTCTGCTTGGTGGCTGCCGCCTCAGCCAACTCGTACGCCCTTTTCAACTCTCTCCTCATATCGGACACGTACTTCAGACATGGCTTCGAAGGTATTTCCCCCGCTTCAGTCCCAAAACACAGATCAATGGGCAACCTCGCTTCCCGTCCGAACATCAGATAGTAGGGCGAGTACCCCGTAGCATCATTGCGAGTACAATTGTAACAATGAACCAAATGGGCGATGTGCTGACTCCACTTACTCTTCCGTCCAATCTCCAAGGTGCCGAGCATGTCCAGCAGGGTCCGGTTAAACCTCTCGGGCTGAGGATCACCCTGAGGGTGATAGGGGGTGGTTCTGGACTTTTCAACCCCAAGCATATCCAGCAATTCATGGATAAGCCTGCTCTCGAAGTCCCGTCCCTGATCACTGTGGATCCGCCGGGGAAGGCCATAATGAACAAAGTACTTCTCCCATAACACCTTCGCCACTGTAGTCGCTTTCTGATCCTTAGTAGGAAAAGCCTGCGCATATCTAGTGTAGTGATCCGTGAGGACCAAAACATTCGCGGTATTGCTGGTGTCCGGCTCAATAGACAGGAAATCCATACACACCAGGTCCATGGGTCCTGCACTCTGCAAGTGGGATAACGGAGCCGCCTGCGCAGGCAAGGTCTTCCTCCTGACGCAACGGCTACAGGTCTTACAGTATTCTTCCACCTCCCCCCTCATCCGGGGCCAGTAAAACCGGTCCTTGACTAATCCATAGGTCTTCTCTACCCCTAAGTGCCCGGAATCATCATGTAGAGCCTGAAGCACAGCCTTTCGATACTTCTCGGGCATGACCAGCTGCCAGCGCCGGGGGTGGTCCGGAGGCGAAGTGACTCGGTACAGGACGTGGTTCTTCAGCTTCAACCGGGGCCACTCCTTCAGTAGTAGAGGAACGGAGGCATGTTTCGCCTTCTCCACCTGCCCCATATCACCCTGGCTAACCGCGTACCAGATAGTGCCAAGGCTTGGGTCATCACGCTGAGCCGCCTGTACTTCCTGGTGACTCAACTCCGGCAGCTGCCGGTTCCTCAGAGCAGTCACATTACAGTAACCAGTGGGCAGCGCGTCACCGTCAGCCCCCAGTTGATCTACTGCCCGATCCGTTCCCATCTGTGCTCCTACTTCCCCGTCGCTCCCAACTTGACACATGGCCTTTACTCCCTGGGCAGGGACACTCTTCCACTCCTCGGCCGTGCCCGACTCGTCGTGCGCCCGACGAGACAGGGCATCTGCATCGATGTTCCGACTCCCCGGGCGGTACTTCAGGCTGAACTCATAGGCAGACAAGGCTGCTACCCACCGGTGCCCAGTAGCGTCCAGCTTCGCCGAAGTCAGGATATAAGTGAGGGGGTTGTTATCAGTTCTCACTTCAAACTGGGCCCCGTATAGGTAGTCACTCAACTTGTCTACCACCGCCCATTTCAATGCCAAGAACTCCAGCTTGTGAGTGGGATAGTTTCTCTCAGATGGCGACAAGCTCCGACTGACAAACGCCACTGGCCTCAATCCGTTTCCCTGTTCCTGGTACAGAACAGCCCCAAGACCCTCGTGACTGGCATCAGTGTGTAGAACATACGGCTTCCGGGGATCAGCAAAAGCCAACACTGGGGCCTGTGTCAGCGCCCTTTTTAGAGATTGGAACGCCTCCTCACATTGAGCATCCCACCTCACTCCAAAAGGCTCCCCCGGGTTCAAGTATCCTCCTACCTCCGACCCTCGGTCTCCCTTCCTCCTCCTCCCCCCCATAGGTGGATAGCCACACAACAGCTGGTTCAATGGATGACTCATTTTCGCATATCCTTTCACGAATCGCCGGTAATATCCGCAAAACCCCAAAAACGAGCGTAAGGCGCTCACCTTCTGAGGTCTCGGCCAGGTGGTGACTGCGGCTATCTTATCCGGATCGGTGGCCACTCCATTTCGCGAGATTATGTGCCCAACATAACTGACTGACGTCTTACAGAACTGGCATTTATCCAGGGAAAGTTTTAACCCTTCCTCTTTCAGCCGACTCAGCACCTTCAGCAGCCGCTCCTCATGTTCCTCCAACGTAGATCCGAACACTATCAGGTCGTCCAGGTACACCAATACCTCCAGCAGGTTCATGTCCCCCACTGTCCGCTCCATGAGCCGCTGAAAGGTGGCTGGGGCCCCCGAGATACCTTGGGGCATTCGTTCGAACTGGAAAAACCCCAGGGGACAGATAAAGGCTGTCTTCTCCTTATCAGTCTCGCTCATCGGAATCTGGTAATACCCACTCCGCAAATCCAATACACTGAACCACTGTGCACCACTTAGACAGGCCAATGCATCTTCCACCCTCGGGACCGTATATTGGTCGGGAACAGTGCGGCGGTTCAGGGTCCTATAGTCCACGCACATGCGTACCTTCCCATTTTTCTTCCTTGCCACCACTATGGGGGACGCATATGGGCTTCGGGCCTCCGCAATAATCCCGGCATCTTTCAACTGCCGCAAGTGCTGCCGCACATCCTCCACATCTGCTGGGGCCAACCGCCGCGACCTCTCCCTAAACGGGGTGTCATTTGTTACCCGAATGGTGTGCCGAGTGCTCTTGGAAAACCCTACATCAAACTCGCCCTGAGAAAAGACATCCCCTAACTTCAGCATCTTCTCCACCAGCCTGCTCTTATACGCCGGCGGTACAGGGGAGTTTTCAAAATTAAAGGCCTCCTCGGTCAGCCGCCCCCCGTCTCCCAATAGTTCTCTTCCAGTGGGCTTCACAGGGGCGCTGGACATCACCGTCACCGGGAACAAGTGCGCGAGGGGCATCCCGCGCTTAAAGGTGATCTCCCTCTCCGTTATGTTCCGTATCATCACCCCCATCCGCCGTGCCTGTACAGCTGAGGGCCTCTGCAATTCAGGTCTCACCAGCGCCCCAGCCGGGAACCAGAACTCCCTTTCCAGGTCGTCGGGGGCGTCTACTAGCAGGGCCTCTCCCGGCGGCAATCCGGGGAATCTGGGGGTTCCCATCACTAATGCCGCCTCCCCTGGCTGTATCACCTTAGGCCTCGCCTGAGTGCACCACACCGTCCCTCGTTTGCACTCCGGGTCCAGCCCCTGGGGGTCACTCACTCCTTCGTACACTCCTCGGAACACGGGGTGTACCGAGAGGGTCTCCAAAAAGTTCTCCCCCCCCTTCTTCTTACAGGCTCCCAAGAGCCGTCGCACCAGAGGGGAGTTAGTCCCCACCAACAGGGCAGCACCACCGGTCTCCACCGGATCCGGACAAACCAACACCAGCGTCTCAAAGGCTTCCGATACTCCCACATCTCCCTCTGAAAATTCCACTCTCACTGACAAGTATCCATCGTACGGGTAATCACCATCACTTATGCCCCAAATCTCCAATGCGTTAAACGGAGTTACTGCCAAATGCTTCAGATATTGGTTGTAGAACGACCGGTACAGTAAGGTAACCTGCGACCCGGTGTCAAGGATGGCTTTCGCAAAGATCCCCTCTATCCGTAGGGACACGCTGGAACGGGGTCCCACCAGCCCATCAGGAATTTGGGCTTGTTTGTTCCGGGGTTCCATAGGGGTTTTCTGGGAACGTGTTCCTCCCGAGACTCCAGTCCGTTCCCTCACTGAGCCTCTCTTAAGTTTCCCGACACCTCTCCCTTCTTGGTGGCCTGGGGGCCCTCCCCCCTCGGCGCATTTCGTCTCTCACAATCCTTCCGTAAGTGGCCAGCTTCCCCACAGTGGTAGCACGCCCCCGGCCACTCACATTCCCGGCGGAAATGCCCCTCTCTCCCACAGTTATAGCACCCACTACTCGCCGCCTCTCTCCTCCCGATACGGGCCCCCGAGGACCCCTTGGATTTCTCTGGTCTCATCCCGGCTACCACCTCCTGAACCGCTGAAGACCGTCCCTGAGGGTCCGAGCCCCCTGGTCGGCCCAAAGCACACTCCTCGGCCCGTACCTCTCGGATCAGCCGTCCGAATGATGGAGGGGAGCTCTGCTTAAATGACTGCCGTACACTCCAAGCCACCCTGTCATCCTCCCGGGAACCGCTACATATCTGGCTCATCCTTAACTCCGCCACATCGTCCTCCCTCACTATACCTCGTCGCAGCAACCCCGTAAGCTTTCCTTCCAGCCTGAAAGCATAGTCGGAGAGCTTTTCCCCTCTTCTCTGCCCCATCCGTTGAAACTCTGCTAAATGCCGCCAGGGATCCCCTGACAGTCCAAACACTTCCTCCAAAGCGTCTAAACACTCCGATAGGGAAGCCAAGGGGCGTGCCGCTCTCAGATCGCGGACCACCCGGGCTGCCCCGCCCCTTAAGCTTTCCACCAATCGCTGTCTCTTTTCCTCATCCGAAACTGGCCACACCTCTAACAATTGGGATGTATCTTCAACCCAGGTCTCATAGTCATCCTCCCCTTCCGGGGTGGGCTTGGCTCCCGAGAAAATTCTCAGCTTCGGGCGGTGCACCTCAACCCTTCTCGCCAGGGAGATAATGGCAGCCGTTAACTCGGCAGTCTCCTCAAGCCCATGGGGGCGAGGCCTGGCCAAACCTTCCCACTCCGCACCTCTACCTCTTGCTACGGGCACCCGGCCGGGGGCCTCAACTAGCTCCTCCGGCACCTCCTCACTTGCGTCCTCGGGGAGGGTATGGAGACCCCACGGCCCCGCCTCCCCCTGGACATGGACTGTCGCTGGTAATTCTAAAGCCATGACGTCGGCACTCGCCCGCACCAACATCCAGCAAGCCTCCAGTTCTTTCCCACCCCTTCTAGCTACAAGTTCTACCTGCCCGATACCTTTAATCAAACTCAACCCTCGCACCAGTACCTCTGCCGGAATGCGATAATCGACCCCGCTTACCACACACGCATGATTCACCGGTACCTCCTCCATTTCACACCAACTTACAATCTTATCTCGCTCCATCTTCACACCACTTACCGCAACCACAAGTACAACTTTCCCGAAAAAAAAATCCAAATCCCTGACGGTAGCCCCCACTTGTAACGTTCCGTTATTTTGGCTCGTGTATGTCTAGGGGAAATCCCGCCCAGCACCTGCTTCAGCAGTCCCCTCAGGGTCAATCGTCGCCCGAATCAATCACAAACATCAATCATCAGCCAGCACACCCAGTAAATTTTAACACATACACTTTATAGATATTACTAATTCTAGGGCATTAATATACATGTGATACAGAGAGGAAAGTAATGAAAAAAAAGGCGCCAACACTTATTCAAAGTCCAAGTTCTTCGCGCGCTACCGTTGGAGCTCAAGTTCGACGTCAGACGACCACCCGAATTCCGTCGACCCACGGCTCGGGACCACCCGAAGTGATCGACCGGAGCCTCTCCGCACGTCCGCCGTCCTCCTCGTCTCTCCTCCCGACTCCCCGCCAAAACCCAGTCCACAGTCATATCATACAGCATGGCATCCGAAAACAAAACGATACATAACCACCCATTGGCTAATAGCACCCTCTTATCACCCTCTAAACCACAATAAGCTGCTAGCGCAAACTCTCTGCAGCGTTAAAACACAACAAAGCCGCATTCCACAGATTAACATAACAAAAATCGCCATTTTAAATGTAACAAAAGAAAGACCCCGTACAGATATATTTCTGAATATTAACAGAATGAAATGATATGGGGATAATGCAGGAAAATGGCATAAGGTAAAAGATCAGATGGAATCTTATTGAACAGTAAATAAAAAGATTTTCAGGATGTATACTGTATACATTTCTCTGACGTTAAATGTTCCTTTTGAAACCTATTAAAGGAGATTCAAAATCCAAATGGCATCTTCTGGTTTATGATCAAGAACATTGATTATAAGTTCTTATGATCCGCAGACTGTGGGATCACTTCTTTCTGCACTGCACATTGTACAGTGGTTTTGTAATGCTGTTTTGTATTTCTGCAGCTTCATGAATTTTGCATTCAGTTTTAGTAATGCCTTATGCCATCCCTGCACTCTTCATTGAACTAGAGTTGATCTCTGGCACTCTACTATCAGTCAAGTGAAGGCTGTGGAGAGCAATAACGTTGTGATGGAATAAGGTGCTGCTGCTGTTGATGGTTGAGGTGCCAGAACGGATGTGGATCCATCCCATTCAGTGTGATGGTAATACCACACAACACTGTGCAAGCTGTACCTATGGTGAAGTAGAGTTTCTGTGTCTACAAGGGACTGCGTGTTGATCACTCCTACCAATGAAACCTGGGCAGATACATCTTCAGCTGAGAATGACGTCAAATACCTTTATTCTTGTGTTGGTCCACATTCTGTACAACAGCGAAGTTTCTCCGGATCCTGCCAACTTGATCACCAGCAGTACATTATTTTGCTCTGAAGTATCGGAAGCTGAGGGGGAACTTGTCAGTGGTTTATAAATTCATGAGAAGAATTAGTAAGGTCAATAAATTTTGTCCCAGAGCAGAAATGTCAAAGACTAGAAGGCACAGCTTTAAGGTGACGGGGGAATGTCAAAGGGGTGTGCGGGGCAAGTTCCTTTTTACAGAGAAGGGTAGATGCCTGGAATATACCTCCAGGGGTGGTGATGGAAGCAGATATGATAGTGCCGTTTAAAAGGCACATGAATATGTAGAGAATGGGTGGATATGGATCACATGCAGGGAGATGGGACTCGTTAAATTTGACATCACGATTGCACAGGCATAGTAGGCTCAAGGACCTGTTCATGTGCTGTACTGCTCTACATTCTATTGATCCACTCCTGTTGATAGATAAGACGTCCCTTGCGCTGTGAACATTCTGCATCTTTTTAACTTTCAATTATTTTTGCAAGAAGAGTTTAGCATGGAGCAGCACTGATCCACCGGCTCTAGGTGAAGATCCAGTCAAAGCTTTTCTGTCTGTGTTGGATTAATGCCGTGAGGCTTCACTGTGTCCAGGAACAATGCTGAGAAACCCCAGTGGCAATTCCTCCCTGTCATATTTTACCTCTAGTGCCGTTTTTCAGCCAAAAGAATATAAAGTATCCAGGGATTCCAGATCATGATTGACTCTGTAAGTATAACCATGTTAGCTTACAGAGTGAATTAGCCTTTGGGACAACTCTCTCAGTGCACTTGCAATGTCTGGAGATAGACTCATCCGGTTCAGAACATCGCATGCCTGGGATTAATACCTTGTTCATGAAGTTTTATTTTTATTCTGTTTTAAACACAGAGATTTGATATAACGGGCTTCCTGGACCATATCTGTTAACAGCTAACCCAAATATAGAACCGTGGAGCCACATAGAGGCACAACAATGTACGGGCAGCACATTTTTCTCTCTGACAGATATCACTGAACCTGATGGGTTATTACAACACACCAGTGGTTCCATGGAGGTGATCATCAACACAAAAATGGGAGTTTTGGGTAAATTAACTGAATTGAAAGATCCAGTATAGTGGCACTGAGGTAAAAAGTCAGCCATGAATTGTAGCCCCCTGCTTGTTTCATTTCTTATGGATACACAAGAGACTGCAGATGCAAGGGTCTGAAGCAACACATAAAACACTGGAAGAACTCAGTAGGCCAGGCAGCACCTATGGGGGGAAATAGACAGTCGACATTTTGGGTTGAGACACATCATCCAGGTGAAGGTTTTCAACTCAAAATGTCAACTGTCATTTCTCTCCATTGATGCTGCCTGACCACTTCTATACAGCACCACTTTTATTTTTTATTTCAGGTAATTTAATTATCTGAATTTAAATTTTCTGGCTTCTGTGCTAGAATTTGAATGTTTCCAGATTATCAGTCTAACTTACTGGATTACCACCAGATGCTCAGCGGTAATAACCTAGAGGCCAAGAAATTGGCAATTGGTATTGGAACCTTTGATACTAAGAAGCTTAGGCTGAAGTAAGCCATACTAATCCTTGAAGAAACCCCAGTATTTAAGAAGATGGTGGTTTAACCTACACCTCCTGATCTCTGTACCTCTAATTCAATTAGTGTCCAAAAATGTACCGTTGAGTTCAATAACTGAACATCCAGAGTCTTCTGTATAGAGCTTTGCAAAGATTATAACCAAAGAAATTTCATGCAATCTCAGTACTAAATGGCCAACCTCTACAACTATACTTCCTAATTCTCAACTCTCCTATGTGAGGAAGTAATCTCCCAGGACCCGCTTTGCCTGTCTTTTGTCAGAACCCTGTGTGTATCATGTAACCACATCTATCTTCAAGACTCCAGTGAGTATAGGCCAATCCTACTCCATATTCTTCAACCTACCCATGCTGAGAATCAATTCTACTCTACGCTGATTCAAAAGAAAGTGAAGCTTTTAAGGACAGAGCTCAAAGCTGCATGTTGTGCTCCATATGAGCTCTCACCGCAGCCCCGTACAATTGCAGTGCCCTCTTTACCTTTATGAATTTGAAACAGAGTCATGCAGAGACATTGCAGATTCCCACTATCATTATTTCCATCTTTCAAACCAATGTGCTGATACTGTGGCCATTAACCTAATTGTCACATATGGCCTGCAGAAAATTTCAGGACTATTGCCCTCCAGCAGTTTTCTCATTCCCTTCATGTTATGTGTTGTAGTTAGTAGCTGTACATTAAACTAAACAAAATAAAGAAATGAACCCTCAGTCATGTTTTATAGCCTTTTCTTCACCTAGAAAAGACTAAAATAAGTCATTTTGTTGTAATATTCCAAATCTGATTTTTATTTTATTGTATAATTCCAAAAAATAACAAGGATTTAGAAACAGAATGAAGTAATTAACGTTTCAAGAATGCAGACTCTCTCTGGGTTATGAACACTACCCATATATATGATCGAACCTTTGGGAGGCCAGTTTGATGGATAGGGATTTGCCGTTTGCTGCAGGACTGCAGGCATTTTCTGCTGGCTGATAACTGTGCCATTGCTCCTCAACCCACTCCTTAACCACAGTGATCAGGAGCGGGTGGAACAGAGCCCAACTGGGAACACTCCACTTGCTCACTCATTGTGTCATTTCCTGACAGCATATAAAGTCTGGAGAGAGGAATTTGCAAATGATTCTAAATTCAATTCAAACAACAGGAATTCTGCAGATGCTGGAAATTCAAGCAACACACATCAAAGTTGCTGGTGAACGCAGCAGGCCAGGCAGCATCTCTAGGAAGAGGTGCAGTCGATGTTTCAGGCCGAGACCCTTCGTCAGGACTTTTTCGTCGGCAATTAGCGATAAAGAGATCCAGAGCAGGCAGAAGACCAGAGCGGGGTGTCCATGAAGAAGAGGAGGGTTGAAGACGGGAGAAGGGGTCATCGGTGGGGGTGGAAGATTCCTTGCCGAAGAAGTAGGCTCGGAGACGGAGACGGTGGAAGAAAAGTTCCGCATCGTGGCGAACATGGAACTCGCTGAGGTGTGGGCGAAGGGGGACAAAGGTGAGGCCCTTACTGAGGACCGAGCATTCTGCCTCCGACAGTTGAAGATCGGAGGGGATGGTAAAGACCCGGCACGGATGAGAGCTGGGATCAGAGGGGGGAGAGGTCTCGGCCTGAAACGTCGACTGCACCTCTTCCTAGAGATGCTGCCTGGCCTGCTGCGTTCACCAGCAACTTTGATGTGTGTTGCCTAAATTCAATTGTTTGCTTGCCATGAGGAGGAAATGTCTCACGTTCAGGAAAATATACAGATGCCCAGGTCAGTTGGATAGTAAAACATGAGACCTGGACTTAATCCACAGCCGTGTGAGGTAAAATGGAATTGGGGCTAGCAAGAAGCCTAGAGAATAAAGGACCAAAGTAGAGATTGAATAGTGTGGAGAAAGAGAGGGGTTTTTGAATTCCACCTGTTCTATAAAAAAATGCTGCAAAGGTCAAAAAAAGCATAACAAATCCTTTCCTTTATTAGCCAAGTAACAGAATATTAATATCATTAATAGTAAGGATAGTTTAAATAGAGCTACAATATGTATAACACTAATTGGGCCACAGCTTGCGTAATGCGTGTAGTAGCCACCAGATTACAGCACGGGAATGTGTGCCAAGGAGATTTATGAGGCTGTTGCCAGAACTGGAAAATTGTAGCTTTGGGGAAAGATCAATTAACTGTAGTTGTCTTCTTTGGAATTGAGGGTGCCTAGGGGAGACTTAATTGAGGTGTATAAAATCATGAAGGACATAAATAGACAATATGGACTCAGCAGAGAGGTTATAAAATAAAAAGACATAATAGATAACATTATCAGAGAGGAAATGAGAAACAATGTTTTCGTTCTGAGGGGGCAGAGATCTGGAATTCACTGTAGGCAAAAAAAAAATACTGAAGGAACTCCGCAAACCAGGAAGCATATGTGGAGTAAGAGAACTCATGTCAAGTCCCTGCATCAGGACGTTGACCATCCCTCTGCCTCCATTGACGCTGCCTCACTCATTGAGTTCCTCCGGTAGTTTGTTTCTTGCATCTTCAGTCTCCTGCGTCTGAAGCTCACTACCTGAAATGATGTTAGAATCAGAAACCTCCATCACATTTAAAAATTACTAGAATGTATTGTTGTAAAGATTGACCTGCAGTCTATGGACCTAATGCTGGAGGAGGCCATGAGGCCAACTATCTGCTCTTGACATGATCAGCAAAATGGCCACCATCTCTGTAAAAGAAAATTCTCAAGAGAGAACTTGTAGAATGTCTAAGGAATGGCTTTTTAGAACAGCTTGTTGTTGAACCCACTAGAGGATCAGCTGTGCTGGATTGGGTGTTGTGCAATGATCCGGAGGTGATAAGAAGAGCTTAAGGTGAAGGATCTCCTAGGGAACAGTGATCATAATATGATCGTGTTCACTTTGAAATTTGAGAAGGAGAAACTAAATTCTAATGTGTCGGTATTTCAGTGGAATAAAAGAAATTACAATGGCATGAGAGGGGAACTGGCCAAGGTTGACTGGAAAGGGACACTAGCAGGAAGGACAGCTGAGCAGCAATGGTGGGAGTTTTTGCGATAAATAAGGGAAATACAAGACAGATATATTCCAAATAAGAAGAAATTTTCAAATGGAAGAAGGACACTACTGTGGCTGACAGGTGAAGTCAGAGCCAAAGTAAAAGCAAAAAAGAGGACATACAAGGAATCCAAAGCTAGTGGGATGATAGAGGATTAGGAAACTTTTAAAAACTTGCAGAAGGAAACTAAGAAGGTGATTAGGAAGGAAAAGATGAATTATGAAAGGAAGCTGGCGACTAATATCAAAGAAGATACAAAAAGCTTTTGTAAGTATATAAAGGGTAAAGGAGAGTTGAGGGTAGATATAGGACCAATACAAAATGACACTGGAGATATTGTAATGATAGATGCAGGGATGACAGAGGAAGTGAATGCCTATCTTGTATCAATCTTCACAGTGGAGGACATCTGCAGTATACCGGAGTGTCAGGGAAGTGAAGAATGTGCAGCGAAAATTATGACTGAGAAGGTGCTCAGGAAGCTTAATGGTCTGAGGGTGGATAAATCTCCTGGACCTGATGGAATATACCCTTGGGTTCTGAAGGAAGTAGCTGGAGAGATTGCAGAGGCATTAACAATGATCATTTAAGAATCATTAGATTCTGGCATTATACTGGATGACTGGAAAATTGCAAATGTTACTCTGCTATTTAAGAAGGGTGGGAGGCAGCAGAAAGGAAATTATAGACCTGTGAGCCTGACATCAGTGGTTGGGAAATTGTTGGACTTGGTTGTTAGGGATGAGATTACAGAATACCTGGAGGCACATGACAAGATAGGCCAAAGCCAGCATGGTTTCCTGAAAGGAAAATCCTGCCTGACTAACCTACTGCAATTGTTTGAGGAAATTACAAACAGGGTAGACAAAGGAGATGCAGTAGATGTGGTGTACTTGGATTTTCAGAAGGCCTTTGATAGGTGCCGCACATGAGGCTGCTTAGCAAGATAAGAGCCCATGGAATTACAGGGAAGTTACTAGCATGGGTGGAGCATTGGCTGATTGGCAGAAAACAGAGAGTGGGAATAAGGGGATTCTATTCTGGCTGGCTGCCGGTTACCAGTGGAGTTGCACAGAGGTCGATGTTGGGACTGCTGCTTTTTATGATGTATGTTAATGATTTGGATTGTGGGATTAATGGATTTGTGGCTAAACTTGCAGATGATACAAAATAGGTGGAGGAGCAGAGAGCCTGTAGAGAGACTTAAATAGTTCAGGGGAATGGGCAAAGAAGTGGCAAATGAAATACAATGTTGGAAAGTATATGGTCATGCACTTTGGTGGAAGAAATAAATGGGCAGACCATTATTTAGATGAGGAGAGAACTCAAAGGATTTTGTGAAACTTAATAAGAAGTTATATAAGTTCCTGAATGTTTGATGCATGACATTCTACATGTACTCTATATAACAACCAGGCACACGCTTGAAAGAGAGATAGAGACACATAAGTGTCTGCAGACACTGGAAATATGGAGCAATACATAAATGGACAGTCAACAGTTGACATTTCATTGAGATCTTCTTATGCAAATGATGAGATGTCCAGATCCAAAATGTCAGCTGCCCATTTCCCTCCATGGATGCTGCCTGACCTGTTGCATTCCTCCTGCTCCATCATGTGTTGTTCCACACTCTTTGAAAGAACCTTACCATCATTTTTTTTCCCTTTGCTGTATTTCATTACCTTTTACCCATGTGTATGTGACACGGTTAAAGCAACATGGTTTGTGAAATCAAAAGGTAGACATTTTCTGCTGCACCGCACAATAAAATTACATAAAGGTCTATTTGGCAGCTACTCCATACTTCTCGCTGCTAAGAGTGGAAATAATTTACTAAACTACTAGGCAGTGTAAATCAGGGAGGATTCATTGGGCATGCCTAAGTGAAGATAAGCTTAGGCTATAAAATTCCCAAGCATATAATAGCAAGGAAAGAATGGGAATTGAAGGAAAATGAGGTGCCAGGAAGGAAAAGGTTAAAGTGGAGGAATGTTTGATAGGATTCATGAAAACCTTCAGAGCTTCTCTGCTGATTTTTCTTTCATTTCAGTTTCTGGGAGACATACACAGGTGAAGAGGATGGGAGATGACAGACGAACCTGGGGAATGCAGATAGATAAAGAAAGATAGAGAATTCACTAATTAAGAAGGCTGAGGTGAAAACACATAAACTACTGTCTTACAGAATCATTTTTAATGCTCCAGTCCACTACACTTTTATTGAAGAATCATTTTCTGCTTGCGACCATTGATTTGGTATAAATGCTCAAATGCATATGCTGGATAAAAGGTAGCTTTAATCTCATGCATGACTGGGCAGGTGTGTCATACCTTTTTCTCAGAACTCTTAATGAGCTGAATTATGGTGGCATTAAAATTGTCAAAAGCTTTTATCTGTGTTGGCAATAATATTGCAAAATTCATTTTCTACTTCTCAATAATTTACAATCAAAGATTTTGTGGATTATTTCAATGGGCTTTTTGAAGTTAAGAATCACCCTCAAGCTATTAATCTAATCCTCCCCTGAGTGCCCATTGTACTCTTTAGTTTAATACCCCAATATATAGGCTTACTCAATGGGAACATATATTGACAACTGGGATTCCTTAACCAGCCCATTGACTAGGCTACACAATATTTAGGGTTGTATTGACAAGTAGCAGGTGACTTTCAAATTATTCAACTGACATATAAATTCTACTTCCAGCATGGAACATCTCTCCTGCCATTTCAGATTCAAACATCATCATTATCACAAATGAGTAGAAACTTAACTAGATCAGCACATAAACAAAATGGCTTCATTTCACTGAGTTGTAATATTCTGAAATAAGTCTGTTACTTCCAGACTTAACAATGTTCTTCCACTATAAGGTGCAAGATAGTGCTTAAAACCTACACAGTTAAACAAACTTTTGCTTGGCCATAAACACATCCTTCATGATCTACTGATTTGCATACACTGAATCCACACAGTATTTTTGAATGCACAGTCTTTTTCCCAGGGTTGAGAAATCAAAAACTAGAGGGCTTGGGTTTAAGTGAGAGAGGAGTAACTTAGTAGGAGCCAGATGAGCAGCCTTTACACCCAGAAGGTGATGAGTATATGGTGTAAGCAGCCAGAGAAAGTGGCTGAGCAGGTGCATTAGCAGCATGTAGGCCATAAGTCTATAAGACATTCGAGCAGAATTAGGCCATTCAGCACATCGAGTCTGCTCCACCATTCCATCATGGCTGATCCCGGATCCCACTCAACCCCATGCGCCGGTCTTCTCACCATATCCTTTGATGCCCTGACCAATCAGAAAATGATCCACTTCCGCCTTAAGTATATGCATGGACTTGGCCTCCACCACAGTCTGTGGCTGAGTATTCCACAGATTCACTGCTCTCTGGCTAAAAAAATTCCTGCTTACCTCTGTTCTTAAGGGTTGTCCCTCAATTTTGAGGCTGCATCCTCTAGTTCTGGATATTCCCACCACAGGAAGAATCCTCTCCACATCCAGCCTATCTAGCCCTTTCAACATTCAGTAGGTTTCGATGAAATCCTCCTGCATTCTTCTAAATTCCTTGATACGTTAGTGCTGGTTTGTCCAGACCCCGCTGAGAAGGGCGGTGTTTCAATTCTGGTGGGGACCAACACTGCTCTGGTGAGGAGGCTAATGGGAGCCTGCAGGAGAAGGCTGGGGAGAGCTTTCTGGGAGCATTGTCTGTGCACCTGGTGTTTCGAGCTGCTTTTGAGGAAGTGCATGGTTGCATTGCGCCGGATACCAAATTTAAACGAGGGACTGTGTCATTCAGCCAGTCGAAACCAATGGTGGTACGGCCCAAGAAAGTAGCGAGAGTGATGGGGACCCCAAATTTCCCAGAATTCCTGAGGATGAGGCTCTTTTAGTGGACGCTCCAGAAGACCACGAGGGGGAGTTGGGATTTCCTGCTGGGGTACTGGTGAGGCACGAACTGCAGTTGTACAGGCGAGCAGGATGGCAGTGATTGTCAGGAACACTACAAAGAGGGAGGTCACCTTCAAGCAGGGGATGTCCCTAGCATATCTGTTCCCGGTGACAGTAATGTCTAGTGTCCCTGTAAGACAAGCTGGGGAGAAACTATTGGAAAAGGGGGGAAAGTTGACCACTGAGTCATTCAACTTCAGAGACTCCCCGGTTCCCGCTGGTTGGAAGAGGAGGTTGGTTGAGAAGATGTTGAAGCTGGAAGGTGTCTTTTCCACTGAAGAGTTTGATGTAGGCTGTTCCAAGAGCACTCGTCACACTATCCGGGTGACTGAGGACATCCTGTTCGGAGAGGGGTTGCAGTGACTGGCCCCTGCAGAGGTGAAAGACATCCAGCAGCATTTGTGTAAGTTGAAGGAAGCTGGGATCATCACCGAGTCCCGAAGCCCCTATGCGTCTCCAATAGTAGTGGCCAGAAAAAAGAACAGGAAGACATGGATATGTGTGGACTATAAGACTCTGAACAGGTGTACCATCCCTGACCACTATACGGTCCCGAGGATCGAAGACGCGCTGGCCTGTCCAAGTGGTACAAAGCGGTTCAGTGTGCTGGACTTGAGAAGCAGATATTACCAAATCCCCATGAATGAAGCTGACAAAGAGAAGGTGGCATTTATATGTCTCCTGGGATTCTTTCAGTTCAAAAGGATGCCCCAGGACATATTGGGAGCCGCTGCAACCTTCCAGCGGGTCATGGAGGAGATGGTGGGGGATATGAACTTGCTTGAGATATTGGTGTATCTGAATGACCTCAGAGAGTTTGGGTCCACCTTGGAAGAGCATGAAGCAAGGCTACCAAAGGTGTTGGACCACCTGAAAGCTGAAGGGCTAAAACTTTCCCTCAACAAGTGTCAATTCTGCAAGACGTCTGTTAGCTATGTTGGGCACATAGTCTCACTGGATGGAATAGCTACAGATCTGGCTAAGATTAAGGCGGTGACCATCTGGCCAAGGCCCCAGACTATGAGTGCTCTGCGCTCATTCCTTGGGTTCTGTGGTTACTATCAGAGGTTTGTGAAGGGCAACACGAAAGTGAGTCACCCATTGAATCAGCTTCTGTGTGGTTACTCTCCCTTGGGGAAGAAAGAGTGGGGGAGAAAAGGAGGTGAGGACAGACAACAATCCCCTAACGTATATCCTGACCTTAGCGAAATTGGATGCCACAGCTATCAGTGCTTGGCAGCGTTGTCTGCCTATGATTTCGGCCTGAAGTACCGGCTGGGAAGCAGGAACATTGATGTGGATGCTTTGTCCCGACGTGCGCATGAGGGGCTGGACAGGGATGACAAGTGGGAGAGCGTTCTTGCCCTGGGGGTGAAGGCCATGTGTCAGTTTGCCCTCACCATGAAGGCAGAAGGAAAGCAGGAGCAGGATCAAGCTGTAAATCAATTGGGAGCTCCTGATGACACCATTCCACAAGTTTATTGTAATCTTGACTGCTCTGAAGACAAACCAGTTGCCGGAGTTGAGTTCTGGGGACCTGAGCATCACTACCATTTGGTCAGCAGTCGAAAAGGGAGATGTGGCTCAGGCAGAGAAGACAAAGCACACCATGGTGCCCCCATTACTGAGAGAATGGCTCCGAATGGAGTTGTGGAACCAGATCCAATACCGCGCTCCCAGCTGGTTTTGCCAGAGAAGTATTGGAGGATTGTGTTGAAGTCTCTTCGTGATGATTCTGGACACCTGGGGGGGTTGAAAAGATCTATAGATTGCCCAGACACTGGTTTTACTGGACCGGAATGAAGTCTGAACTGCAAGTCATGCATTCGATGCATATGGCAGAAGGCACTGCCTACGCGGGCAGCTCCCTTGACCCTCTTGCAGAGTGTGGGGCCTCTGGGCCTGCTGTGTATAGATTTCCAGTCAATAGAACCTGATGCCAGCAACACAGCGAATGTCTTAGCCATCACAGATCACTACACTAGATATCCACAGGCTTTCCCTACCAAGGACCGGAGGGCATCCACGGTGGCCAAAGTGTTATGGGAGAAGTATTTCATCTATTATGGCCTTCCCAGGCGGATACATAGAGATCAGGGACAAGATTTCGAGAGTAGGCTCATCCATGGGTTACAGGGCATGTTTGGAGTCGAGAAGTTGAGGACCACTCCCTATCATCCTCAGGGTGATCCCCAGCCCGAGAGGTTTAATCGGACCTTGTTAGACATGCTCAGGACCCTGGAGATCAGCAAGAAGAGCAGGTGGAGTCAACATATTGGACATGTGGTCCACAGTTACAACTGCACCCAAAATGAAGCTACTGGGTACTTGCCATACTACCTGATGTTTGGGCGCGAGGCGAGGTTACCCATTGACCTTTGTTTTGGGACTGACGAGGGTGACTTACCACCAAAGACTTAACTGAAGTA
This sequence comes from Mobula birostris, assembly GCF_030028105.1. Classification (NCBI taxonomy): domain Eukaryota; kingdom Metazoa; phylum Chordata; class Chondrichthyes; order Myliobatiformes; family Myliobatidae; genus Mobula; species Mobula birostris. The sequence goes on along the minus strand of NC_092374.1, from coordinate 46,620,328 downwards.
TGTGTCTGATATGAGGAGAGAGCTGAAAAGGGCTTATGAATTAGCTGGTGTCGCGGCTGCCAAGCAGAATCGAGGAAATAAGAGGAGGTATGATCAGAAGGTGAGGTTCTCTCAACTCCTACTGGGAGATCAAGTCCTCATAAGGACTTTGGGGCCAGTTTTCTGTGTGAAACCAGAGGATGGGAATGGGCCTGTCAAGATTCTCCATCAGAACCACTTTCTGCCTCTGGGACCTGGAGTCTACACCTAGTAAGAGGACTCTGCGGCAACGCGGGGCGATTGCAGCACCAACAGCAGGCGAGGTTAGGCTGCCCCCCACCCCTGAGAGGGATACTGATTTGGAGGATGAGGACCTGAATGTATGGTATATGCTGCCTTTTGCTAATTCCCCATTGATTGAGGAAGAGACTCCCAGCCCTTCTCCCGTGGAGTCAGGTGAAATCGGGTGGGTGGGGGGGGGGGGTGGGGGGTATCTGTGGACAGCCTGGGTTGCAGCAGGGCTCTGCAGGGGATGAAACGGGACTCAGCCAAGGGACAGAGGGGTCCGAGTTGAGGGTGAGCACGGGTGATAGGCTGGGGAGGCCTCGCCCGGAAGCCCAGAAATATCCCCAGTAGTGTTGGAACATGAAGAGGTAGATGAGGGGGTACGAAGGTCTCACAGAATCAGGAGACCACCAGATAGGCTGGCCTATATAGCACCGGGGGTGCTGACTGTGGCCCCTACCATTTTGGGGAGCTATGTCACTGCCTTTCACACCTGGGTTGGACTTTGTGTTTTGCAGGAAGGGTTGGCAAATTATCTCAAAGTCATCAGGACATGACTAAATTTGGTGGGGGGAGAGTGTAACGACCTGGAAAAGGTTTCACTGCTAATGTAATGGTTTCTCTGTAGCAGCTGTGTTTGGGTTATGACTAGAGATAACGGGAGCTTTGGAATGTGTGCTGGTCAACAAGGGGAGGTATTTTTCTTTCTTGTGTGCCCGAGAGAAACTGATGTTTAGAGGCAAGTTGCTCACTTAGCTTCATTTTTGTAATCTTGAAGGTGGAAGTGTTGTAGAAATAGATGTTGCCTATGGTCCTGTTAAGCAAGTAAATTTAGTTTACTGAAAGCTGGTGATTCCTTTTGCCATCATCCTTCCCAGTCAGTATCAGGTTTGTTGGGATCCCAGTATTGGAGCTGATCAGTATTTTATATCTGAAAAATAAGAACTAGAGACCATTTCACCTCCCCAACCTTGTGCAGTAGGCATAAAGCCCATTGCAAACTCCGAATGGCAGGTACAATGGCACATCTATGTCTAAATGGCAGGCATAAAGCCCACGGGTAAATCTGAATGACGGACAAAGCCCAGGAACAAGCTGAGCTGAAGATTATGCAGCCTAGAATGTTACTGCAAATGCAGGCAATATCCTAAAGCTGTGTAATTATTTTCAGTGTTGTTATTTATCCCAGACTCATGCATTATGTGGGGAACATTCCCAGCTGATACAGATTCAGACCCAGTATAGCTTGCCCACTGTACCTCTCAGAAACACAGGCATTGAACTAGGGGACATTGCCTCGAGATTCAGGGGAGAAGATTCAGGACGGAGATGAGGAGAAACTGTTTTTCCCAGACAGTGGTGAATCTGTGGAATTCTCTGCCCAGGGAAGTAGTTGAGGCTTCGTCACTAGATATATTTAAGAAACAGTTAGATAGGTTTTTACATAGTAAGGGAATTAAGGGTTATGGGGAAAAGGCAGGTAGATGGAGCTGAGTTTACGGATAGATCAGCCATGATCTTATTAAATGGCAGGGCAGGCTCAATGGGCTGGATAGCCTACTCCTGCTCCTATTTCTTTTGTTCTTATGTTCTTACGAGAGAAGGTTTCACGGTCTTTTGTTCAGCGGAAGATGAAGAGAGAAGATTCCAGAATGGGGAAGTCATAGACTGAAAGGTGGAGTGGACTTGGGATGGGGTCAGGAGTCAACGACGCCCCAGGGGAATTGATGGAGAATGAACAGACAGGAAAACAGTGAGCTGCAATGTGTGCATTAGACTGTTTCATGAAAATGGGCCATTTTTCTTTTTTGCTTTCTTTACTAACCCTATAGTTAAATTAAGAATTATAAAGCTCAATTGTTTAATTGCATATTGTGTACTGTTTATTATTTCGTGGTACTGATTTGTAACAGGGGACACATCACGTAGCATCGACTCAAACTAGATTTCTCAAGTTTGGCCAGGCTGGAGGCTGTCCTCACCTGGACTAAGCCGCTAGCCGACCCTGAGAGTTACATTGTTAAGCAGCCTCATGTGTGGCACCTTATCAAACATCTTCTGAAAATCTAAGTAAATGACATCCACTACCTCTCCTTTGTCCACCCTGCTTGTTACTTCCTCTAAGAACTTAACAGATTTGTCAGGCAAGATTTCCCTTAACACAATCCATGCTGACACTCGAGCAGATACATGGACACACACAGGCAAATGGGACTAGCTTAGAAGGGCATAGAGCTGAGAGCAGTAACAGCACAGATACAGGACTTTCAGCCCAGTGACTCCATTCAACCATGATGTTCACCCTTCTAGTCCCAATTTCCCCTGCTTGGCCGGTATCTCCTTAAGCCTCATCCTTGCATGTACCTATCCAAGAGCTCCCTAAATGCTACCATTGTACCTGCCTCAATTGCTTCTTCCATTTACTCCCCACCCTCTGTGAGGACAAAAAATTCTCCCTCGGGTCCCTTTTAAGTCTCCCCCCTCTCACCCTAAATCTATGCGTCCTAGTTTTGGACCTCTATTCTTGGGAAAAAGGTGCTGCCATCCACCTTATCTATGCCCCCTCAGGATTTTATAAACCTCTATAACATCATCCCTTATTCTCCTATGCTTTAAGGAATAAAGACATAACCTTTCCAAATAATGCAGGTCCTCTGGTTCTGGGAACATCCTCATAAATATTTTCTGCAATCTTTGCAGTCTAACCACATTCTTCCTATAGCATATTGACCGAAACTGTACATAGTACTCCAAGCGAAGCCTCACCAATGATTTATACAACTTCAACATAATATCCTAACTCCTATATTCATTGCTCTGACTAATGAAGCCAGCATGCTAAATGCTTTGAATGAACTGTGCACTTGTACTCCTCGGTCCCCCTGTTCCATTACACTTACTAGTGCCCTATCATTTATAATGTAAGTTTTATTCCGGTTTGACTTTTCAAAATACATCACCTCATGCTTATCTGCATTGACATCCATTTGCCAACCTTGGCCTACTTCCCTAACTGATCAAGATTCCCTATCATCTACGATTACCTTTGTCACTATCAACAAAACTACCTAATCTCATGTCATCCACAAACATACTGTCAAACCTTACACATTTGCATCCAATGCAGAAACTGAATGACCTGTTTCCATCCTGTATGTCACTATGGTTTTATGTGTGAGAGCTCATGATTTAGAGCTTGAATGTGTTATTTTGAATACCGAGAATGTCTCTAAGGTCAGAGCAGCAGATTTTTTCCATTGAGAGCTTGATTTCTTTCAGTTGCAGCAGAGGAAGTGGGACAGTAGCTCTTAAAAAGTTGTTTCTGATTGGCTGAGTTGTCACACAGTTTTGCCAATAAAAAGAAGGTAGGGCCTAGTGGAGGGGCTATTTTGGAGTAGCCATTGTGACAGTGGGCTAGTGTAGGAGTGGGGAGCTGAGGCTTTGGCAAGGTGCTGGGAGTCAGGGAGCCTCACAGTCTCCCTGATGATTACATCTGTGGGAAGTGCACCCAACTACATTTCCTGACCAGGTAAAGGAACTGGAGCTGAAGTTGAATGTACTCAGGATCATCTGGGATTGGGAGGTGAGAGTCACAAATAAGAGTTCTGGCCTTAAGAAGGGTCTGATCACGAACATTGACTGTTTATTCATTTCCCTTGATGCTGCCTGATTTGCTGAGTTTCTCCAACATTTTGTGTGTATTGCTCTGGAGTTCCAGCATCTTCAGAATCTCTTGCATTTAGTTTTAGTGAGGTGGTCTCACCTCAAGTGTGGAGGGCGAATGGGTGACCATCAGGAGAGGAAAGGGGAGTCAGAGGTATTCCCCTAAGCCCTTTCCCTTCACTAAAAGGTATACCCCTTTGGATACTCTAGGTGGGAGGGGATGGTGTTGACATTTCAGAGGCCAGCATCAGTAGCCGCATCGGTGGCATTGTTCCTGCCTCTGGGGCCAAGAAGGCAAGGATGATGTCAGGAAGAGCTTAGTGATAGGGGACTTGATAGTGAGGGATGCAGATAGGCTTTTCTGTGGCTGTAATTAAGACTGCAGGTTAGTCTGTTGCCTCCCTGATGCCAGGGTCAAGGATGTTTCACAGTGGGTGAAGAACATCGTCAGAGAAGAGGATGAGCTGCAAGAGGCCGTAGTCAATATAGGTACCAATGGCATAGGCAGGACTAGAGAAGGGAACCTACAAAGTGATTTTAGGGATCTAGGTAGAAAGTTAAAAAACAAGAATCTCAGGACTACTACCAGAAACATGTGCTAGTGAGGTGAGAAAATGGTACATAATGCAGTTCAATACATAGATAAGAAGCTGGTACAGGAAGGTGGGACTTGTATAAACAAGCCAGCTTGTATCGAAACTAGAGGGAACCAATATCCCCAGTGGGAGGATTGCTTGTGCTACTCTGAACTTTAAGCTAGGGTGGCAAGGGAATTGGAATGACAGCAGCAGGGTAACAGGAGGTAGGGTTCAGGGCAAGGAAGATGCTATGACAAGTAAGGCTAGAAGGAAGGATAGCAAGGGTCAGACTAAAAAATAAATGCTTGGTCTGATGCTAAAGAACTAAGGAGCATTGCGTAGGGGTAACTGCAGTTGGACAAGCCCACATCTGACATGTTTAAAGACTGATTGATCAGAGTTCAGGATCAGCATGTTCTAGTAAGGAGTCAGAACAAGGATGGTAAGGTAAGAGAACCTTGGATGATCCAAGAGGTTCCGAACTTAGGAACAAAAAAGGGTGCATATGTGAGGTTTAGGAATCTAAAATCAGGCTGGCTCCTTGTGAGATTACAGATAGCAGGAAATTGCTCAAGATGGTGATTGGACAGGTCAAAAGATTCCATGAGGTATCCTTGGTGAGGAGGGTCAAGGTCATTTCTAAAGCATTTTATTCTTATATTAAGAAAAAGGGGACAAACAAGAGATGGTAGGTTCAATCAATTATAAGGACAGAATTTGTGTTTAGAGTCAAAGCAAGCGGCTGAGGTAGTAATTGACAACTTTGTCTTGGTATTTACTGAGGAAAAGAAATTGGAGGATAGTGAAAACAGAGTTGGGCATTATAATGTGCTGGGACTTTTTGAGACTAAGGAGGAGGTAGTGCAAGGTCTTCTGAAAATCATCAATATACATAAGTTCCCAGGGCCTGACGACATGTATCTTAGAATATTGAAAGAAACAAGTGAGGAGGTTGCTGAGCTTTGACAAGGATCTCTGTGCCCTCACTAGCAACAGGTGAGATTTTGGAGGACTGGATAGTAGCAAACGTTCTGCCTTTGTTCAAGAAAATAAGTATGGATAATCTAGGTAATTAGAGGCCAATAAGCTTCATGTCAGTAGTACAGAAGCTATTTGAAAGGATACTGAGGGATAGAATTTATGCATATTTGGGAAGACATTGACTGCTTACGGACAGTTATTATGGCTTAGTGTGGAAGAGGCCATGTCTTGTAAACTTGACTGAATGTTTTTAGGAGGTGACAAAGGTGTTTGATGAGGGTAAGGCAAGGGAAGTAATCTACATGGACTTTAGTAAGGCATTTGATAAGATTTCTCATGATAGTTGATTCAGAAGATAAAGATGCATGGGATCCAGGTGAGTTGCAAATTTGGATTTAGAATTGCCTTGTCCATAGAAGTGTCAGGGTGCTGGAGCAGGGAACCAATCACAGACCAAGTACTGAGCACACTGTGATATTTATTGAGTAACAAATCCAGAGGTGCAAGCAAAGTTGGCGTTTAAAGTTCAGGCAGAGATCAAAACATCCAGAGAAATCCAAAAATCAGAATCAGGAAAACTCACTGGCACAATCTGGCAACAAACAGGTGGAAACACAGGAATAAAATACACTGAGCAATAAACAGAGAGGCAGATAATAGATACTTTATACTTTTATACTTTACTTTATACTTTATTGTCGCCAAACAATTGATACTAGAACGTACCATCATCACAGCGATATTTGATTCTGTGCTTCCTCTCCCTGGATTACAAATCGATAGTAAATATTAAGAATTTAAATTATAAATCATAAATAGAAAATTGAAAAATGGAAAGTAAGGTAGTGCAAAAAAACCGAGAGGCAGGTCCGGATATTTGGTGGGTATGGCCCAGATCCGGGTCAGGATCCGTTCAGCAGTCTTATCACAGTTGGAAAGAAGCTGTTCCCAGATCTGGCTGTACAGGTCTTCAAGCTCCTGAGCCTTCTCCCGGAGGGAAGAGGGACGAAAAGTGTGTTGGCTGGGTGGATCGTGTCCTTGATTATCCTGGCAGCACTGCTCCGACAGCATGCGGTGTAAAGTGAGTCCACGGACTGAAGATTGGCTTGTGTGATGTGCTGCGCCGTGTTCACGATCGTCTGCAGCTTCTTTCGGTCTTGGACAGGACAACTTCCATACCAGGTTGTGATGCACTCTAGAAGAATGCTTTCTATGATGTATCTATAAAAATTAGTGAGGGTTTTAGGGAACAGGCCAGATTTCTTTAGTTTTCTCAGGAAGTAAAGAGATGGAGTACAGGTTGGAGAAACTTGACTTGTTTTTCTTAGAGTATCAGAGGCTGGGGGAAAAGCTGACAGAGTTTTAAAAAATAATGTGGCAATGATAGGGTAGATGGTCAGAATCTGTTCCCCAGGGTAAAAATGTCAAACACCAAAGGACATGCTTTTAAGTTTAGAGGGAAAGGTTTAAAGGCAACATGAGGGACAAGATTTTATTTATGTGTGGGTTGCCTGGGGAGTCATGGAGGCAGGGAGTTTGGTGGAGTTTAAGTAGATAGTAGATAAACATATACTGTAAGTATGAAGGGAATGGAGGGATATAGTTGATAAACCAGAGTATGACATTTAGTATAAATTGGCATCAAGATTGGCACTACATCATGGGTTGACTGGTCTATCTGGTGCAGTACTGTTCTATTTTGTTAGTAGATGTAGCCTGAATGGACTTCAGTAATGCCTCTGATAAGGTTCCTCATCGCAAGCTGCTCTGGAAGGTTAGATTACGTGACTAGCGGTGTGCCTCAGGGGTTAGTGCTGGGCCCATTGCTATTTGTAATCTATGTCAATGACTTGGATGTACAAAACATGGTTAATATGTCTGCATATAAAATACTTGGTGTCATAGACAATAGATGAAGTTGTCAAGAATTACAGTGGGATCTTGATCAGTTCACTAAGTGGGCCAAGGAATAGTAAATGGAATTGAATTCAGATCAGCGAGAGGATTTTCATAGGTAATAAGAGGTCTCTGGGGAGTGTTGTAGATGAGCGAGTCCTTTAAGTTCAGATGTGTCATTCCCTGAATGTGTTTATTTATGAGAATTTGATAGGTATATTAGGTACTGAGCAGAAGGCCTTAGTGATATCTGTGTGTTGTGCCTATGTGCCTTGTATGTAACATGGACAACATACTGCAAGCTCACACTATGGCTCTAAAGGCTGATTTATACTTGTGTGTCAAATGTACGCGGTAGGTACCGCATACTCTATGCTGTAGGGTGACGTGCACCTCCCCAGAAATGTAACTCACGCATCGCGGCAACACAGACTGCAACAACTGTGATTGGTCCACTTGGTAGCATCGCATTTCCGGTTGCTTTTCTCCGCCATGTCTGTACACTGATGGGAAATAAATGGTTGGAGATGATGAACCAAATCGTCAAATCTACCTGCCGACATCTGAAAATATTTGAAATGCATTTCCTCGTCCATATCTCTCACGAAGAAACTCAACACAGTGACATAGAAACCCCACCGCCAATTAGCGTTTTAACAGTGAATTGCAGAGCGACGCAGACCCAACTACGCATGCTGGCTACGGCATAGGTCTACGCAAAAGTATAAATCAGGCCTATGGCGTAGCATGTACGCACAAGTATAAATCAGCCTTTAGTCACAATTAGTCTTGTTAATCACCCTGGGATGTTTTGCTTAGTTAAAAGACATTCTAAAAATGCAACCAGTTTCCATTGTTATTCAGACCAAATTTTTCTAATTCCTTGTATATCTTAATGCCACACGCTGTCAGTATTTTTGCTTGGTAACACTCCACTGGAACTATTTGTGCCATTTTACTGCAATAAAGATGCCACATAAATAAATTGTTAATCTTGATTAGTCACCAACTGTTGGAATCAATTCACCAGAATAAAATCCCTCAGCCCAATGAACATAAAAATATAGCCAGTATAGTTTACACCAAAGGATCTTTTAAAACCCCATATATTATGTTATCCCAGTCATTTATGAGCAATCTAAAAGACATGTAGTCAGAAAGATAACTAGTTTAGTTCAAAATTTCACAGATTAGTCTAGCAGTGTAGCATAAACTCTGCATTGAAAATATAGCATCACTAAATCAGAGCTGAATATTTGACAAGTTTAATCTGCTATCGTTTTTTGCCTATTGTATTATTGAAGGTAAATTAGCTGGTAGTAGCTGAGTAAAAGCTAATGCAGCCCTTCTTGCTGAGTCTACCCCATTTAAAATAAGGGCAACTGAAAAACAGTGGGAAATCATGCACTAGGGATTAATAGGGCTGAATAAATCTCCTTCCTGCACCTACCAGCTTTATTGCATATCCTGAGCCACATTTTTGAACAGTTGAAGTTCTGATGAGGGTGCTCCCACCATGGTGTCAGGGTGGGAATTTCAGGATTTAACCCAGTGATGAAGTAGGACCAGCGATATATTTCCAAGTCAAAATTAAGTGAAGGTTTCAGGTGAAAACAAGTCTTTATCCTCATTGGGGATATAGAAAGTGGGGCGTAGAGGTGCTGTTGGAGTAGCAGACGTGTGTAACACGCATGCATTTTGTAATTGGAACTGGATGCAGCCATGGTGCATTAGTGATGAAGGGAATCTGGATGAGCTACCAGCGCTTGGTCCTGGATAGTTACTAGCTGCCTGAGTGTTGTTCTAGCTGCACTCATCCAGGCAAGCGGATGGTTTTCCATTGTACTCCTGACTTGTCCATTGAAACTGGAGTTCTTTCCAAATACCTTCAAAATTGCGGTAGTCAAGCCTCTACTTAAAAAGCCAAATCTTGATAGTGAGGTACTACCTAACTACAGGCCTATATTGAAGCTTCCCTTCCTGGGCAAGATCGTTGAGAAAGTCATTTTCAACCAACTCAACAACCTTCTGGATGAGAACAATATTCTAGAAAAGTTTCAGTCAGATTTTGGAGCAGACCACCAAACAGAGACAGTCCTTGCCCGAATTGACCTTCAGCTCAGCGCTGACGCTGACAGTGTCTCAATTCTAATTCTCCAAGCTCTAAGTGCTGCCTTCAACCCAATTGACCACAACATTCTCCTAGATCACCTTGACAACTGGGTTGGCTTCTCTGGTAGTGCTCACGTATCTCAGACAGAAAGCTTTCTGTTAGTCTTGGAGACCAATTTTCTAAGAAATAAAATGTATCTTTTGGTGTTGCTCAGGGAAGCTGTCTCGGCCCCCAACTCTTAAAGATACACATCTTAGGAGGATCATTAGAGAGCATAAACACAGTTATGCAGATGATACTCAATTGTATATCTTGGTTGAGCCTGATATGGTTGACTGTGGTATGGCTGCAATAAACAAATGTATGAGAATTAACTTTCTGAACCTAAATGAAGATAAAACTCAAATACCTTTGGTTGGTCCCAAAGCCAAAAGAAATAAACTTCTTGATAAACCTGGAAGCATAGTTTCCCTTGTAAAATCAGAAGTAACATGCTTGGGTGGTATCCTTGATTCAGATTTGAATTTTAAATCCCATATACAGGAAGTGATCAGAACAGCATTTCTACACTACAAAAGTATTGCAAAGAAATATTAATTTCTCTCATGTGATGATGCTGAGAAACGAATTCACACCTTTATATCAGATAGGCTAGATTGAGCGAGGTCCTCAATGAATCACCGTCATCAAGTGAACTTGATGACGGTGAGGACAATGTGAGTAAGGTTGATATTCTGGAGCATGTTGATATTAAGGGAGAGGAGATGTTAGAGTTGTTAAAATACATTAGGACAGATAAGTCCCCAGGGCCTGATGGAATATTCCCCAGGCTGCTCCACGAGGCAAGGGAAGAGGCTGTTGAGCCTCTGGCTAGGATCTTTATGTCCTCGTTGTCCACAGGAATGGTACCGGAGGATTGGAGGGAGGCAAATGTTGTCCCCTTGTTCGAAAAAGGTAATAGGGATAGTCCGGGTAATTACAGATCAGTGAGCCTTACGTCTGTGGTGGGAAAGCAGTTGGAAAAGGTTCTTAGAGATAGGATCTATGGGCACTTAAAGAATCATGGTCTGATCAGGGACAGTCAGCATGGCTTTGTGAAGGACAGATCGTGTCTAACAAGCCTGATAGAGTTCTTTGAGGAGGTGACCAGGCATATAGATGAGGGTAGTGCAGTGGATGTGATCTTCATGGATTTTAATAAGGCATTTGACAAGGTTCCACACAGTAGGCTTATTCAGAAAGTCAGAAGTCATGGGATTCAGGGAAGTTTGGCCAGGTGGATTCAGAATTGGCTTGTCTGCAGAAGGCAGGGGGTCGTGGTCGAGGGAGTATATTCGGATTGGAGGGTTGTGACTAGTGGTGTCCCATAAGGATCTGTTCTGGGACCTCTACTTTTCGTGATTTTTATTAACAACCTGGATATGGGGTAGAAGGGTGAGTTGGCAAGTTTGCAGATGACACAAAGGTCGGTGGTGTTGTAGATAGTGTAGAGTATTGTCAAAGATTGCAGAGAGACATTGATAGGATGCAGAAGTGGGCTGAGAAGTGGCAGATGGAGTTCAACCCAGAGAAGTGTGAGGTGGTACACTGTGGAAGGACAAACTCCAAGGCAGAGTACAAAGTAAATGGCAGGATATAGGTAGTATGGAGGAGTAGAGGGATATGGGGGTACATATCCACAAATCCCTGGAAGTTGCGTCACAGGTAGATAGGGTAGTTAAGAAAGCTTATGAGGTGTTAGCTTTCATAAGTTGAGGGATAGAGTTTAAGAGTCGCGAGGTAATGATGCAGTTCTATAAAACTCTGGTTAGGCCACACTTGGAGTACTGTGTCCAGTTCTGGTCGCCTCACTATAGGAAGGATGTGGAAGCATTGGAAAGGGTACAGAGGAGATTTACCAGGATGCTGCTTGGTTTAGAGAGTATGGATTATGATCAGAGAATAAGAGAGCTAGGGCTTTACTCTTTGGAAAGAAGAAGGATGAGAGGAGACATGATAGAGATGTACAAGGTATTAAGAGGAATAGATAGAGTGGATAGTCAGTGCCTCTTCCCCAGGGCACCACTGCTCAATACAAGAGGACATGGCTTTAAGGTAAGGGGTGGGAAGTTCAAGAGGGATATTAGAGGAAGGTCTTTTACTCAGAGAGTGGTTGGTGCGTGGAATGTGCTGCCTGAGTCAATAGTGGAGGCAGATACACTAGTGAAATTTAAGAGACTACTAGACAGGCATATGGAGGAATTTAAGGTGGGGGGTTATTATGGGAGGCAGGATTTGAGGGTCCGCACAACATTGCGGGCCGAAGGGCCTGTACTGTGCTGTACTATTCTATGTTCTATGTTCTATTGCATTGCCCTTGTTACTGGCCTTCCGAAGTGATCTATTGACAAACTTCAATTTATTCAGAACACTGCTGCTAAACTAAAACCAGGATGAGGGAGCATGTTACTCTCATCCTAGCTACTCTGCATTGGCTTTCTGTATCTTTTAAAATTGATTTAAATTTCTTTTACTTGTTTTAAAGCTCTCAGTGGTCTGGGACACTATATTTTACAGAATTGCTTATGTTTTATAACCCTGCTCAAGCTCTCAGGTTTTCTTTCACATGAGAGCTCCTATTTCAACCGGGATGCCTGGCATGTTATTCATTTATTTGTTTAGAGATGCCGTGGGGAACAGGTCCTTATGTCCCAATGAGCTGCAGCGCCCAACAACTTACCTAGTTTAACACCATACTAATCATATGACAATTTATAATGAAAAATCAACCTACTAACTGGGACTATTTGTCTTTGGACTGTGGGAGGAAACTGGAGTACCCGGAGGAAACTCAAGTGGTTACGGGGAGAATATAAAAACTCCTTATGGACGACGCCAGAATTGAACTCTGAACTCTGACACCTGAGCCGTAATAACATCGTGCTAATTGCTACGCTACTGATTATGAGGTACAAATTGTACTGATGTACATTGCTGATGTTTTTGGTGGTCCATAGCTCTTCATGGATGTCCAAGATTGAGTTATAAAGTTGGCCAAAAGTTCCATTGTAACTGGCAAAATTTATATTAGTAGCCCTCGTTCAATCTTGTCCTTGGCACAATGATAATTTAACTCCTGGGTCTACTCCTGGAAACAGTACTGATGATTTCTACAATAGATAGTCTACCAGTCATCAGCAAACACAAAGAAATGATCAGCATTATTTAGCAGGTTTGCAAAATTAATAGTGAGTTTAATATTTAGCCCTTTGTGGACAACCCTGATTTGTGTATCAGTTCTGGTAAGTCTAACATTGCATTTGTACATCTTGCAAGTCTTTCATTGATTTTATGTATACCAAACAATCCATTCTTGTTGATTAAATCTACCCCTCTGAGAATAGTTCAATTTTCTTGATTCTCTGACAGATTTCTTAAACAAAGTCTATAACATGACCCATCAGAAATTACAAAGTAGTGGATGTTGGTTTAACATTTAAGAGAAATTTGGATAGGTACGTGGATAGGAGAGGTATAGAGGGCTATGATCTAGCTGCAGGCTAATGGGACTCAGCAGAATAACAGTTCAACATGGACTAGATGGGCCAAAGGGCCTGTTTCTGGTCTGTAGTGTTTTATGCTGCTATGACAGGATAACATTGTGATGACTTTATTTCACCTCTCTCAGTACTTCAACTCACCTGCTAACAACGTTTATGAACTTTCAGTAAATCTTGCAGAATCACACTGCCATTGAGTGCAACCTCAATAACCTATTTCAATTTTAAGAGCTTAATTGTTATCATACACAAGCATAGACTAACACCTTATCTCATTGTGATCTTGATTTTGCTTAGTGTGATTGTTCTAGGCGTTGATATTCATATAACCAATCTGCTATTCTGCAACTTTTCCTCATGGTGTGAAGGGCTGGTTGTAGTCAAAGAATGAGGTGTAATCAGCAATACGTAACTTTTTGGCTTCTATGTAACATGGTCGTGGCATCAACACTTGACCTTGGAACAGATTGTCCTGAGCTCAAATCCAGCCGGGTCCCAACTCGGGCAGCAGCAGTATCTGCGTGGAAGAAAGCCTTGGCAATCTATTTCCGTTTCTTGTCTCGAAAACCCAGTGGACAACTACACTATCCACAGTGTTACCATGAGTCGACAACAACTCAACAACACTCAACAACAACAAGTATGTTCTTAGAAATTAAGTATTTAGTGCTTGATGCAGGTAGGCAGCTAACAGCTAGCATGATTAAAAAAATTATGGTCAGTCGCACCAACCAAGTTGCTACTCTACATGCACAGATGGAAATGTATAATGACCCAAGTGACTGAAAGTGCATCTTATTCAATGAATAAAAAGACCTTGTGGTATGTCCATAGCTCCCTGAAAGTTGCAACATAGGTGGATAGGGTGTTGAAGAAGGCACATGGTATGCTTATTTCTGTCAGTCAGGTCATGGAATACAAGAGCTGTGACATCAAGTTGGAATGTTAGGCCGCATTTCGAGAATGCATTTCAGCTTGCTACGTTATAGGAAGTATGAATCTGTTGAGGTTGCCTGCTGTATCTTGTGCTCCTGATGTGGCATTCTTTACATTGCTGGGACCCAGTGTAGATCAGGGGACCTCCTTGTCAAGCATCTTAGCTTCATTTGAAAAAAGTGGAATTTCACGGTGGCCAACCATTTCAATTCTTATCCCCCATTCTCATTCCAACATGGTCTCCTCTACTGCACCGATGATGCCACTCTCATATTCCATCTAGGTAGTCTCCAACGTGATGGCATTAACAATGACTCTCCAACTTCTGGTAATATTTTTCACCTTCCCTCTTCATTTTCCCACTCTGGCATCTTACCTCTTCTCACCTGCCGATCACCTCCTCCTTCCCTTTCTCCCATGATCCACTCTCCTCTCCTATCAGATTCCTTCTTCTCCAGCCCTTTGCCTTTTCCACATCACCTCTTAACTTCTTACTTCATCCCCCCTCCCCACCCACCTGGCTAGAACCTATCACCTTCTAGCCTGTCCTCCTCTTCTTCCTTCACCTTATTCTGGCATCTTCTCCCTTCTTTTTTAGTCCAGATGAAGGGTCTCACCCCGTAATGTTGACTGTTTATTAATTCCATAGATGCTGCCTGACATGCTGAGCTCCTCCAGCAGTTTGTGTGTGCTACATTATAGGAAGGATATGTTTGCAGTGGTTGAAGGGGTTCACCGGGATGTACCTGGATTGGAGTGTTTAGTTATGGTGAGAGATTGGATAGGCTGCACTTGTTCTCTCTTAAGTGAAGGAGAGTGAGGGATTGACCTGATGAAATTGTTTATAATTATGGACGGGGGCTTAAATACATACTGTGGATAAAGGTATTGACAAAAAAGAAGAATTGGTTTAAGTGAGAAGAGGAAATGTATGTGTCTGAAGTTCTGAGGTGGCAGCACTAAATGCTGTGCCACCATGCCACCATCAGTTTCAATTGGTAGTAAGACAATCTGTGAATCTGTATCAGATGTCATTAAATATAAGTACCGTATTTATAATATCTACAATGTGAAAAGCTGACATTGCGTCAAAACTCAAGAGTATCACAGTCACCTGAGATTACATAGTATGTCAATGTTAATACTCTTGTATTTGAATGTCATTTGGGATGAAAGTGTTTCCAGAACTGTCAAAGGTGTAAGGGAATATCCTGGGATTTCCATGCTTTTAGAATAGAGTGACAATAAAGGTTGCTGAAAGTGTATTCACTCATCACATTGACAGATATGACTTTATCAATTAGTAAGTAGCTTGATTCAGAAGTTGCGAATGTTCAATTGTATGTGTGCCTGAGTGTTTTGATGGCTGCAGCAAAAAGCAAACACTGACTCAGGATCAGCAGAATTGGCTCCTGCATCATCTTCAACAGTCACTATGTGATTTGATGACTTCTGACACACAGTGTGCATTGAAGAATAAACCTTTGAGAGGTGGTGGAGCTTTCCCATAACTTGAACTGTTTCCTGCTTTGAGTGGGGAGCAGGTAAGACAATTCTTTCTGAATTCTGTCATAGAACATAGAACAGTACAGCACAGTACAGGCCCTATGGCCTGCAATGTGGTGCGACCATTTTGCCTACACCAAGATCAGTCTAACACTTCCCTCCTGCAGAGCTCTCCATTTTTCTATCATCCATGTGCCTATCCAAGAGTCTCTTAAAATGTTCTAATCAATAACGGATCTTTACCAGCACCCCTGGCAGCACCTTCTACACACTCACTGTGTAAAACACTTTCCTCTGATATCTCCCTTATACTTTCCGCCAATCACCTTAAAATTATACCCTCTCATATTAGCCATTTCTGTCCTGGAACAAAAGGCTGGCTATCCACTCTATCTATGCCTCTTATCATCTTACACACCTCTGTCAAATCTCCTCTCACCCTCCTTTGCTCCATAGAGAAAAGCTTAATGTTTTCCCGTAAAACTTGGTCTTTAATCTAATCTCAACAATGCTGGCACTTGCTCACATTTTAAAACTTTCAAGTGAAAAGTTTTGTCCTGACGATCCTCTTCTATTTTTTATTCACAGCGACAGCTTCTTGTCTTTCTTTACTCTCTGCGCGGAAGGTGATGGTGATCTTGTTAACTTCAGCACCTCAGGTATTTTCAAGGACTTTTGACTGTAGTTCCTTTGACATGCATCCTTCAGTGATATGTGTTTAAAGTTTTCCTTACACCAATTTGCCAGAGTTCTGTGAAATACTGATCAATTGTTTCAATCACCTTTTGACTAATCCAATACAAAACAGCAATTTCATTTACAATATGGAAAAAATTATGTGATCAGTGCATTCATTTGATGGAGTAAGCTTCAATTTTGATGAATACATTTAATAGATACCTGTACTCCCAATTCGTCAGCATCATTGTGCCAGGTTATTGCTTTTATATTTACATTAATTGTGATTCCAAATCCTGTCATTGCCATTTCAGATTTACAAAGCCTTGCTTCCCAGTGGGGATAGAATGCAACTTGTGTCTCTGCTTTCCACAGGGATTGCTCCCTAAGCAACTCCCTTGTCCATTCCTCCCCCACATCCCTTCCCACCGATCTCCCTCCCGGCACTTAACCCTTGTAAGCGGAACAAGTGCTACACATGCCCTTACACTTCCTCCCTCACCACTATTCAGGGCCCCAGACAGTCCTTCCAGGTGAGGCGACACTTCACCTGTGAGTCGGCTGGGGTGATATACTGCGTCCGGTGCTCCCGGTGCAGCCTTCTATATATTGGCGAGACCCGACGCAGACTGGGAGACCGCCTTGCTGAACACCTACACTCTGTCCGCCAGAGAAAGCAGGATCTCCCAGTGGCCACACATTTTAATTCCACGTCCCATTCCCATTCTGATATGTCTATCCATGGCCTCCTCTACTGACAAGATGAAGCCACACTCAGGTTGGAGGAACAACACTTTATACTCCGTCTGGGTAGCCTCTAACCTGATGGCATGAACATTGACTTCTCTACCGTTTGTTAATGCCCCTCTTCTCGTTCTCACCCCATCCCTTCCTTCTTTCTTTCTTTCTTTATTTATTTATCCGTCCTTTCTTTTCTCTCTCTCCCTCTTTTTTCTCCCTCTGTCCCTCTCACAATAACTCCTTACCTGCTCTCCATCTTCCTCTGGTGCTCTCCTCCCCCTTTCTTTCTCCCTAGGCCTCCCATCCCATGATCCTCTCCCTTCTCCAGCCTTGTATCCCTTTTGCCAATCAACTTTCCAGCTCTTAGCTCTATCCCTCCTGTCTTCTATCATTTCAGATCTCCCCCTCCCCCTCGCACTTTCAAATCTCTTACTATCTCTTCTTTCAGTTAGTCCTGACGAAGGGTCTTGGCCTGAAACGTCGACTGTGCTTCTTCCTATAGATGCTGCCTGGCCTGCTGCATTCTACCAGTATTTTGTGTGTGTTGTTTCCAGAACTCTAGTCGCTTTGCTTGTTCCTTACAAACATGTAAGCCTTCAAATTATTACTTAATGTATCATAATTCTTTACCTTTATCTACTCTCTTCCATTATTATGTGATCTATAGAACACGCACTTGAACATGTTTGATTCATTATTTCCATTCATTTACATTGGGATTCTGTTTCAATTCAAGTGTCATGTCAAAGTCAAAGTTGAATTTATTGTCATATGTGTAAGTATATGAATGCAAAGATGCATAAAACTTACTTGCAGCAGCATTGCAGGCACAACAGAAATTAGATGTAAATTATATACATATTTTATAATAAATTAGAATAAAATGTCCTTTCTACTGCAAAGTAGTCAAAGTGATCATTGTATTGCTAAACTACAGTGATTTATAATTCTCAGAATCAAATGGTTGAAAGGAAGTAGCTTTCTACTGGTGGTGGGGAACTTCAGGCTTCTGTACATCTTGCATGATGGTACAGTAGTTCAGAGAAGATGACATTGTCCAGATGGTGAAGATCCTTGACGATGGCCAGATAGCCTATGCCTGCTCCTAATTCTAATGTTCTTATGTTGCCTTCCTGAAGCAGTGCCTCATGTAGGTACTTCAAACAGTGGGAAAGGATATATTGGATTGTATATTTATGATGTGTGCCTATAATTGGCACTATTTTACTTCCTGTAGTCTTATTACCTACCACCAAATCCACCCACCTCTTCAGATCTGAACTATTCCACATATTAGTAGAGAGTCTACTGAAGGCAGAGATAATGCGATGTAATTTAATTGCTCTGAAAGCTATGTGGAAAAAATGGTGGTATCTGCTTGCACAAGGATTTTTATGTACACATTTGGTACAATGATTTGATTAAGTAGTGACAAACCCAGTTATCTTAAGCATATAGAAGCACTGAAAATATTCAGTGTTCCTGTAGACCAGTTGAATGTAGGAAGTCATACCTATAGCTCACAATGAGGCTCATGGATGTTGTTACTCAGTTTGTAGAGCTTTCAGAGGAAATAAAGAGACAAGAGGTGGCATCCAGCTTCTCAGATGTTGTCTTTGAAATTCTTGTAGAAAAGTTTGTTACTGGGACAGTGACTTGAAGTGGCTAATTGTTTTGAAAATTGGCTTGGGACTGGAGGAAATTGGTAGTGATGGGATAGATCTTTCTCTGATTGGAAACACTGGGACTGTGCTGCTACTTTTGCTCTTTGTTATATATATATATATATATTATAAACTAACAACTTACATATAAATGTTGGATTGTGATTGGTGTGTTTATGGATAACATGAAAATTGTTGGAGTTGTGGGCAACGAGGAAGATTGTCTAATGCTACAGCAAGATCTAGATTAGAGGGAAAGTCAGGTAGAGTATTGACAGGTGAAATTTAATTCTGACAGGTTCAAGGTGGTGTATTTTGTAAAATGTAATAAAAATAGGAACTATACAGGGAAGCGTTTGGCACTAAGGACCGTTGATGAACAGAGACACCTAGAGGTCCAACTCCATAGTTCACTGAAAGTGGCAACACATTGTCTTGCAGGGGGCGTGGTTTATTCTGATTGTTGAAAGTCGCTTCCATCTTGATTGGTTAGTTTAGAAACTGCAGCTGCTTTTCCTATTGGATAGTTCCCTAATGACCAGTTTCAACTATCTTAGGTACATAGAGAGCACATGTGGGAGGTTCTAGCTCTCTCCCTTGTTTAAGGCAAGTGGTGTACGTGGTCATTGGGAAGGTATGCTCTATGCGTGCTTTTAACTAAGTTTGTTTGTTGAATGTTTGTATGTTTGCTGAATATTCAGCATTGTAGTTTCTGTAATTTGGGGAACATAAATGTTGGTTGAATTTTTACTGTTTGTAAATAAATAATTAATATACTTATTCACAGTCAGCATTTCTTCAAATCAAATCAAATCAAATCAAAAAACTTTATTGTCATTCTAACCATACATCAGCTCTGCAGGTCAGAATGAGACAGCATTTCTCAGGAGCAGTGCAATCATAACATAACAAACACAACACTAAATAATAAACATAACAATAAATAGTAAAACACAAAAGCCACATGTCATTTAAAATCAAGTTGTAAGTGTCCAGTACAAGTTAAAAGTGTCCAAAGCAGAGTCAGGTAGAGCAGCTATTTAGCAGTCTGACTGCCTGTGGGAGGAAGCTGTTTAGTAGCCTTGTGGTTTTAGTTTTGATGCTCCTGTAACGTTTGCCTGATGGCAGAAGAACAAACAGTTCATGGAGAGGGTGTGAGGGGTCTTTAATGATGTACCGTGTCTTCTGGAGGCATCGACTCTGAAAGAGGTCTTGGACAGAAGGTAGGGAGACCCCAATAACCTTCTCTGCTCCCCTAACCACCCTCTGCAAGGCTTTTTTGTCGACAGCACTGCAGCTGGAGTACCAGGTTGTGATGCAAAAGATCAGCACACTCTCAACCACGCCTCTGTAGAATGTAGTTAAGATGTTAGTGGGGAGTGATGCTTGTTTAAGCTTCCTCAGTCAGTGCAATCTCTGCTGGGCCCGTTTCACAATCCCAGTGGTGTTCCTGGACCAGGTGAGATCGTCCGAGATCTGCACCTCAAGGAACTTGATGTTTTCCACTCTCTCCACTATGGAGCCGCTGATGCTGAGGGGTGTGTGCTCAGGCTGAGACCGTCTGAAATCGACTATCATCTCCTTGGTTTTGGTGACATTAAGCATCAAGTTGTTATCCCTGCACCAGCTCTCTAGGTGTTTGACCTCCTCCCTGTACATAGTTTCATCATTTTTGCTGATGAGTCCCACCACTGTGGTATCATGATCAGGTTCTCCTAGAATCTGGCTGCACAGTCATGTGTTAGCAGTGTAAACAGCAAAGGGCTAAGCACACAGCCTTGTGGGGATCCAGTGCTCAGTGTGATGGAGTCAGAGATGTTCCTACCAACACGGACTGACCGTGGTCTCTCTGTCAAGAAATCCAGAATCCAGTGACACATGGCAGTGCTAAGGCCAAGCAGCGACAGTTTCTCCACTAGTCTCTGCAAGATGATGCTATTGAACACTGAACTGAAATCAATGTACAGGATTCTGGCATAAGTGTCTTTGTTGTCCAAGTGAGAGAGAACTGTGTGCAGTGTGGTGGATATTGCGTCCTCCGTAGAGCGATTTGGACGATAAGCAAACTGTAGAGGATCCAGTGATGAGGTGAGGCTGGCTGTGATATGAGGCTTGACAAGCCGTTCAAAACATTTCATCACTGTGGGGGTCAGGGCAATGGGATGGTAATTATTCAGACAGGCTACAACTGATTTCTTTGCTACAGGGATGATTGTGGAGGTTTTGAAGCATCTAGGGACAATAGCTTGACTAAGGGAGATCTGCTAC
The DNA here is from genome assembly GCF_030028105.1 of Mobula birostris. Classification (NCBI taxonomy): domain Eukaryota; kingdom Metazoa; phylum Chordata; class Chondrichthyes; order Myliobatiformes; family Myliobatidae; genus Mobula; species Mobula birostris. The sequence continues at coordinate 46,599,501 of NC_092374.1, read as the reverse complement.
TACATCAGCATATTCCTTGAGCACACGTCCAGGGATGTTGTCGGGACCTCCTGCTTTTCGTGGGTTGACCCTGGCAAGGGTCCTCCATGTTTGCTCTGGGTCAATGATTGGAGCCGCCTGGTCAGATGGTAAAAATGGACTGGCCCTCCCCCTTGCTGTAGTGTTTGATGCTTCGAAGCGGGCAAAGAAATTGTTAAGCCTGTCTGATAGAGAGGCATCGCTGTCATCAGTTTTCTGCCTGATCTTGTAGTCTGTCAGAGCTTTAATTCCCTGCCACATCCGTCTGGTGTCACCTGTGTCACAGAGGTGTCCATGTATTGTCTCACATGCTAGACCTGCAAACCTGATTCAACATTATATTGCAAACACGAGGAAATCTGCAGATGCTGGAAATTCAAGCAACACACACAAAAAATACTGGTGAACGCAGCAGGCCAGGCAGCATCTATAGGAAGAGGTACAGTCGACGTTTCGGGCCGAGACCCTTTGTCAGGACTAACTGAAAGAAGAGACAGAAAGAGATTCTTTCTCTTTAAAAGAAAGCACTACTTTTATGTTTTGTATGTAACTTTGGGAGTTCCTGAGCGTCATACTAGTCTGAGGGTTGGATCATCACAAATTTCGAGGGGTGGCATATCCTATGGCGGGGGGGTTGTGGCTTATTCTGGTTGTCGAATGTCATTTCTGTTGTCATCGGTTAATTTAGAAACTGCAGCTGTTTTTCCTATTGGATAGCTTTCTGGTGTCTGGGCTCAAATATTTTGGGTATGCAGTATGTACTTGTGAATAAATTTTGCAGTCAGAAGATAGTAGAGTGATGTTATGAACACTTAAACACCATGTCTACAAATTCCTTATTGTTAGAATTGGGAGAAACCTCTTTTTTAAAAACATCTGTGCCCTGTAATTGTCAGTGTAAATAAAGCTTACCAGAATCCCAGCAGCATCCAAAGAGAAGTTTCCATGAGTCGGAGAATTTGGAATCTGAGGACACAGCCTCAGAATAGAATATTTGAGACAAGGAGTTATTTCTTCAGCTAGAGTGTGATGAGTCTGTGGAATTAATTGTCATTGAAGGACATGGAGGCAAATTAATTCAGTGTTTTTAAGATAGGTTTTTGGTTGGGAAGAGGGTTAAGAGTTACAGCAAGAAAATGGGAGAATAGGATTGAGAGAGAGAAAAAAAATCAATCATGATTGAATGGCAGACCAGACTCTGCTCCTGTACCTTACGGTCTTATGGTCTGCCTCGTGCACATTACAATTGGTAGAGAGTACTGGAAGGGTTAAAAAGATATTTGGAGTTTAAAAAGGGGAAAAATATGAAAGTTGCATCTTTACAGACAGAGGTTGTTTGAAAAGCCGTGGCTTCCAGGAATCTAGTAAAGGAAAAGGCAGAAAATCTGAGAAGGTTCAATTTCCCGAGTGCGAACTGAGCAAGTGTGTTTTGTACAGTCCCAAGGGTCAGATCAAAGGCAGATGGAGAATTCCAGGCGGCTGCTCCTGACTGTGCAGCAATTCTTAAAGCTGTACTGACTGGTTTCAGAACAAAACTAAGTCAAAAACGAGAATCTGTATCTGCTGAGAGTGAAAGTGCAACTATATGGAAGGCTGAAAACTGCAAAACTTTTTGGCAGGAAAAGAAAAAAAAATGGCAGCACAAGTTGAAAAGGGGTTATTAGACAGCCAGGGGTGGAAATGGTAGAGGAATAAAGCACGTGAATCATTCACATCTTATGTGGAGAGGATGGAATTTCTCTTCACGGTTTCTAACACTGCTGAGCAATACAAGAGATGGTGGAGGAACTCAGCTGGTCAAGCAGAGACAATGGAAGGAAAAAGTCAGTTGAGGTTTCGGGTGTCTCAACCTGAAATATCAACTGTTCTTTTCTTTTCATAAACGCTGCCTGGCTCATTCAGTTTCTTCAGCTCTCAGGTGTTGTTCTAGATTATATGATCTGTTGAACTGTAAGATGCATGTGAAGTCATAAAGGCATTCAATGAGGCCATGGGGGACACGAGATTATCCCTGGAAATCACCCACGACTGTCCACAACACATGAGCTCTGCAAAAGGCTACAGAAGTTTGCTGAGGTCCTGAGATTGGAAGAATTTCCAACCCACAGCCATTCATGATAGTGGTATCCCATAAGCTTGTCATATATGATCAACAGCTTGAATTACAGCATTGTTCTTACTTTGGAGAGTTTCTAGATCATGCTCTCACAGATTCATGTGCAGACTAGGACACAAAGTCAAAGTAAAGGTCTGTGTCCTATGCTTGTCACATGTACGCACAGTTGCAATGAAAATTGTACTTTCAGTGGCAACACAGACACATAACATCAGGTAAGCAGCATTCACAAGAAAAACATAAATTGAACGTACAGAGTGATGATAGCCTGGAATACATTGCCAGGGGTGATGGTAGAGGCAGATAGTGTAGATATATTTAAGTGATTCTTAGATAAGTACATGAATATTCAGAGGAAGGAGGGATTGAATTAATTAAGTGTAACATCATGAGCTGAAGGAACTGTTTCTGTACTGTACTATTCGATGCTCTATATTGCAAGTATATACTGTACACATTTTTTTCAAGAAATACATGATTAAAACGCACAAATTGTATTTTATTGCACAATAATTAAAGTGCTGCTATGCTGAGGTAGTGATTGGGTTGTGTTGTTTGGTTCAAGAACTGAATGGTTGAAGGGAAATAGCTGTTCTTAAACCTGGTGGTATAGGACTTCAGGCTTCTTATCTCCTGCCCATTGGTAACTGATAGAAGGATCCAATCAAAGTTGTTGGCACAAAAATCCATACTCTTGATAAATAGAGTTGTGGCAGCAGTCACTAAATGTTGCTAAAGTAATGGTACCTAGAGTTAAAGTACTCCAAATTCCATCTGGGTAGCATCCAAGCTGACGAATGAACATTGATTTCTCCAACGTCCAGTAATGTTTCCCTTTCCCCTTCCCTCTCCTTCAATTCTCCACTCTGGCTCCCCTCTTACCTCTTCTCTTCTCATCACCTACCTATCACTTCCCTTTCTCCCATGGTCCACTCTCCTATCAGATTCCTGCTTCTTCAGACCTTTACCTTTTCCTTCTATCACCTCCTAGCTTCTCCCCCCTCCTCCACCCACCTGGCCTCACCTATCATCTTCTCGGTTGAATTCCTTCCCCCTCACCCCCTTCTTATTCTGGCTTCTTCCCCCTTCTTTTCCAATACTGAAGCAGGGTCTTGACCTGAAACATTGACAGTTTATTCATTTCTATAGATGCTGCCTGATCTGCTGAGTTCTTCCAGTATTGTGTGTGCATTGCACTGTAAAACAACAGAAATGCCAGCTTACATCCTAAGAGGTGGAAAACCAGTGAACAAGCAGGTTAACATGGGTGCACTAAGGGTGTATACGGGACAAACTTTCATCATCTGTTTTCACTTAGTAATGGTGTTTGTTTTAAGTCTCATTTAGGACATAGTAAATTCTGATGTCTGGAGATTTGAGTTACCATAGTTACGGAAGATGATGTCACATATCCAGTTTCAGGATCTCATCTCATATTCTGCTTGGGTAGTCTACAATCCAATGGAATGAGCAATGAATTTTCCAATTTCAGACAACCTGCATGCCATGTTCCTCCACACACACTCAGCTGTCTACCCACTTTTCTTCTTGCTTTTGTCACTTTTTTCATCCCCTCCCCTACTTGATTCCCTCTGCCCATCATCCCTTCTTCCTTTCATTCCACCTATCACCTCACAGCGTCTATCCCAACAATACCCTTCCCCCCACCCTTGATTCCTAAACTTTCCATTTCCATCTCTTCCATCTGTCAACGAAGCACGGTATCCACCCAGAACATTGACTGATTCCTTTTGCCTCTACAGATGCTGCCTGACCTCCTGAGCTCTTCCAGCATTCTGTATTTTGATCCAGCTGCTGGGCTCTGTCTGCAGCAGTCTTCATGTATTAACAGACCACCTAGATTATGTGCTCCCTCCTATTACCTCCCTTTGGGTGTGAGGGTACCTGCTGTCTTCCCCTCTCCTTTTATGGCTGTGCAACTATCCTTATTTTAGAGATTTCTTCATGGCATAAAGACAGTAGCCACTGGCCTTTGAGTCTGCACAGCAGCTTTCATCACACCTATTAGGAGATGATGTGAGAAACCTTAGGATGCAGTTGGTGAGCCAACACATGGAGTAGCCACTGTCTGTCTCCAGCAAGTTAAGACAAGTCAAATTTATTGTCATGTAGGTACAGAAAACAGCACAGAATATAAATGCATAAATTAAACATAAATTATACCATACAACGGGAAAAAAAAGATATTAGTGAAAAAAAGCAAAGACATAATGACTACAAGGCCATGGTAGTGCAAGAGATGAGCTGTAGTGTTCTGTTGTTGAGGCAGGGATAAGGTTATGCAGTTCAGTTCAAGAACCTAATGGTTGTAGGAAGCTGGCTGTTTCTGAACTGGGTGGTGTGGGACTTCAGGCTTCTGTACCTTCTGCCCAATGGTAGCAGTGAGAAGAAGGCAAAAATCGGTGATAATGGATGATATCTTCTTGAGGCAGCAGCTCAGTGGTGGGAGGGCTCTACACATGATGGACTGGGCTGTGTTCACAAATCTCTTCAGCTTCTTCGGTTCTCCTTTGCATTGGAATTACTATGCCACGATGCATCCAGTCAGAATACTCTGAAAAGAATATCCGTAGAGGTTAGTTAGAATATTTGGTGACATGTCAATTATTCCTAAACTCTTAAGAAAGTAGAGATGCTGGCACACCTTCTTCATGATTACATCATATGTTGGGCCCAAGACAGGTTAGCATCCAGAAATTTGAAGCTGTTTACTTCCCATCTCTGCCCCACCTACGTGGTCTCCAATGCACTCAATCAGTATTTTATCTCACTCCTGTACACTTATTCCTTGTTGGCTATGCTTTTGCCAACAGCAATGATGCTGCACTCACTGCGCTGGCAAGGAAAAAGCCCTGAGTCCTACATCTCAAATTTGAGCAGCTGCTGTGCTCACCCAAGTCAAGTCCTCACAGATAGTCTCTCCACCCTGAGGTTTAGGTGATTCATTGCTGTGAGAATGCCAGCAGACAGCAAGGTTTGAATCCGCTTTCCAGCACAGCTGGAGGGGACGTCTTTCCTAAAGCACAGGTGAACATGTACCTATGAAAGCTCATACTGGGTAATCACACGCACAATGACAAGGCAACACTCTGCAGGGCAGTACTAAGCAGGATATCTTTATACATCCGTTTGATTTTTTTTTGCAGTAAAATAATTGACTAACTAATTATGTTTAAATGCTTAATGGAGACCTCGAGTGTCTTCAGCACTCTAAGTATTCCAGCAAAAGGATTCTGAATGAGCTTTATATCAAACACTGGAATTTTCACTATGAAGACCGTTGTCAGATGCAAAGCATTGATATAAATTTGCAGGATGAGTTCATAGCAATGCGAACCAAAACCACTGAAGCCACCATAAAGAACATGGAACTGGCTATTGCAACCATGCTGAATTTTGTTTATAGGGAACCAATCTGTCCCTTGTGCTTGCACCAGGTAAACTGCAGAATGTGCATCAAATAGTTAACATGGTTGCATGGAATACTGCAGATTTAGTGCCAGACATGTGATCATGGTTCATGTTGCTTTTATTGAAGACTTTTATGTATGTGATAGGATCAAATATTAATTGATTGTTCTGTTTCAACTTATTGCCAAAGAGGCAGGAAAGAAATCTGCACATATGCTATAAAACAAGATTGGAGAAAACACATATTTGAGGCTAAGGTTAATCAGCTATCTTCACATTTATGTACCATTCTATTCCAACACTTCCTGCCGTTTTCACTCTGATCTCGGTACAGCTTAGAGGGAAGAGGCTTCATTCAGCAAATGAAGCAGCAGGCTATGTATTAACGTGGAGACATGAGTGAATTGTGTTACCAATGAGTGAGCAAAATGAGACTCAGCTGCAGACTGTCAGAGCAGATGACATAACGTGTAGTCTGTATGGTAGCTAACTCTGCAATTGAAGTAATACCAGAATTGTCCATATAGATCAGAGAGCCACAGCAAGAGGCATATCTGCAGACATTGAAATAATCTATGATGATGAATCTACTGCTGATGTCAATACAGAGTCTATTATTGTTCAAGAGTCACAGAGAAACCTCCAGGTTATTATTCTGGCAAGTTAACTCTTATTCCACCAGTGGATGTTTTGATGTTAGGAACGTCAGAAACAGTGAACAACTGAGCCCATCAAATTGACTAAGGACAGCAGCCAACAGAATGAATCTGTATACACTGTGTATATCTAAGAAAACACGTGAACCTATGGTTAAGTAAATTAGCAACATGTTCTGTGGTCATGCTGCTTCAGATGGATAGATATATGATCAGCGTAGAATATTTGGGGAGGTCCTTGCTGTTTGAAGCTCCTGTATGATCCTACTGTAATTGAAAGCAGAACTTACCAGAGCTTCATCCACATCCAAAGTTTACCTCAGGATAATTGATACCAACAACATTTGGTGGTTGGATCTGCACCAGACACTGGTAGACTGTAATCTCTGGAGGCAGAGTGGAGTTTGCTGGGAAAGAACAGCTCCTCAGAGAGAGCTGTCTGTAGTAGAAGATTCAGGTCAGGACTACAATGGGCTGCTTATAGCTAGCAGCTGATGTGGTCACATTTTGAAATGTGAAGGGTATTGTCAGTTCTGTCTGAAAACACATATGAACATACAAATACTTGAGAACAGGGAAGAACAGGTTCAAGAGTAGCTTCTATTCTACTGTTATCATACACTGGAATGGGCCTATTATATGATTAAGATAAACTCTAGATCTCCCAATTTACCCTGTAATGGCCTTTGCACTGAACTTTCTCTGTGGCTGTAACACTGTATTCGGTATTCTGTTTTTTTTCTCCTTTTGTACTATTCAACATGCTTGTGATCAGCAGCACTGGGGCTCCACAGGGGACTGTCTTGTCTCCCTTTCTCTTCACCATTTACACCTCGGACTTCAACTACTGCACAGAGTCTTGTCATCTTCAGAAGTTTTCGGATGACTCTGCCATAGTTGGATACATCAGCAAGGGAGATGAGGCTGAGTACAGGGCTATGGTAGGAAACTTTGTCACATGGTGTGAGCAGAATTATCTGCAGCTTAATGTGAAAAAGACTAAGGAGCTGGTGGTAGACCTGAGGAGAGCTAAGGTACGGGTGACCCCTGTTTTCATCCAGGGGGTCAGTGTGGACATGGTGGAGGATTACAAATACCTGGGGATACGTACTGACAATAAACTGGACTGGTCAAAGAACACTGAGGCTGTCTACAAGAAGGGTCAGAGCCATCTCTATTTCCTGAGGAGACTGAGGTCCTTTAACATCTGCCGGACGATGCTGAGGATGTTCTATGAGTCTGTGGTGGCCAGTGCTATCATGTTTGCTGTTGTGTGCTGGGGCAGCAGGCTGAGGGTAGCAGACACCAACAGAATCAACAAACTTATTCGTAAGGCCAGTGATGTTGTGGGGATGGAACTGGACTCTCTCACGGTGGTGGCTGAAAAGAGGATGCTGTCTAAGTTGCATGCCATCTTGGTCAATGTCTCCCATCCACTACATAATGTACTGGGTGGGCACAGGAGTACATTCAGCCAGAGACTCATTCCTCCAAGATGCAGCACAGAGCGTCATAGGAAGTCATTCCTGCCTGTGGCCATCATATTTTACAACTCCTCCCTTGGAGGGTCAGACACCCTGTGCTGATAGGCTGGTCCTGGAGGAACTCAGCAGGCCAGTGAGCATCTGTGGAAAAAGAATAAATATTCAACATTTCGGGCCGAGACCCTTCATCTGGACTGTATGTAATGATCTATCTGGATGGTATGCAAACAAAAGCTCTTCACTGTATCTCAAGTACACGTGTCAATAAAAAGCAAATCAGTAATAACTAATATCAAAGAAGCTTTAACAACAGTTAACCACATTGGATTATGATATGACAATGAAAGAGGCAGGCAGGAATAGATCCTTCACTTTGGAAGGAAAGAAAAAAGGTCAGATTATTATTTAAATGGTGAAAGATTGAAACATGGTATTTTGCAGAGGAACTTCGGAGCATTTGTGAATGAGTTGCAAAAGGTTGGTTGGCAGGTACAACAGGTTATCAAGAAAGCAAATGGAATGTTGGCCTTTATTACTAGAGGGACTGAATTTAAAGCAGGGAGATTATGCTACAACTGTACAAGGTGCTAGTGAGGCTGCACCTGGAGTACTATGTGCAACTCTGGTCTTCTTACTTGAGGAAAGACATACTGACTTCAGGCATGGTGCAAAGGAGGTTCACCAGGTTGATTCATGAAATGAGGGGTTTAAACTATGAGGAGAGTTGTCACCTGGAACTATACTCACTGGAATTCAGAAGACTGAGAGAGAACCTTATAGACAGATATTAAATTATGAAAGGGGTAGATAAGAAAAGAGGCAGGAAAATTGTTTCCACTGGTAAGTGAGCCTAGATCTAAGGGACATAGCCTCAAGATTCAGGGGAATAGATTTAGGAAAGTGATGAGGAGAAACTGCTTTTACGAGAGAGTAGTGAATTTTCTCCCCAGAGAAGCAGAAGAAGTTACTTTGTTATATATAGTTAAGACACAGTTAGATTTTTGTATAGGGGAATTAGGGGCTATAGGGAAAAGTCAGGGAGGTGTAGTCCACAGCAAGATGAGCCATGAACTTATTGAATGGCAGAGCAGAACTGATGGGCCAGATAACCTGCTCCTGCTCCCATTTCTTACGTTTACATTCCCAGATGCTGTGTTCCGGAAAGACAAGAAGGGAAGGTGAGGTGTAAGTACCAGGACTAATTAAGGAGCCCAAGAATGACTGCACTCATAATCATCTTGTTTAGAGTTTAATAATAGCGATGTGATTTCATAATTAGACTATTTTACAGGCTGCCAACTAATGGGCAAGGTTTATTGAGAAGCAAATTTGCAGGGGTGTTGCAAAACTACTTCAGAGCTGTGGAATAGTGATAATGAGTGACTGCATACTGAGTTAACAGTAGCTTAAGGGACAATGAGAGAGCTTTTGAAGAATGTTCTGGAAAATGTCTTTGATCAGTGGGTACCTGGTCCAGTGAGGGTGGTAGCACTCCTCGATTTGATTGAGAAAAATGAGGCCCCTGGCCATAAACACTGATAGATTTAGAGGTGGTGTCAGAGATTTGGAAAATTGTTCATAACAAGGTGTTGGGATAAACATTTGAAGTATTGCATTCATTTCTAGTTGCCTCATTAAAGAAAGGATATGGAAGTTTGGGAGCAGGTACAGGTGGCTTATCGGGATGTGCCTGGATCGGAAGGCACACAGTATGCTGTAAGGAGAGATTAGACAAAGAGGTGTTCTTTTCTCAGGAACGGTAGAGGCTGAGGGAAGATCTGATAAAAGTGTGTAGGGTTGTGACAGTAACAGATAGAGTAGACATCCAGTCTCTTTTGTATAGCATCAAAATTTCCACTACCAGAGGGCATGCTTTTAAGATGAGTGGGAGTAAATTCAAAGAAGATGTGTGGGGCAAATTTATTTTGCACAAAGCATGGTGGGTGCCCGGAATACATAGCCAGGGATGGTAGTGGAGGGAACTTGCTACATGATAGTGATGGCAGTTGAATGTGTGGCGAGGAGTTGGTGCAGGGGGCAGGGTTTTAGATTTTTGAATCATTTGGTTCTCTTCTGGGGAAGTGGGATCTGTACAGATTGAATGGCACCTGAACTCAAGGGGGAGCAATATCCTTGCAAGTAGGTTTGCTAGCGTGGTTCGGGAGGGTTCAAACTAATTTGCAAGGGCAATGGGACCCGGAGCGATATAGCAGTGGAAGGAGTGCATGGAGTAAAGCCAGATCTAACATATAGAGAGGGTTTGAGGAAAGAGAAACAGAATAAAGGGTGTAAAGGTAGTAAGGTAGAAGGGCTAAAGTGCGTGTACTTCAATGCAAGAAGCATCAGGAACAAAGGTGATGAACTGAGAGCTTGGATACATACATGGAATTATGATGTAGTAGCCATTACAGAGACTTGGCTGGCACCAGGGCAGGAATGGATTCTCAATAGTTCAGTGGATTTCAGTGCTTTAAAAGGGATGGGGGGGGTGAAGGGGAGGAGGGGTGGCACTACTGGTCAGGGATACTATTACAGCTACAGAAAGGGTGGGTAATGTAGCAGGATCCTCTTTTGAGTCAGAATGGGTGGAAGTCAGGAACAGGAAGGGAGCAGTTACTCTACTGGGAGTATTCTATAGGTCCCCTGGTAGCAGCAGAAATACAGAGGAGCAGATTGGGAGGCAGATTTTGGAAAGGTGCAAAAATAACAGGGTTGTTATCATGGGTGAATTTAACTTCCCTAATATTGATTGGCACCTGATTAGTTCCAAGGGTTTCGATGGGGCAGAGTTTGTTAATTGTGTCCAGGACAGATTCCTGGCACAGTATGTGGACAGGCCGAATGGGGCAATGCCATACTAGATCTAGTATTAGGTAATGAACCGGGTCAGGTCACAGATCTCTCAGTGGGTGAGCATCTGGGGGACAGTGACCATCGCTCCCTGGCCTTTAGCATTATCATGGAAAAGGATAGAATCAGAGAGGACAGGAAAGTTTTTAATTGGGAAAGGGAAAATTATGAGGCTATAAGGCTAGAACTTGTGGGTGTGAATTGGGATGATGTTTTTGCAGGGAAATGATGTTCAGGGGTCTCTTGCAGGATGTTAGGGATAAATTTGTCCCGGTGAGGAAGATAAAGAATGGTAGGGTGAAGGAACCATGGGTGACAAGTGAGGTGGAAAATCTAGTCAGGTGGAAGAAGGCAGCATACATGAGGTTTAGGAAGCAAGGATCAGATAGGTCTATTGAGGAATATAGGGAAGCAAGAAAGGAGCTTAAGAAGGGACTGAGGAGAGCAAGAAGGGGCATGAGAAGGCCTTGGTGAGTAGGGCAAAGGAAAACCCCAAGGCATTCTTCAATTATGTGAAGAACAAAAGGATGACAGGAGTGAAGGTAGGACCAATTAGAGATAAAGGTGGGAGGATGTGCCTGGAGGCTGTGGAAGTCAGCAAGGTCCTCAATGAATATTTCTTTTTGGTAATCACCAATGAGAGGGAACTTGATGATGGTGAGGACAATATGATATTCTGGAGCATGTTGATATTAAGGGAGAGGTGGTGTTGGAGTTGTTAAAATACATTAGGATGGATTAGTCCCTTGGGCTTGACGGAATATTCCCCAGGCTGCTACACGAGGCGAGGGAAGAGATTGCTGAGCCTTTGGCTAGGATCTTTATGTCCTCGTTGTCCACAGGAATGGTACCGGAGGATTGGAGGGAAGCGAATGTTGTCCCCTTGTTCAAAAAAGGTAGTAGGGATAGTCTGGGTAATTATAGACCAGTGAGCCTTACATCTGTGGTGGGAAAGCTGTTGGAAAAGATTCTTAGAGATATAATTTATGGGCATTTAGAGAATTATGGTCTGATCAGGGACTGTTAGCATGGCTTTGTAAAGGGAAAATCGTGTCTAAGAAGCCTGATACAGTTCTTTGAGAAGGTGCCCAGGCATATAGATGAGGGTAGTGCAGTGGATTTTAGTAAGGCATTTGAAAAGATTGCACACGGTAGGCTTATTCAGAAAGTCAGAAGGCATGGGATCCAGGGAAGTTTGGCTAGGTGGATTCAGAATTGGCTTGCCTGCAGAAAGCAGAGAGTCGTGCTGGAGGGAGTACATTCAGGTTGGAGGGTTGTGACTAGTGGTGTCCCATAAGGATCGGTTCTGGGACCCCTACTTTTTGTGATTTTTATTAACAGCCTGGATATGGGGTAGAAGGGTGGGTTGGCAAGTTTGCAGATGACACAAAGGTTGGTAGTGTTGTGGATAGTGTAGAGGATTGTCGAAGATTGCAGAGAGACATTGATAGGGATGCAGAAGTGGGCTGAAAAGTGGCAGATAGAGTTCAACCCGGAGAAGTGTGAGGTGGTACACTTTGGAAGGACAAACTCCAAGGGAAATTACAAAGTAAATGGCAGGATACTTGGTAGTGTGGAGGAGCAGAGGGATCTGGGGTTACATGTCCACAGATCCCTGAAAGTTGCTTCATAGGTAGATAGGGTAGTTAAGAAAGCTTATGGGGTGTTAGCTTTCATAAGTTGAGGGATGGAATTTAAGAGTTGCGAGGTAATGATGCAGCTCTATAGAACTCTGGTTAGGCCACACTTGGAGTATTGTGTCCAGTTCTGGCCGCCTCACTATAGGAAGTATGTGGAAGCATTGGAAAGGGTACAGAGGAGATTTACCAGGATGCTGCCTGGTTTAGAAAGTATGCATTATGATCAGAGATTAAGGGAGCTAGGGTTTTACTCTTTGGAGGGAAGGAGGATGAGAGGAGACATGATAGAGGTGTACAAGATAATAAGAGGAATAGATAGAGTGGATAGCCAGCGCCTCTTCCCAGGGCACCACTGCTCAATACAAGAGGACATGGCTTTAAGATAAGGGGTGGGAAGTTGAAGGGGGATATTAGAGGAAGGTTTTTTACTCAGAGAGTGGTTGGTATGTGGATTGTACTGCCGAAGTCAGTGGTGGAAGCAGATACACTAGTGAAGTTTAAGAGACTACTAGACAGGAATATGGAGGAATTTAAGGTGCGGGGTTATATGGGAGGCATGGTTTAAGGGTCAGCATAACATTGTGGGCCAAAGGGCCTGTACTGTGCTGTACTATTCTATGTTCTATGAAATATGATAGAGGTATTTAATATGCCCATGAATCTGCAGAGAATGGATGGATAGTGATATTGTACAGGTGAAAGGATTTGTTTTTAGACCATGAGTAGAATTAGGCCATTTGGCGTATCAAGTCTGCTCCACTATTCAATCATGGCTGATCCCTTTTTCGTTAGGCCTTTAACTACCAATTAGTTCAGCTCGACATTTTGGGCCAAGGAGCCTGCTCCTGTGTTGGACTGCTCTACGATTTAAGCCAAGGAACCAGTAGCTTGACCTTAGTGGTGTGAAAAGTTCTGGAAATAATACAAGAGGGATAGAATTAGCAGTCACTGGATAAGTGTAGAATAGAATAGAATAGAGTAGAATAGAACTTTATTGTCATTGCTGAAGACAATGAGATTGCAGTGCTACTGCAGTCCACACAAAACAGATATTTACAATGTATGAGGTACGGCTTAACAAAAAATTCCCATATTTACATGCAAAAAGCAACTTTGGTAATCCATAACACTCAAACGTCATTGGCAAACCACAGTATAGGATTATTCAGCTGCACAACCACCCTTAGGAAGAAGCTGTTTTTCAGTCTTACTGTCTTGCTTAAGATGTTTCTGTATCTCCTACTAGATGGCAGGAGATAGAAACATAGAAACATAGAAAATAGGTGCAGGAGTAGGCAATTCGGCCCTTCGAGCCTGCACCGCCATTTATTATGATCATGGCTGATCATCCAACTCAGAACCCCGCCCCAGCCTTCCCTCCATACCCCCTAACCACTGTAGCCACAAGGGCCATATCTAACTCCCTCTTAAATATAGCCAATGAACTGGCCTCAACTGTTTCCTGTGGCAGAGAATTCCACAGATTCACCACTCTCTGTGTGAAGAAGTTTTTCCTAATCTCGGTCCTAAAAGGCTTCCCCTCTATCCTCAAACTGTGACCCCTTGTTCTGGACTTCCCCAACATCGGGAACAATCTTCCTGCATCTAGCCTGTCCAATCCCTTTAGGATCTTATACATTTCAATCAGATCCCCCCTCAATCTTCTAAATTCCAACGAGTACAAGCCCAGTTCATCCAGTCTTTCTTCATATGAAAGTCCTGCCATCCCAGGAATCAATCTGGTGAACCTTCTCTGTACTCCCACTATGGCAAGGATGTCTTTCCTCAGATTAGGGGACCAAAACTGCACACAATACTCCAGGTGTGGTCTCACCAAGGCCTTGTACAACTGCAGTAGTACCTCCCTGCTCCTGTACTCAAATCCTCTCGCTATAAATGCCAGCATACCATTCGCCTTTTTCACCACCTGCTGTACCTGCATGCCCACTTTCAATGACTGGTGTATAATGACACCCAGGTCTCGTTGCACCTCCCCTTTTCCTAATCGGCCACCATTCAGATAATAATCTGTTTTCCTATTTTTGCCACCAAAGTGGATAACTTCACATTTATCCACATTAAATTGCATCTGCCATGAATTTGCCCACTCACCTAACCTATCCAAGTCACCCTGCATCCTCTTAGCATCCTGCTCACAGCTAACACTGCCGCCCAGCTTCGTGTCATCTGCAAACTTGGAGATGCTGCATTTAATTCCCTCATCCAAGTCATTAATATATATTGTAAACAACTGGGGTCCCAGCACTGAGCCTTGTGGTACCCTACTAGTCACTGCCTGCCATTCTGAAAAGGTCCCGTTTATTCCCACTCTTTGCTTCCTGTCTGCCAACCAATTCTCTATCCACATCAATACCTTACCCCCAATACCGTGTGCTTTAAGTTTGCACACTAATCTCCTGTGTGGGACCTTGTCAAAAGCCTTTTGAAAATCCAAATATACCACATCCACTGGTTCTCCCCTTGATTTTCCTTTCACAAATCCATGCTGACTTTGTCCAATCATTTCACCGCTTTCCAAATGTGCTGTTATCACATCCTTGATAACTGACTCCAGCAGTTTCCCCACCACCGACGTTAGGCTAACCGGTCTATAATTCCCCGGTTTCTCTCTCCCTCCTTTTTTTAAAAAGTGGAGTTACATTAGCCACCCTCCAATCCTCAGGAACTAGTCCAGAATCTAACGAGTTTTGAAAAATTATCACTAATGCATCCACTATTTCTTGGGCTACTTCCTTAAGCACCCTGGGATGCAGACCATCTGGCCCTGGGGATTTATCTGCCTTCAATCCCTTCAATTTACCTAACACCACTTCCCTACTAACATGTATTTCGCTCAGTTCCTCCATCTCATTGGACCCTCTGTCCCCTACTATTTCTGGAAGATTATTTATGTCCTCCCTAGTGAAGACAGAACCAAAGTAATTATTCAATTGGTCTGCCATGTCCTTGCTCCCCATAATCAATTCACCTGTTTCTGTCTGCAGGGGACCTACATTTGTCTTTACCAGTCTTTTCCTTTTCACATATCTATAAAAGCTTTTACAGTCCGTTTTAATGTTGCCTGCCAGGTTTCTCTCATAATCTTTTTCCCCCTTCCTAATTAAGCCCTTTGTCCTCCTCTGCTGAACTCTGAATTTCTCCCAGTCCTCAGGTGAGCCTCTTTCTCTGGCTAATTTGTATGCTTCTTCTTTGGAATTGATACTATCCCTAATTTCTCTTGTCAGCCACGGGTGCACTACCTTCCTTGATTTATTCTTTTGCCAAACTGGGATGAACATTTGTTGCAGTTCATCCATGCAACCTTTAAATGCTTGCCATTGCATATCCACCGTCAATCCTTTAAGTGTCATTTGCCAGTCTATCTTAGCTAATTCACGTCTCATACCTTCAAAGTTACCCCTCTTTAAGTTCAGAACCTTTGTTTCTGAATTAACTATGTCACTCTCCATCTTAATGAAGAATTCCACCATATTATGGTCACTCTTACCCAAGGGGCCTCTCACGACAAGATTGCTAATTAACCCTTCCTCATTGCTCAAAACCCAGTCCAGAATAGCCTGCTCTCTAGTCGGTTCCTCGACATGTTGGTTCAAAAAACCATCCCGCATACATTCCAAGAAATCCTCTTCCTGAGCACCTTTACCAATTTGGTTCACCCAATCTACATGTAGATTGAAGTCACCCATTATAACTGCTGTTCCTTTATTGCACACATTTCTAATTTCCTGTTTAATACCATCTCCGACCTCACTACTACTGTTAGGTGGCCTGTACACAACTCCCACCAGCGTCTTCTGCCCCTTAGTGTTACGCAGCTCTACCCATATGGATTCCACATCTTCCCGGCTTATGTCCTTCCTTTCTATTGTGTTAATCTCTTCTTTGACTAGCAACGCCACCCCACCTCCCCTTCCTTCATGTCTATCCCTCCTGAATATTGAATATCCCTGAACGTTGAGCTCCCATCCCTGGTCACCCTGGAGCCATGTCTCTGTGATCCCAACTATATCATAATCATTAATAACAATCTGCACTTTCAATTCATCCACCTTATTACGAATGCTCCTTGCATTGAGCAGTGATTGAGCAGAGGGTGTTCCAGATTGGATAAGCCTTTAATGAGTGCGCTGTAGGCATCGAGTGTTGTAGATTGTCTCCAGGTCCGATAGTTGAGTCCCAATGATATGCTGAGCCATCCTAATTGCCCTTTGGAATGCTTTGTGATCTGCCTTGCTGCAGCTATAGTCCCACACTGTCATTCCGCATGTCAGTCTGCCCCCAATCGCACATTGATAAAAGCTAGACAGCAATTTTTGCGACAGATTTGCTCTCCTTAAGCGCCTCAGGTAGTATAGTCACTATCGTGCCTTCTCTACTATTGAGTTTGTGTTCACCAACCAAGAAAGCTTCTCATAGATATTCATCCCCTAAAGCTTGAAATTGGAGACCCTTTCCACTACCCCAACATTTATGAATAGTGGGGCTTGTTTGGGTCCTCTTGCCTTTCTGAAGTCAATTATCATTTCTTTGGTCTTCTTGAAGTTGAGTCATAGGTTGAGGGTCCTGCATCAATTGGACAGCTTCAGCACCTCCTCTCTATATGTAGATTCATTTTTGTTTGTGATTAGGCCAATCACAGTTATGTCGCCCGTAAATTTGATGACTGAGTTTGTGGCATAAGTAGGAGTGTGAAGAGAGAGTAGAAAAGTGGGCTTAGTACACACCCCTATGGGGCACTGGTGTACAGGGTTGGGGTGGGTGGTGGCTGATGTGCATTTCCCTCATTTCACCATCTGGGTATGATTAGTGAGGAAGCCCAAGATCCAATTATATGATTAGAGAATGATTAGAGAAAGCATTGTTAAAGGCAAATCATGACAACTAACCTATTATGTCAGTACAACCTATCACCTCCCATCTTCCTACATCTTTCCCATTCTGCCCCCCGTCACACCTATCACCCCCATCTCTTGGATTCACTTATCATCCATCAGTTCTTGATCCACCCCTACCCTCCACCTTTTATACTGGCTATCTCTCCTCCTTGTTTCCATTTCTGATTTAAATGTTTTGACTCAAAGCACTGGCTGTCAATATCCCTCTGTAGATGACGATTAACCCACTGTGTTCAGGCAGCTCCCTTGTGAGTTGCTGCAGATTTCCAGCTCTGCAGCGTCTTGTGTATCTAACTGATCTGCTGCAGTTCTTTGAGATACCAGAGAGCATTAATATGCTGCCTCTCAGAAATATGGAAGACAATGAATTGGACCATTGTTAACGAAGCAATAAATGTCAAAATGAGAACGGTGTATAGATGTTGTTGTGGTATTTCTTTCTAAGATATTGGAAAATAGCTCCTATTTAGGCTAGTAACAAGGGCACTTTGCTAAATAGAGGAAAAGCATAGATTTGGACTACACTTCTGACTGCAGTTTTCTTCCAGAACTTCCACAATAAGTTATGTCATAGATCAGAGAGCAATCAGTCACAGAACAGAATCCAAAAATGATACATCCTCAAATAAAATGATTGTTGCAGCAGTATTACATATGATTTGTATGTAACAGGTGCTAAAACCTTTATAACTGGGATCATTTTACATTGTACTCAATGATCTTTGGTACACCAATCCCTCAAGAATAGTAAGGTTGCAATATCTGTCCATACTGAGAAGGGAAGATATTATCTACTTAGGGTGATCATAGAGCTATTATTTTTCCATCTATTATGTGCTAGGTTTTCAGTGCGCATAAATTGTTATGTGCAAGGGAACAAGCTCTAGCTGTTTTCTAGCAAAGATCAAATAATCAAATATCCTTTATGCTACGGATTTCTGAACAGTGTCACTTCTATTAGTTCTTGTGTGTTGCTAACTTAATTGTATTTCAAGCACTGTTCAGCTCAGCAGACTACTCAGGAAAGCCTCCAGCGCTGTGATATAATAGGAAAGATCATTTTCATTATCTATAGCAAGTATGAATCCTCAATGAACTGTATGGAAATGGATGGATGAATCTTAGATTGGGGTACCATTAATCAAATGTGAAGCAGAACAATGTATTATGCTGTTTTATGTTGGAAGCTAATATGTGCTGGACAAAAGAAGGGAAGTTCATGATGTTGAGATTGATCTTGTACTAATTGGCCCTAATTCTCGTAAATATCTGGGGATGGATCACATCCTTAGACTGTTCTAATGACTCATTGCTCAAGATGAGTACTGTTACTGTTATGTTAATCAGAAAAAAAATGAATGGGCACAGAATATCCTGTACATCAACGCAAATTTACACTGCATTGAAGCCATGAAGCAGGCAGCGCTCTTAAAATCTTGAAGGATCTGTTCTATAAGCAGACCAAGGAAAGTCAAATGTTTCCCAAAGCAGACCATCCAAAAATAAAATTTAGTGATTAGCTGATACATGTGACCAGGCTCCAACAAGTAGTACTTGTTCCAGTCTCACTGCATCGTTTGTGGAACCTTGTTTATTTACCATGAAGATAAATTGATCTACAGATTGGATTGCATGTAACCATTGATTTCTAGATTTCATTGTTTGAGCTGAGATTGAAATGATAAAGATATAAATTCTTGTGATGAACAGTATGGATTATTTTCATACACTGCCACCTCATGTTTCTGCACAATCCTTCCAATTGACTCTACTTATTCAAGCATAGCTTCAAAGCCATCAGCCTGACCGGGATATGTTGCCCAAACAACGTGACTGGTTACTTCAACCTGATCCAATGGATAATTTTACAGGAGTAGCTGGTACAGCACTGTCAGGGACAATGGCTCCCTCTGCACTGGACCTAATTGTCAGAATTTCTCTGAAATTGGCCAAATCTTCCTTAAAAATTGCCAGATTTTAATTAGCATCTATCTCTTATGGCATTTGAATCTCCATAATATTTTCCACTGGTTTAAAAATCATGCTTAAAGTTGACCCACACAAAAAATAACTCACTACGTTTAACACTTACTCACTAGGCTGGGTCTGATCCTAAGGAAATAATATGATTCTCCACAAGGAATCTGTTTAACAGGTTTTGAACATTTTTATTTACTTTAATAAACTGCCTATTTTACCACAGTATAACTAGAAATTGGTTCTAAATCAAACCACTACTGTCTAATTGGTTCTGATGTCATCAATCCATTTAGTTATATCAATCATCAGAAAGTATTTGAAGCATTGCTGTTATTGGAGGAGATGGTAAATTAGTGTTGGACGTTGATAGGAGGTGATCAGGGAGATTCATGGTTCTCAAACGTATAGTGAAAATTCACCCAAGTGATGCTAATCGAATAATTAGTTCTACTTGCCAACACTGTATAAGCCAAATGAACCTTGTAGTTATGAACAGAAGAAATGGATCCAAAGTCCAGAGGTCATTGTCAGTAAATAACATATTTTGTTATCTTATAATGAATTCATGATACATTTCCACTTCTTCGAACATAAAGATTTAATGCTACATAAAAGAATTTACAAGCCTCCATCTAAATTCAAATTCTGTGATTAGATTGAAAACAAATTGATTTTACCAGATAGACAGATGAAAGAAAAGAAAAAAATAGCTATTGGCCTTTCACTTTAACAAGTCAATATAATGCCAAGAAATATTTTCAGGATGTGCTAAAAAGTCAAAAGATTGCAAATAAAAATCACATAAACATTTAAGGAATTATTGAAAATCAGCTAAAATATTTTATGAAACCTTAGTGCAGATTAAAATGTAAATACTTAGCAGGAGTGCTGAGGTGAAGTATTCCCTTATCACCACTCTGTATAGATTTCACAGTTTTTGGAAACTGTTTTACAAGCAGCCCCTGTGATTCCATCTGGCCTTCTGCATCCACTGATGATGCCATAGTTCCTTTACTATATGTCAGTTCGAAACAAATTCTGTCTTTGACCACAGAAGGACATTCCCTTTTTTTCAGAATTGTAATAAGTTCACCAGTTAACAATGCTAGTCATATCTTTCTTGAATTACTCTTCAGTTATTAAACATTGAAGCCTCAATATTTTTAAGCAATCTTGTTTTTCTCCATTACATCACATTCCCTGGGTTATTGGCACTCTCAACTCAGCTAGATTTCCAACAACAAACTTTACACACTCCAAAGCTAACACTGTGACATAAGAGCACAAATGTGGTTATCTGGGGCATTAAACAACTACTGAAGGAACTCAGAGTATTAGGCAGCATCTGTGGAGGCAAAGGAATAGTTGGTATTTTGGGTTGAGACCCTGTATCAGGAGATCGCCGGTATAAAGAGTTGAGGGAGAGGGGTTAAGGCAAGCACTGGCAGTGGACAAGTGAGGGAGGGGGGTGTGATTGGCAAATGGAGATACATAGGGCAGGAGGAGAGGTGGAGTTGGGCGCAGTAGCTAATGAGTGAATTGCAGACACATTGACCTCTTTGAGTTTTCAATGCTCCCTTGTGAAACTATTATCTCTAACCCTACTACCCCCAGTTTTGTCTGGTTCTATGGAAATATCGTTTTAAGCACTCCAGTTCCAAAGAGGATGAAATATGCTTAGGATAGTTGCCAAACTGAAACAGGTTTAGGACTCCAAGTTTGAGGATGTCTTGATTCCACTAGTTCAGTGTGTTCTGAGATGAATGATGAAGCCTTGTGCAATCTGCAGGCTCTCCCACAAATGGGGCAGGAGTCGCAAGATGGAATGTGTGACTAGATAGTTTGTATAACCATATACTCTTGCTGTTATGCCAAGTTCTTTCTAATGAAAGATTCAAGTCTTCCAGTCCCACCCTGGATGTACCTTATTAGTTTTGACGGGTTATCAGCCAGAAGTTCTCATGGATCAGTGAACAGTATATTTTGTAAACAAGGCTTTGAGAGCATCCCTGAGATATTTCCTCTGTTTTCCTGGTAATCTCTTTCCAGGATCTCGGTGTTGGGCATATGAACGATGTGGTCTACCCATTGGAGTATGACCATATTGTCTGTTTGGGAACATCGGTCTAGGAGAGGTTGCTGATGTTTGTTCACTTATCCTTCCCTCAGATTTGGAAGATTTTGCGAAGGCTGATTTTGTGATATCTGTCTGCAGTGTTTGTGATACATTTACTATGTTTTCACCATGTTTGGTCCATGCAGATAACTGGGTTGTGGATTTAGGAATCACAGCTGCCAGATAGGTCATTTGCTGGGTCTGAAGTCTGGATTTTCAATCATTCTTTTCCTCAGATATTCTAAAGTTGAACTAATGATTGGGGGTTGTGGTGAATTTTATCAATGGTGTTTGCTGTTCTTAAGACTCCCGAGAGATTGAGAGTGAGGTTGGTCAAGTTTCTTCAATTTGATAACATTTAGTGTGAGGTTCTTTGCTTCATTGAACGAGCTGATGATGTCTCTGAATGTGCTCGATGCATCATTTGCACACTGGAGCTTGGTGATGAAGCTTGGAGTGACCTTGATTCTAAAAAGGATATAAAGCAGTTTGAATAGTTTTGAGTTCATGGTGTAAGTAAGCTTTGCCCAGCTGGAAGCTTATTGGAGGTGAGGTACAATATTAGGGTGGAAAAGACTGAGGGAATGTGGAGAGATTTTCCTGGGGCTGGATTCGCTGTGGGTCTGTCAGTTAAGATCATAGCTTGAATGCCATAATGCAGCAGCTCTAGGCTGCAAACAGCAGCTAGAGTCAAGAAGGATGTCACTCATCCACTTTGATTGACAAAAAGGTTTGTCAGGT
The DNA here is from genome assembly GCF_030028105.1 of Mobula birostris. NCBI lineage: Eukaryota > Metazoa > Chordata > Chondrichthyes > Myliobatiformes > Myliobatidae > Mobula > Mobula birostris. The sequence continues at coordinate 46,577,552 of NC_092374.1, read as the reverse complement.
CAACAATCCCTTTTTATTGAGTTTAGTAATTTTCCTTGCATTTTTCTTGGCGTTCTCATTGGGTGAAATCCACATGGCAATTTAGGAAGCCAGTCTTCACCACTGTGCAGAGCCTAATGATAAAGACTGTGTAAAAGTATTTTTCAAAGACATACTACAGTGATCATAATGGGTTCATTCTCTTCCCAGAAGTTGGTCATATTTACTACAAGTTCTCCTTGCATGACTTCCTTCCAGATGTAGCTGTAAATTTTTTTCAGACCACCTTCTTTGTCATTAGGGATAGTCTGTTCCTGAGGGCAGTTGACATATGGCCTTTACAAACTCTGGTGAGCCTGGGGTTGATGGTAAGAATGGATTAGATAGTGTGCAATGGGATGGGGTCTAAGATACTTGGGTTCAGTACAGTCACATAGAGGAGTTCTTCAAAGTACACTTTCCAGGAGACTTCTGCTTGCTGCCCATCTTGGTGGTCAGAGAGTTGGGTTCCTATGTTGCAGGTGGTCTTGGCATTGGAAAGGTCAATGTGAATGTATGGATGAAGTACTCCTTCTTCTTTCCATTTTCTTGAATAACAAAGCAAGATAATTATGGAACTGGCACTTCAGCCAGAGACTCATTCCACTGAGATGCAACACAGAGCGTCATAGGAAGTCATTCCTGCCTGTGGCCATCAAACTTTACAACTCCTCCCTTGGAGGGTCAGACACCCTGAGCCAATAGGCTGGTCCTAGACTTACTTTATAATTTACTGGAATAATTTACATATTACTATTTAACTATTTATGGTTCTATTACTATTTATTATTTATGGTGCAACTGTAACGAAAACCAATTTCCCTCGGGATCAATAAAGTATGACTATGACTATGACTAAGATCTCTCAATGTTGAAACTTGGCTTGTATTCCACCTCAATCGCAAAATCTTATTGTGGTGGTTACAAAGGTTAAGACGAAACATCAGTAATATTGCCCAAGCAGCACTGCTCTCTCTGGTACATCTCAATAGTACGTCCCTGATGACGATGGCAGAGTCTGTCATCGAAACTTCAATTAAAATCAACACCTGGACCCGGCTGGAAGCCTGAGCAGAGTGTATGCAAATAAATCTCTCTTGTCAAAGTGTATCCATTGCTCCATGAACCACAGACAACAGTCTGATAAAACATTTACATTTTATAAGGTGGAAAAATGATTCAACTGCACAGAGTGGTACCTAACACCTACAAGATCATGTGTGGTTCCTTATACCAACAAGCTCAAAGGTTCATTTATTATCACCAAAGTATGTTTCTGTATACAACTCTGAGATTCGTCTACTCCAGATAGCCACGCAACTAGAAGAATGTGAAGATCATTCAGAGAGAAACATCAAACCCACCCCGCCCAACAAAAAAGAACAACATCCCAATTATCAACCCCCTAACCCCCGTCCTCCGCACAAAATGGAACAAAAACATCACTCCCTACCCTACACAAAATGGAACAGGAACGTTGCCCCCAAACTCTCCTCCTCCACTCAGAATAGAAGAAGAACATTGAACCCCAAACTCCAATCCCCCGCAGAAAATGCAACAAGAACATTGACTCCATATCCCCCTCCTCTTGCACAATGACGTGGAAAGAAACGGGTGAAGAACGCAGAATATAAAAACCATGAGTTTGCTCAGTACGTCTTGATTTTAAGCAGCAGCGCTTATGACTTCATTCCCAAGGTGTTGTCAATTACTTCATTTTAAAGTATTTCAATATGAATCTCAGGGTTGTATATGGTGACATATATGTACTTCGATAATAAATTTACTTTGAACTTTGATCTCCATCAGGCCTAGACTCAAACACTCATTAAGCAATTAAGCCTGATGGGACCTGCGAGCTCTTCAAGGAGACTTGTGGGCATGATTAAAGTGAAGTTGATTCAGAGGGAGGATGGAATGAGTTGCAGATCATTTGTATTTGTACCTATTTTATTTGATGCCAGGTAAGGAATTACATAATTGAATCTGTCAGTTCTTCTGCAGTCCTTCTAATTATGCCGAACATATTGAAGTTGTGCTGCTAAATCAGCAAGCAAGCCTTTTCAAGCCTTCAAATTGTTCAGCATTTCTCCTCATCTTGCCCCTCATTATGGGAGATCCCTCATTTTAACTGGCCTATAATAATACAACTAATAATGTCCAGAAATATGATTTGACTGGCTGATTTTGTATGCTGTGGATATGAATCTTCGGCTTTGATCCTGTTCTAATTTTTGGTCAGGGAAAATCTCACCTCATTTTTCTTAATCACTTTGGTGTGAAAATGTCTCATCTTGAAATTTTCATCAAAGCTGTTTTCTTTCTCTAATAATACAGATGAACCAAAGGACGGTGTACAGTGGTTAACATAATATATTCAACTAATCAGACTGAATGCATCACTTAGCAGTGCGAACTGAGGCAGAAATTTAAATAATATAACTGACTGGAAAATGGAGGCAAATTAACTTCCATAGTGTTTTGGATACTTGCATATTCAGAGCACTTAAAATGTGATTTGGGAAGAAGCAAACAGATCATATATGTTAATTGCTCCTTAGTCTTTTATTGAAATCCATTGACTCCTCAAAGATTTAAAAAAGCAAAAAAAAGGGCGCTTTTCTCCTTTTGCAAAGTGTTGGAAAATGTATATTAATTGACCAAAACGTCACCTGAATGGAAGAAACCAGGATTGGTTTTCTTAACGTTTTATAGTAACAATGCTTATATTTACAGCTATGCTTATTATTACTTTTTACAATGCATTAAACTTCATCTTCCACACATCTGCCCAATTACATTTACTTTCTGTTGCAATTTATCCTCTTCTTTGTTTGAAGTACTGCTAAGCTAAGTGCCATCTGCAATTTAGAAACTGTGCCATGCATCTCCAGGTCTGATCATGAATAAAAATCAGAAAAAAAGCAATACCCCAGTTCCAAACTCTGGGAAATATTACTGTTCACCTTCCTTCAGTCTGATGAACAACCACTCACCATAAACCTTTGTTGTCTCAGCTGACATCATATTTGTGCTCTCAATGCCTCTTGGTCAGTCTAATTATTGCATTGTATCAAAGAAGAATGAGAAATCTAATGTTGAGAGGAAGCAAGGTGAAGTTACCTTAACCATCCTTTATTATCTATTATTTTTATTTTTGAACCCAGCACTATGAATGAATGATGATATATTTCCAAGTCCATTTCTTGGAAACAACCTTGCAGGAAATGTTGTTACTGTGCGATTTCTGCTATGCCCTAGCAACTAGTGGAAGCTGTGGGTTCACCAGGTGATGTTGAAGAAGCAGTTGTACGTTTATTAGTGGCACCCAGAGTGACTGTATATATTATTGGGAGGGAGGAAGTGACAACTCCAGGATGATGTATTCAGTAAATGAGTTGCTTTGTGTTGGATGATACCTTGTAATCATTAACGTAATACATAAAATTTCTATCTTGAAGATGCTTTTTAGATGGGGGGAAAGCTTTGAGAGTTACAATTTGGCTTCCTCTCCACAGATTAGCTTGTTCCTGACATGTCCCTGTTGCCTAATGACTTACCGATTAAGTTGAGTAAAGCTTCCTAATGGTGAACCTTGGGGGTGGTTAATTTGGAAAAGGTAATGCCTTTAAATGTCAAGAGGAAATAAGTGAACAAAGTCTTGGTGGAGCTGGACATTGTTTACCGCTTCTGTGGTTGAAATCTCGCTCGTCACTTCTCAGTCCATGACTAAAGCTGCTCAAATCTCCAGCAATTCATTCCCTGAGTAGTGGTGATAGGATGGAACATCTTCAGTGAATTCAATGAATATAAACACGAGGAATTCTGCAGATGCTGGAAATTCAAGCAACACACATCAGTCGACTGTACTTCTTCCTAGAGATGCTGCCTGGCCTGCTGCGTTCACCAGCAAATTCGATGTGTGTTAATTCAACAAATGTGTTCTCTGACTTCCCAACTGGAAAGGAACTCCAGAAATTAATCGAAAGGAGAACATGGGGAGACCGGGATAAATGAGAGCTTTTCGTTTTTAGATGTAGTTTTACATATAACCTGTAATGAGTTATTTAAAAAACAAAGAATGCTTAATCAAACAATATGTTTGCAATACTACTCAAATATTAAGTACACAGAACTCCTCCCTGCTTAGATATAAATTCCAAGTCAACTTATTTAAAATTGTTCCATTCAGCCCTAAAGATTTAATAGCTTAGTCTTGTGGGATACAGTCTTTCCTCATGGGCGTGGGGGAGGGGGTCACTCAGTTTGGCAGGAGAGACTTGTAATGGAAACAATCTCAGTTTCCGAGGCCTCCTCTGTGGTGGTTGTAGGAGCTGACTCTGGGACTGCAAGAAGTGGTCATGACTGTTCTAGGCATCCTTCTTCTGGGCATGTTGACTTCCCAAACAGTGCATGGTAAGCTTCACTGGATGACCACAATGTATGAGTACAGTGCCTGATTCCACCACTTCCTTTACCTTTGGGAATCTACCCCAAACTGCTTTCTCCATTGCTATTTCTTGCCAGTCCGTAGTTCAAGGGGCGGAGTACAGGAGGCAGGCTTTTCAGGAACCCATTATAGTAATTGACGAATCTTAAAAAAGACAGCTACTGTGACACGTCCTTTGGCCTCGGTGCATCCACCACTGCCTGAATTTTCTCAGCACACTTGTGCAATTCGTGTGCATCAATAGCGTGACCATAGTAGATGATGCTTAGTTTAAAGAAATCATACTTGGTGCATCAGGCACTGAGCCCATAATAACCTTTTTAACACTGTTTTGAGATTTTGAAGATGTTTCTTGTCATCCTTACCAGTAACAATGAAGTCATCCGGCTAACACTGAGTGCCTGGGTAGCCTTGCAGTACCTGGACCATAGCTTTCGGTCAGAGTACAGGTGCAGATGCTACTCCAACAGTAAGGCTATTATAGCGATAAAGCCCTTTGTGAGTGCTTGAGCTCTCATCCATCTCCATTTCCATCCGTACGTCGGCCTCAGCTAAGTCTATTTTGCTGAAGTGCTTTCCTCCAGAAGGTTTACATAGATATCTTCTATCCTGTGCAGGGGGTATTGATCTACTTTCAGTACTGGGTTGACGGTGACCTTAAAATCACCACAGATCCTGAAAAACCCATTCTTCCTGACTACTGTGACCACTGGCATGGCCCATGAATCCCTTCAGTGTCCATGCAATGTAGCTCACCGGCTACTTTATCATGGATGGTATAAGGAACTGGATGGGCTTTGCAAAACATGGGTGTGGCATTTTCATTTAACACTATTTTTCCCTTGATATGTCAGAGTTTTCTAATGCCATCCTTGTACACTGCCGTGATATATTCCAGTACCTTTTTAGTTCACTCTCTGTTGGCTGTTGCAGTGGATGTGACATGTAAATGGTGGATGGATCTCCAATCAAGTTGTAGTTGTCTCAGCCAATCGTTACCTCACAAGTCTGGCCCTCCTGCTTTTACCAAACACATGTTGGTTGTTGTATTTCACTGATATGAATGTGATTCCCCACAGGAGTTATCTTTTCTCCAGTATATGTTCTTAGCTGGATATCTGCAGGGTTCAGTTCAGTATCTTTGAAATGCTGTTCAAGCTCATTTTGTGGAATGACTGAAATAGCCGAGCAAGTGCCCAATTCCATTTTAATCAATTTGCTGTTCACTCTGGTGTGAGCCATATTGTCTATTGTTAATTTCCACTTATTAAATCTCAAGGCCATTCAGTCCTGTATCATTCTTATCACTACCAGATTTTTCATCAACAACGTGCAGATTAGTGCTCTTTTTGAAATCTTTTACTCTTCCCTGTGCAATCCATTTATTTTTGTCTGCCTGACATGCTCTTTATATGTGACCTACTTTCTGGCATTTTCTGCAAGTTTTGCTTTTAAACCTGTATTGGTCTGGTGTATGTGAGCCCCTGCCACAATGGTAACACAATGTTTTGACCAGGCAGGTTTCTGTTTAGGCATTGTAATTTTGTTCATGCTCACCTTCAGTCCTGACTGCACTGCAATTATGACTTTGTCTGTTGTTTCCATTGATACTTGTATTTGAACTGCTCTTTTAAATGAAAGTTATGCTACAATTAGGAGTATTTTTAAATGCTTTCTTTTAAGGTTCCACAAACTAAACAATCTCTCAGTGCATCATTAAGCCCATCACTGAACTGACAATGCTCAGACAATCTCTTCAATTTTGCCACATACAATGAAATGTACTCCCTTTCCTTTAGATTCTGCTCATGAAACATAATCTGTTCTGCACTCAACAATGGTTGCACTTCTAAATGTTCCTGCATTACTTTCACAATATCAGCAAATCTGTTTCGGCTGGTTTGGTTGGAGCAGTTAAACTTCTAAGCAAACTGTAGACCTATAAACCCAATTCTCTCAGCAATAGTGACACTCACTTTTCATTGACAATTTCATTTGCTTCAAAATACAGTTCAATTCATTCCATAATCAGCAACCAGTTATCTTTTAGATAATCAAATGTGTCTATCTTTACAATTTCTGCTTTTTTAAGATTTATGATTATTATCATCTGGTACTCACAGTTTATGACCCTGTGAACTTCATCTAGTTCTGACTTCTTTTTAACTCAACTGTCTTCTCTGTCCCTTCCGAAAGACACGTGCTGTGCTGCTTCTTCTTAAAACTCGAACATCTTGCTGCACTTCAACAGGTAGGTAGTCACCTCAAGTTCATTTTAAAAGTTCCTCGTTGCCACTGTTATGTTTTGGTAACCCCAGAAATTAACTGAAAGACAAACATGGAGAAACCGGGATGAATGTGTACTTTTCATTTCTACTTTTGCGAGACACGTACTTATGATGTGGTGGCGTAATGACCTATACCATTTACGTACTTTTACATGTAACCTGTAATGAATTATTTAAACAACAAAGAATGCTTAGTCAATTTATTTACAACGTTACTCAAGTATTGAAGAAATATTAAATATGCAACACCAATGTTGCCTCTTCTTTCTCCTTATCCACTTTGCTCTTTCACCTTGCATCTCCTGCTCCCAGTCTGAAACACTATCCTGAAACATTGACACAGTTTTTCTTTCTACAGGATAAATTCTTCAATGTTTCAGGCCTAAAACATAAATATGTTTCTTGTTTCACATTCGCAGACTTAACAGCAGAGTGTTTCCCGTCATCTCTGTTTTCATTTTAGGTTTCCAGTATCTGCCCTTTTTGTTTGATTTTCAAGGAGTGAATACATAACATGAGGATTTTTTGATCCATTATGCAACATTGTTTTTATTATATTCACATTCGTCTCTTGTGCAAGACAGTTTAGAGCAGCTGAATATTCATCAGGAATCCCTTATCTCCAATTAGACATCCTTTGGTCTGATGATAATGGGCAGAAAAATAGCAAGTGAAACAGACTAAAGCAAAATAAAATAATTAAGGCATCACTTCTCATATCAGGCAATCAATATTACTGTTTTTGGTTGTTGTTATTGGAGAACTGTTCTTAATTAATGGTCACCAAAGCCCCTATGTTAGGTAATAAATGGTCTAGATTAAACTAACTGGTGCATTCAAACAATCAAGAGATTTCTCCTTTGATTTCATCAACTTCATTTTTTAACAGGGACCTTTGATGCCACATTGAACCAAGCACTGCCTTTATACCAATAAAGCCACTCTCACTTCTCCTCGAATTCAGCCCTTTTGCCTATTTGATCAAACATTGCTAACAACTTCCTTCACTTTGGTGCTGACTTACAGGCATTCTGAGAGGTCATTCATTGGATACGGTTGTCCTGCTTATTGTGTGAGGGTTGTTCATGGGAAAGTTTTCACATTGTCGTGTAAATACCAATACTGTAACTTTGTTGAAACAATTGGTAGGGAAGGAAAATGCAATGTTAGCATTGGTTTCAAGAGGACTAGAATATATAGAAGAAAGGATATATTGCTGACATTTTATAATGGATTGGTCACCCTGCACTTGGAGTAAGCCTCTTAAATATTGAAAGGCCTAGGTAGAGTGGATTTGGAGAGGATATTTCCTATAGTGGGTGAGTCTAGGGCCAGTGGGCACAACCTCAGAATAGATGGGCGTCCATTTAGTACAGAGATGAGGAAGAATTTCTTCACCCAGAGGGTATGGAATCTGTGGAATTCATTGCCACGGATGGCTGTGGAGGCCAAGTCACTGGGTATATTTAAAATGGAGATTGGAAGGTTCTTGATTAGTCAGGCTGCCAAAGATACTGTGGAGAAGGCAGGAGAATAGGTTTGAGAGAGATAATAAGTCAGCTATGCTGGAACAGTGGAGCAGTCTCAGTGGTCTGAATGGCCTAATTCTGCTCCTATGTCTTATGGTCTTATAGAGCACCAGATCTCAATAATATAGCAAATATGGTGTTGGACTTCATAGCCTTTGTTATGACCAATACCTTTAGGTGTTTTTTTTTCTATCACCGTCACTGAATTAAATTGGATAAATTTCAGATTCACTGATGGTGGTGAGTGAATATCAAAAGCAAAATGTATCTTCTACTCGGAGTCACAAGTAGGCAGTCTGTGGATCAGCTATCCCATATGAGACACTAGCAGCTAGACATACATTGAGAGTGACATTTCCATACTGTTTGCATTCTTTTACTTTAATGTAAATGTCGTGATGAAGCTGAATGCTTGCTAGGCCATTTGAGTAGGCTCTTCAAACCATAAGCCCATAAGATATAGGAGCAGAAGTAGTCCAATTGGCCCATCGAGTCTGCTCCGCCATTCAATCACGGGCTGATCCAACTCTTCCAGTCATCCCCACTCCCCTGCCTTTACTCCATGCCCTTTAATGCCCTGGCTAATCAAGAACCTATCTATATCTCTCTATCTGCCTTAAATACACCTAATGACTTGGCCTCCACAGCCTCTTGTAGCAACAAATTGCACAGATCTACCACCCTCTAACTAAAGTAATTTCTTCGCATCTCTATTCTATATGGACATCCTTCAATCCTGAAGTCATCCCCTCATGTCCTAGACTCCCCCACCATGGGAAATAAATTTGCCATATCTAATCTGTTCTGACCTTCTAACATTCAGAATGTTTCTATGAGATCCCCCTCATTCTCCTGAACTCCAGGGAATACAGCCCAAGAGCTGCGAGACATTCCTGATATGGTAAACTTTTCATTCCTGCAATCATTCTTGTGAATCTTCTCTGAACCCCCTTCGATGTCCATATATCCTTTTTAAAATAAGGAGCCCAAAACTGCACACAATACTCCAAGTGTGGTCTCATGAGTGCCTTATGGAGCCTTAACATCACATCCCTGCTCTTATATTCCATACCTCTAGAAAAGAATGCCAACATTGCATTTGCCTTCTGCACCACCAACTCAACCTGGAAGTTAACCCTTAGGGTATCCTGCACAACGACTCCCAAGTCCCTTTACATCTCTGCATTTTGAATTCACTCCCCATCTAATTTAGTTTCTCCTTCCCAAATTTCAAAGTAAACACGATCATATTGGGATCAGTGTTCCCTAAGTGTTTCTTAATCTTAAACTCTCTTATCACCTCTGGATCATTGCACAAAACCCAATCCAGCACAACCGATCCCCTAATGGGCTCAACAACGAGCTGTTCTAAAAAGCCATCCCTTAGACATTCTACAAATTCTCTCTCTTGAGGTCCAGTACTGACCTGGTTTTCCCATCCATTTTCATGTTAAAATCCCAAACGATTATTATGACATTGCCAACCATTGCAAACCCAACCATGGTATTGTGGGTCTGAAGTCATATGTCAACTAGACTTAATCAGGATATCAGATTTTCTTCTCCAAAGATATCGTCTGTGGGATTTGAACTCCTGTTTTGGGCTTGTTATTCCAAGCTTCCAAATTAACCATTCCAATCCTGAGCAACTTAAAACAATTATATTTTTGATTTTGCTATTCTGTATAGACGTTTTGTGTTGAACAGTCCAGAGACCAGTCATAGACTGAATGAAACTTCAACGTGAATCACTGAGCTTCAGCTGTATTGTGGTAATGTGTAAGTGACCTTGTTTTGTTAAACTTTGAATAATAATGTGACAAGTGACATGACTACTATGTGCTCCTCACTCCGACAACTGCCAGGAGGGGATGGATTTGAGAGTTTGCTTCATTGTGGCTTCAGCTGTAGAACAGAATGACACATTTCAATGAAATTATGTCATTGTGTGAAACAAATACTAATGTTTTTACCGGATCTATATCCCCTAGGCAGTTCATGGTAACTGTCAGGTTGATAATGCAAGTGAGAACCAGGCTGATTATAGAAAGCACATAGAGAAGTGAGAAATGGAGCAAGTAAGGCAAAGAGAGACTACAAGTGTGCATTGCTGGCTAACATAAAATAAATGCAAACATCTTCAAGGAGTACATACCGTATATTACAAACAGATATGAAGGAAAAAGTTGAGGCAAATTAGGAGTCAAAATGAAAAGCTTCTTTTGGACATGGAAATCATAACTGATCTGCTAAATGATCTGCTACAGTCACAGTAAAGTAGGTGCCTAAAATTGATATGAGGAGTTTTTTGATAAGCTAAGTGTACTTACAGTCAAAGAATCATAGAGCCTCTCTGCCAAACTCATCCATGCTGACCAAGGTGTTCACCTATGCTAGTCGCATTTGCCCAGATTTGTCCCTTATCTCTCTAAACCTTCTGTTTCGAAGTATTCATCTACGTTTGTAAATTAATGTTAAATGTTGTTATCGAACTACCTCAAACACTTCCTCTAGCAGTTCGTTCTATATTCACATTGCACTCTGTAAGAAGAAGTTGCTCCTCAAGTTCCTTTAAAGTTTTTCACCTTTCATCTTGTACCAGTGTCCCCTAGCACTTGTTTCCGCAATTCTGGGAAAAGGACTGTGAATATTCACATCACTTATGCTCTACATGTCTTTATACAGCCCAGATCGCCGCTCATTCTCCTTTGCTCCAAGGAGTAAAGTCCTGCACTAACATTGTCCTGAACCTTCTTTGCAATCTTTCTAGCTTAAAGACATGCTGCCAAAACTGTACACAATTCTTCCAATTCTGGGTAACAAAGCTGTACATAGTACAGCTTTCAACCTAAGTAGAAAGCTCTTCAGGTGTGGATGGGAAGCATCCCAGGTTGCTGAGATGAAATGCTTTGAAGTTTGGTCATGGCTAGAATCAATTCCTGCCAAAGCAAGGAACTGGACCCATTGCAATTTGTCTTTTGCCACAATAGGTCTGCAGCAGATGCAATCTCATTGGCTTCCCTCTTGGCCTTAGATAACCTGAACAATAGTTATACCTTTATACATCAGGCTGCTGTTTATTGACTACCGCTCAGCGATCAACACAATGATACCCTCAGTTCTAATCAACAAGATCCATAACCTGGACCTCTGTACCTCCTTCTGCAACTGGATCCTTGGCATCTTCAGCAGGAGACCACAGTCTGTGTGGATTGGCAATAACGTCACTTCCTTGCTAACAAGCAACACTGGTGTACCTCAAGGATGTGTGCTTATCCTACTGTTCGACTCTCTGTACAGCCATGACTGTGCAGCTAGGCACAGCTCAAACACCATCTATAAATTTGCTGACAACTATTGTTGGCAAAATTTTAGGTGGTGTTGAGAAGGCGTACTGGAGCGAGATAGATCAGCTGGCTGAGTGGCCTTGCAGGAAAAAAAATCTTGAACTCAATGTCAGTAAGGGTAAGGAATTGATTGTGGACTTCAAAGTGGGGAAGTTGATGGATTACACCAGTCCTCATCAAGGGATCAGCAGTGAAAATGGTGAGCGGTTTCAAGTTCCTGGGTGTCAACATCTCTGAAGATCTACCCTCGACCCAATGTATTGATGATATTACAAAGAAAGCATGACAGTGGCTATATTTCATTAGGAGTTTGAGGAGATTTGGTATGTCAGCAAGGATGCTTACAAATTTCCACAGATGTGCTGTGGAGAGTATTCTAACTGGTTGCATCACTATCTAATATGGAGGGGCCATTGCACAGGGTCGGAAACAAAAACTACAGAAAGATGTAAACTCAGTCAGCTCCATCACTGGCACTAGCATCCCTAGTATCCAGCTCATCTTCAAAGGCGATGCCTCAAAAAGGCGGCATCCATCATTAAGGACTCCCATCACTCACTACATGTCCTCTTCTCATTACTACCAATAAGGAGGAGATACAGGAGTTTGAAGACACGTTTAATGTTTCAGGAACAGCTTCTTCCCCTCTACCATCAGATTTCTGAATGTTATAAGTTAACCTATGAACACTATATTAGTATTTTATCCTATATTTTTGCACTACGTATATAAATATATCTGCTTCTTGTGATTTATAGTTTTCATTATTATGTATTGCAGTGTAATGCTGCTGCAAAACGAGACAGTGATATTAAACCTGATTCTGAGAGAAGGATAGAAATTTTGGAGCCAATTACTATTGTCTTCCAAAAATCCTTGGATACAAGGGTGATGTGGGAGAACTGGGGATTTGTAAATGATTCAAACTCAATAATTTTAGAACTGTCAATTTAACCTCAGTGACAGGGGAACCTTTTGGAACAATCATTCTGGACAAAATAAACTGTTACTTGTATGAATATGGATTAATGAAAGGGTTTGCAAAAGGCAAATAATTATTTCATTAGCTGTGTGCTTTGATGAAGTATCAGAAAGGCAATGTTGTTGCTTTGATGTACCTGTTTTTTAAAATGTATTTGAATAAGTGCTACTTAATAGACTTGCTACCAAGGCTGAAGCCCATAGATTGAAAGGAGCTGTGGCAGTAACACTTTAGAATTGGCTCCGTGGCAGAAAATAGAAATGTTGGAGAGTTGTTTCTGGACCCTATTAAGTGAAGCAATGGTAATACAGCACAGTTGATACGAGAAATTGTTACCAGCCCTGCAGGCCTCTTTGGCTTGTCATGGACCGTTGGGCTTCAGGGTTTTGCGAACACCTGCATTTACTAATTGCTGGAGCCATTTAGCCCAGGTGCTTTCTGTTCGGTCTTGTCAGGGTGATTGTGACCGGCACGTGGTTCCCACGTTCTATGATTATTTAAAGGGGACTCTCGGTGTGCTTTGTAATCAGAGACCTACTGTGTTTGTGGAGAATGGTTTGTCCCATGGTGTTGCTCAGTCATGCCTCTGATACTCTGCTGGTATTCCAATGCCTAACCTCTTGTTTCCATCTCTGCTCCTGAGCTGAGTCATCGTTAATGCTTACCGTGACCGAGGCTGCCGTCTGGCGCATCTGGCTGGGTTGCTGCCAGTGACCACTGTGACAGAGGGAGCCTGCTGTTTCTCCGCACCTGGGTCCAGTCCTGCAGGCGTGCACTATCACGGAATGCTGTTTTCAATGAAGAGTTAATTGCTTGGGTTTGGGTGGACAGGAGACAATTTCAAGGTTTGTTAATTACATAACATTCTTAAAGTACACTCATGGCCACTTTATTAGGTACCCCCTGTAACTAATAAAGTGGCGAATAAGTGCATGTTCATAGTCTCCTTCTGTGGTCGCCCATCCACTTCAAGAATCAATTTGTGCATTCACTTCTGCAAACTATTGTTGTAGTGTGTGATTATTTAAGTTATTGTTGCTTTCCTATCTGCTTAAACCAGTTTGTCCATTCTCCTCTGACCTCTCTCATTAGCAAGGCATTTTCACTCACCAAACTGCTACTCATTATGTGTTTTTTTTTTTTTTTTTAAATTGTTTTTCACACCATTCTCTATAAGCTCCAGAATTTAGGGACTGTTGTGCCTGAAAATCCCAGGAGACCAGCAGTTTCTGAGTTATTCAGTTCACCCCATCTGGCACCAACAAGCATTCCAGGGTTAAAGTCACTTAGATAACATTGCTTCTCGATTCAGATGTTTGGACTGAACAGCAACTGAATCTCTTGACCATGTCTGCATGCTTCTATGCATTGCCTTGCTGCCACATGATTGGCAGATTAGATATTTGCATCAATGAGCAGGTGTACATAATAAAGTGGCCACTTAGTGTATACTGAAAAGTCAAGAAGATTGAAATAGATTTGAGGAAATGGGTGGAATGGGTCAATGCGTGGCTGATGAAATTTAATAAAAAATGAGAGGTAAACATTTTCATGGGAAGAATGATAAGAGGTAATAAAATATAATGGATCGGGTCAAGAATTCCCAGTTGTTTGTGCTCTGGCTGGTGCAGTTTCTTCCCGTGAAGTCTAGAACACAGACTTCTACTTAGAATTTAGTGTATCAATGAAGTGCAAGGACTTCTCTTCGGGTTGAGTAAAGGGTATATAGAGACATGGCAGAATGTGTGCAGACATCTTAGAAAGTACCAGGGTAGATTAATAAAGCAATAAAAAATCTGTACAGAATTTGGAATTTCATAAGTAGGGAATTCAAACCCAAAAAAAGATGCAACTGTCTGTATGGAGTTTGTACATTCTCCCTGTGACTGCTTGGGTTTCCTCCAGGTGCTCCTGTTTTCTCCCACAGTTCAAAGATGTACTAGTTGGTAGATTTAATGGCTATTGTAAGTTATCCCATGATTGGGTTGTGGTTAAATTGTGGGTTGCTGTGTGTTGTGGCTCAAAGGGCCAGAAGGGCCTATTCTGTGCTGTATCTCAATAAAATTAGTAGATAATTTATGACAAGCCTTTAGAAAATGTTGGTTTAGCAGAACTGAAGTTTTGTACCCAGTTCTGGCCATCTCCCACAGGGAAGGATGTGGAAATCATGGGGGCGTAGTTAGTGGGAGAGGCAGAAAAAAATTACCAGAATGGTGCCAGGGATGAGGAATTTATTTTAATGGAAAGGTTGAAATAATTCTTGGAGCAGGGAAAGCCAAAAGAATAGATGTGTTCCAATTATTCAGATGAGACAAAGTTGATGGAGAGAAGTATTTGTCATTGGTGGAAGGATAGAGAACCGAAGAGAACTTCCTCTGTGCTGTAAATAAACTATTGAACAGCAGACAGTGTGCTTATAGGTGTTCAGTTATATTGGTGATAAAACAAATGAAGAGAACATTAGCAGAGTTTCGAGGTAAAAAGCTCATTCATCCGTATAAAATGTTACATCTATAAACCCGAATATCACAGCTACTTTTTGTTAAGATAGACAATTCATGGTCAACATATTCAAAAAGCATTATTGCAACTAGAAAGTAAAGGAAATTACACACCTGCCAAACCATTTTTCTAAAAAATAATGAATATTTAGTAGGAAGAATGCTAGATAATTTACCAGCTCATCTCTATTTTTAGATTTGAACAAGTGTATTCTGAATTACAATGTTAGTTTGCTATGCTACACTTGAGTTTTAGTTCTGTCTTCAAAATGTCAGGTTTGCCTGCTATTTGTTAAAATGAAATGTAAATGTTTCAAATGCCATTAATTTGAGACAAACCCCAGATTTTCATAGACAAATGCACAATGCAGGGAGCTTGACTTCAAACTCTGCCTTCTTAGTATGCTCATAGAGTTTTGACACATGGGCTTGACTGAATACTTTCCAGCTGGTTTAAACAGTGTTTCAGAACTGTACACAGTGCTGTTCTGCAGTTTAAAAAAAAAACAAATTCGTAAAATGTGGGGAAGTTGCATTGCATATGATGAAAATTGCAGTTCTTGGAAATAAATTGATATACTTTATCAGTTAATATGTTGATTAAATTCAAATAAATTGTTAAATTGAAGATAATTTTAGTACTTGGAATTAAAGAAATTATTCTGTTCCTTTCACATTTTTGCATTTCCCAATTTCAAGCATTTTGTGAAAGTTTCTTTCAAATTCTGTCTTACTCTGCATGGTTTCCATGCTAAATGTCAGAATTGTGTCCTGGAATCTTGTTCCACACAAATAAGTACAGATTGGAAATCAGTATGCTCTAGTTGTGGCAATCTTTACATTTCATTAAAATTCATGACTGTAGAGTAGGAACATGGCCAATTGGGCACGGTGACCGTTTCTGATCCATGCTCTGCACAGAGATTGGAGGTGAAGGAGGATGAGAGGCAGATGGGTGAGAGGAGAGTGGCTTCTGTTGCTACTTCCACTTCCCCTTCCTTGTCTACCCCGAAGCCCTCCTCACTTGGATTCACCTATCATTTGCCAGATCTTGCTCCTCCTCCTCTTCCCTTCACCTCTTTATACTGGTAATCTCCCCTTTACCTTTCAGTCCAGATGAAGAGTCACAACCCAGAATGTTGACTGGCTATTTCTATTTCCCTTCATGAATGCTGCTCAGCTTGCTGACTTCCACCAGCAACCTTTTTGTTGCTCCTGATTCCAGTACCTGCAGTGTCAAATTAACTCTTTCCTTTGCTAAGCATACTAAGCATACATCCCATCTGGCAACAGACTCCATTCTGAGTGCAAAGAGATATTGCCTGTTGAAAAGTAACAGCATGGTAAGTGGATTGCACAGCACTGAATATAGAACTGGAAGGGGGAGATGACAGAGCCTCCACTAGAAATCTTTGGTACAAGAAATTTAACACAATAAGCCATTTCAGAATCAATTTTGTTATCATCAGCGTGTGTTGTGAAATTTGTTAACTTAGCAGCAGCAGTTAAATGCAGTACATAATGTAGAAGAAGAAGAAAAAAGTAAAAATAAATAAATAAGTAAATCAATTACAGTGTATTTATATTGACTAGGTTTTAAATCATGCAAAAACAAATAATATATACTAAAAAAGTGAGGTAGTGTTCATGGGTTTAATGTCCATTTAGGAATCATTTGGCAGAAGGGAAGAAGCTGTTTCTGAATTGCTGAGTGTGTGCCTTCAGGTTTCTGTACCTCCTACCTGATGGTAACAATGAGAAAAGGGCATGCCCTGGTTGCTTAATAATGGATGCCGCCTTTTTGAGACACCGCTCCCTGAAGATATCCTGGGTACTTTGTAGGCTAGTACCCAAGATGGAGCTGACTGAATTTACAACCCTCTGCAGCTTCTTTTGGTCATATGCGGTACCACCTACCACTCCCCCCTCCCAATAACAGACAGTGATGCAGCCTGTCAGAATGCTCTTCACAATAGATCTATAGAAGTGCATTGATATGTTAGGACCAGGTTAGGTCCTCAGAGATCTTGACACCCAGAAACTAAAAACTACTCACTCTCTCCACTTCTGATCCCTCTATGAGGATTGGTATGTGTTCCTTTGTCTTATCCTTCCTAAAGTCCATAATCAGCTCTTTCATCTTACTGTTGTTGAGTGTAAGGTTGTTGCTGTGACACCACTCCACTAGTCAGCATATCTTGCTCCTGTATGCCCTCCCGTCGCCATCTGAGCTTCTACCAACAATGGTTGTAATCATCTGCGAATTTATAGGTGCTATTTGAGCTATGCCTAGCCACACAGTCATGGTATAGAGAGAGTAGAGCAGTGGGCTAAACACACACCCCTGAGGTGCACCAATGTTGATCGTCAGCGAGGAGGAGATTGTGGTCTTCCAGTTAGAAAGTCGAGGACCCAATTGCAGCAGTAGGTACAGAGGCCCAGGTTCTGTAACTTATCAATCAGGATTGTGGGAATGATAGTGCTAAATGCTGAGCTACAGTTGATGAACAGCATCCTGACATGGGTGTTTGTATTGTCCAGGTGCTCTAAGGCCATCTGAACAGCCATTGAGACTGAGTCGGCCATTGACCTATTGTGGTGATAGGCAAATTGCAGTTGGTTCAGGTCCTTGCTGAGGTAGGAGTTCCGTCTAGTCATGACCAACCTTTCAAAGCATTTCATCATTGCAGATGTGTGTGCTAATGGATGATGGTGATTAAGGCAGCTCACATTATTCTTCTTAGGCACTCGTATAATCATTGCCTTTTTGAAGCAAGTGGGAACTTCTGCCCTTAGCAGTGAGAGGTTGAAAATGTCCTTGAATACCCCCTCCAGATGGTTGGTACAGGTTTTCAGAGCCTTACCAGGTACTACTTCGGGACCTTCCGCCTTGCAAGTGTTTACTCTCTTTAAAGACAGCCTAACATCAGCCTCTGAGACAGAGATCACAGGGTCAGCGGGTGCAGCAGGGATCTTGACAACTGTAGTTATATTCTCCCTTTCAAAGTGGGCATAGAAGGCATTGAGTTCATCTGGTAGTGAAGCATCGCTGCCATTCATGCTATTGGGTTTTGCTTTGTAGGAAGTAATATCTTGCAAACCCTGCCACAGTTGTTGTACATCCGATGTCACCTCCAATTTCTTTCTTGCTTCCTCACACTACCCCAATTGTTTATTATTTTTTTAGATTCTCCACTCAATTATTTCTTGGTTCCATTTCCATTTCTTTCTTCATTTATCTCTCCTGCTTTATTGTATTGATCAATTATACCATTTTTCCAAGCCTACATCTGTTAACATGAGCTCAATGTGGTATAATAAACCTTTTGGGGGGGGGAAAAAAAGAGGTTACATTTCCATTCTGTTTATAAATGACAATTCTGGAACAAATTATGCTGCTTTGATTTTATGGTTAAAGTTTCTACACAAATTCATTTTTCACAATAAGATACATAAAATCACTCACAACCCAGTACAACTGATCAATGTTTTTGAATGTACTTCATAATCTTGCTTGCAACAACTTCTAAGGTATTGGAATGTATTTCTCCAATTTTATTGCATAAAAAAATGCAGGATTTTCCAACGTTCATTCTCAAATCATGCTTACAAATTTGCGCTACATATCGAATTGAATTGTACAGATCCTCACACCTGATGCACATTATGAAGCCTCATGTATTGCTGATTTGACACTTGTGCTATTTTAAATGCATATATGTTCCAGATAAATCTGTGAATCATGCATAGGAAACCTGGACTGAACAGCAGGAAGAATATTTCATTGATGCTATTTAATGGGATTATGGACTGAGTTGGAGGTGAAGCTTCTTCTAGTGAGCAGAGGCGCAGAAATCATTTGAAGGTGTTTTTGAGAAATGAGGTAGATATCACTGTCTGACCTGCAAGATAGGAGCTTTTGTTGTGGTTCTTCTGAATTTCTTTCATGACTGCAAACAGGAAGAAAGAGGATGCATACAAGGCTTCCTTGTCAGAGGAAAACTAGGAAGGGGAGAACCATTTCCCGATGTCCTCTCATTGCAGGAGGATGGGGTGAGAGCAGATGCATGTGTAGCACTTGTTCTGCTTACAAGGATAAGCAGAACAAGCGCTACACCTCATCCTCCCGCCACCCCTCTAGGAATAGGGTTCCCCTTGTCCTCACCTATCACCCCACCAGCCTCCAGGTCCAATATATAATTCTTCGTAACTTCCACCACCTCCAATGGGGTCCCACCATCAAGCACATCTTTCCCTCCCCCCCGCCTTTCTGCTTTCCGCAGGGATCTCTCCCTACGCGACTCCCTTGTCCATTCGTCCCCCACATCCCTCCCCACCAATCTCCCTCCCGGCACTTATCCTTGTAAGCGGAACAAGTGCTATACCTGCCCTTACACTTCCTCCCTCACCACCATTCAGGCCCCCAGACAGTCCTTCCAGGTGAGGCGACACTTCACCTGTGAGTCGACTGGGGCGATATACTGCGTCCGGTGCTCCCAATGTGGGCTTCTATATATTGGCGAGACCTGACGCAGGCTGGGAGACCATTTTGCTGAACACTTACGCTGTGTCCGCCAGAGAAAGCAGGATCTCCCAGTGGCCACACATTTTAATTCCGCGTCCCATTCCCATTCTGATATGTCTATCCACGGCCTCCTCTACTGTCAAGATGAAGCCACACTCAGGTTGGAGGAACAACACCTTATATTCCGTCTGGGTAGCATCCAATCTGATGGCAAGAACATGGACTTCTCTCACTTCCATTAATGCCTCACCTCCCCTTCGTACCCCATCCCTTTAAATAATCCCTTTCTCTCTTTTTTTCTCCCTCTGTCCCTCTCACTATAACTCCTTGCCCATCTTCTGGTCTTCCCCCCGCTCCCCCTTTCTTTCTCCCTAGGCCTCCCATCCCATGATCCTCTCCCTTCTTCAGCCTCCTATCCCTTTTGCCAATCAACTTTCCAGCTCTTAGCTCCATCCCTCCCCCTCCTATCATTTCCCTCCCCCTCCCACTTTCAAATCTCTTACTATTCTCTTCTTTCAGTTAGTCCTGACGAAGGGTCTTGGCCCGAAACGTCGACTGTACCTCTTCCTATAGATGCTGCCTGGCCTGCTGCGTTCACCAGCACTTTTTGTGTGTGTTGCTTGGAGAGCCACTAAGGTCCTTCTGGTGCAGGTATTTGCACAATGTTTGCACCATAGAAAGTTCAAGAAATTTAATATTGCCTAAATAAAGAGCTAATAATGGAACAGAATGTCAACACATTGTGTGACTTGGAAGGGAATTTGCTGCCGTTGTCCCTTCTTGGTGGAGATGAGTTTGAGAGATGCTTTTCAATTAGACTTGGAAAGTGTTTTTTGTAGGTAGCTGACACAAGTGATGAATTGCTGCAGTTACTAAGGAGCCGGGGAACATATTAAACATTATGCAACCATCAATAAACATCCTTATTTCTGAACTTCTGAAGGAAGGCTATAGCAGAAAGAGCTGATATTGTTTGGGTAAGGCCATTGCCCAGTGGAAATGCTGTGACACTCTCCCAGGGCTGAGATGATTGAACCATAAGTATCTTTCCTTGAATGAGTTATGATTGTAACCTGTGGAGGGCTGTCCCGTAATTCCTGTTGATTTCAGTTTTGCCATGGTGCCTTGATCCCACACTCGATCAAATTCTGTCTTGAAAGTATAAGCAGTCACTTACGTTTTGCCTCAGGAATTCAGCTCCTTGGTTCATGTTTGAGCTCTAGATCTGAGTATTCCAGAGCAATGGTGAACCAAATTACTGTGGATTAATGGCACTATCAACTGTAACATCCTTCAATAATTGATAGATAGCTAGATAGATTCATAATTAACTTGATTCAATTTGTTCTGTTTTTGTGGATAGAAAATACAGAAGTAATCTCTACATTGTCAGACAAATATGTGGGTAGTAAGCTGTGTTCTGGCTTGCCAAGGTCTTCAGTAACAGAGTTGGGATACTGTCTGGTTCCAGTTGCTATGCTGAATACAATGTTCTTTGCTGCTTCTTTATTATTGCACATGAGAAATCTTTATGTCTACCTGATGTTGAAGCAATGTGTCTTGGTACGAATATTTTAAAAGGAGCTGGTGAATAAGATCAACAGGAAAAACGTGAGGTGATTCACTTTGAAAGGTCAAATCTGAAGACAGAATACAGAGTTCATGGTAGGATTCTTGGGGTCCTCATCCATAGATCCCTCCAAGTTGCTGCACATGGTTAAGAAGGTGTATAGTGTGTTGGCCCTCTCTAATTGGGGGACTGAGTTCAAGAGCCATAACGTATTGTCACAGCTCTATAAAACCCTGATAAGACCACTCTTGGAATATTGTGCTCAGGTCTGTCACAACATTATAGGATAGATATGGAAGCTGTGGAGAGGGTGCAGAAGAGATTTACCAGGATGCTGCCTGGATTAGAGAGCATGAGGATAGATTGAGTGAGCTACAGTTTTTCTCTTTGGAGTGAAGGAGGATGAGAGGTGACTTGATAGTGGCGCACAAGATGAAAAGAGGCATAGATTGAATGGCTAGCTAGTGACTTTTTCCCAGGGCAGAAATGGCTAATACAAAGGGGCATAATTTTCAGCTTATTGGAGAAAAGTACAGGAGGTTATCAGACATGTTTTTTACACAGAGAGTGGTGGGCATGTAGGTTGCTCTTCCAGGGGTGGTGGTAGAGGCAGATACGGTAGGGACTTTAAAGAAAATCTTAGATAGGCATATGGTTGATGGAAAATGGAGGGCTATGTAGGAAGGAATAGTTAGATGGATCAGATAAGTTAAACCGTTAGTGCAGGATCATGGGCTGAAGGGCCTGTACAGTGCTGTAATGTTCTATGTCCAGTTAGCGATCAGTTACCTGTTACAGGTGGTGCTCAAGTGTAACAGTCTGTGGAATTAGAAGTCACTGTAATTCTGAGCAACAATCTGAACCTCAGCAGATTATTTGTTGCTCCAGATTCAAGCATCTGCAGTTTAATCTGTCTTCACTGTAGCCTTGAGCTACTTAACCCCTGCATCATTCGCACAAAATCATTCATTATGGTCAATGCTGTACATCAAGCTCATTCATTCTTTGACAGTCTGCTTTGCTCACTGTATTTAAGCCAATACTCAAACCCAGTGAAAGGTTCTTGTGGGTCAGGATATCCCAGGAATATCATATAACCACAAACAATATTGGGAAAACAACCGGGTGATTAGACAGTACTTCAAATGCTTAACTGAGTAGTAGATTTCACCACCAGTTGCTTCTGAAAAACATTATTATTTTCTGCAGCCAAAGCTGCAAAAACGTAGTAAGGAGATGACCAAGACCATTGTCCAGCTTCTGCTGAATAACAGAACATTCTCCCACATATTTACAACAGTGGGTGATTAAAATATGGGTGTGGAATCTTTCCTTTTAAATGTTTTTTTTTGCCTCTGTCATAGTTAACAAACAGCACAGTAGAAATTATATTATCAGCAATAACTGTGCTTAAGAGAATTTATCAGTGTATTCAAAGTAATCCTTCAGTCTAATTAATTCATTTTAAAGGTTCCTCATGGATAACTGTTTTGATTCCATAAGACCACAAGACATAGAATCAGAATTAGGGCATTTGTCCCAGCATCTGTTCTGCCATTCCAACGTGGCTGACTGATTATCCCTCTCATCTCCATTCTCTTGCCTTCTCCCCATAATCTTTGATGCCCTGACTAGTCAAGAACCTATCCATCTCCACTGTGTGTGGCAATTAAAGAATTCCACAGATTCACCACTCTCTGGCTAAAGAATTTCCTCCTCATCTCTGTTATAAATGGACATCCCTCTGTTCTGAGGCTGTGCCCTCTGATCCTAGACTCACTTAATATAGGAAACGTACTTTCCACATCCACTCTATCTAGGCATTTCAATATTTGATAGGTTTCAATGAGATCCCCCCCTCATTCTTCTAAACTCCAACAATTTCAAGCCCAGAGCCATTAAAGTCTCCCCATATGCTAACCCTTTCATTCCTGGTGTTATTCTTGTGAGCCTCCTCTGTACCCTCTCCAATGCCAGCACATCCTTTCGTAGAAAAGAGGCCTAAAACTGCTCATAATATTCCAAGAGCAGTCTGACCAATGCCTATAAAATGTCAGCATTACACCTTTGCTTTTATTTTCTAGTCTTCTCAAAATTAATGCTAACATTGGATTTGCCTTCCTGGCCACTGACTCAACCTGTAAATAACTTTCAAGGATCCCTGCACAAGTATTTCCAAGTCCTTTTGTACCTCTGATTAATTAACTTTGTCATCATTTAGAAAATAGTCTATGCCTTTATTCATTCTACTAAACTGCATGACCATGCACTTCCCTATACTATATTCCATCTGACACTTCTTTGTCCATTCTCCTAATCTGCCCAAATCCTTCTGCAAACTCCCTGCTTCCTCAACATTATTTTTCCCTCCAACCATTTTCATATCATCCACAAACTTGCTCACGAAGCCATCAATTTAGTCATTTAAATCATTGACATATTAGGTGAAAAGTAGCAGTCTGAACACGAATCCCTGTGGATCACCTTTAGTCACCATCAGAAAACACTCTTTATTTCCAGTCTTTGCTTCCCGCCAGTCAGCCAATTTTCTACATATGCTAATTCTTTTGTAATACCATGGGCTCTTCTCTTGTTAAGTAGCCTTGTGTAGCACCTTGTCAAAGGCCTTCTGAAAATCCAAGTAAACACCATCCACTGACTCTCCTTTGTTTATCCTGCCTGTTATTTCCTCAAAAGAATTCCAACAGATTTGTCAGGTAAGATTCCCCCTCAAGGAATCCATGCTGACTTTGGCCAATATTATCATGTGCTTCCAAGTACCCTGAAACATCATCCTTAATAATAATTCAGGTCTCCACATTTGATACTGGACTACCATCAATGTACAGTGGTGAGAGAAAGTTTGTGAACCCTATAGAATTTTCTCTAGTTCTGTATAAATATGACTTAAAATATGATCAGATCTTCATGTAAGTTATAAAACTAGATAGAGAACTCAATTAAACAAATAACACAGAAAAATTATACTTGTTCATTTAATTTTTGAGAAAAATTATCAAAAATTATATGTACTTGTTGGAAAAAGTATGTGAACATCTGAGGAAATGCCTTCTATAAAAGCTATTTGGAGTCAGATATGAGGAAATCTGCAGATGCTGGAATTTCAAGCAACATACATAAAAGTTGCTGGTGAACACAGCAGGCCAGGCAGCATCTCTAGGAAGAGGTACAGTCGACGTTTCGGCCGAGACCCTTCGTCAGTTGGAGTCAGATGTTCTAATCAATGAGATGAGATTGGAGATGTGGGTTCTAGAGGTACCCTGCTCTATTAACAAAATACACAAAGTCAGGTTACTGCTCTTCTCTCATAAGATCTGTTTCTGTGCACCATGACCTGATCAAAACAACTTTCAGAGGATCTTAGAAGAATTGTAGAGATGAATGAAGCTGGAAAAGGCTACAAGACATTTCGAAAGACCTGAGTGACCATCAGTCCACAGTACGAGAAATTGTCTACTAATGGAGGAAGCTCCGTTCTCTCCATTTGTTGCCACTCTCCCTAGGAGTGGGTATCCTGCAAAGATCACACCAAGAGCACGATGTGCAATGCTGAAGGAGGTGAAAAAGAACCCAAAGGTAACAGCAAAAGACCTGCAGAATCCATAGAATTTGTTAAAATCTCTGTTCATGTGTCCACTATAAGAAAAACACTGAACAAGAATGGTGTTCACGGAAGGACACCACAGAGGAAACCACTGCTCTCCAAAAAAAACATTGCTGCACATCTTAAGTTTGCAAAAGACCACTTCGATGTTCTACAAAATTTCTGGGAAAATGTTCTGTGGACAGGTGAGACGGAAGATGAACTCTTAGGCACAACTGTTCATTTCTTTGTTCAGAGGAATAAGGGCACTGCACACCAACACCAAAACCACATCCCAACTCTGAAGCATGGTGGAAGGAGCATCATGGGTTGGGGCTGCTTTGCTGCCTCAGAGCCTGGGCAGCTTGCAATCTTTGAGGGAACAATGAATTCAAAATTGTATCAAGACATTTTACAGGAGAATGTCAGGGCAGCAGTCTGTCACCTGAAACTTAATAGAAGTTGGGCAATGCAACAAGACAATAATCTAAAAGATATGAGTAAATCAACAACAGAACAGTTTGAAAGAAGAAAATTTGTGTTTTAGAATGGCTGAGTCAAAATCCTAACCTTAGTGCTGTAGAAATGTTGTGGAAGGATCCGAAGCAAGCTGTTCATGCAAGGAAGCCCACGAACGTCCTAGAGTTGAAACAGTTTTGTAAGGAGGAATAGCCTAAAGTTCCTCCAAGCCGATGTGCAAGACTGATCAACAGTTACCGGAAACATTTGGTCGAAGTTATTACTGAACAAGGGGTCACACCAGTCACTGAAAACAAAGATTCACATACTTTTTCTAACAAATACATGGAATATTGGATCATTTTTTCTCAATAAATAACTGAACAGGGTAATATTTTTTGTTATTTATTTAATTAGGTTTTCTTTATCTAGTTTTAGGACTTATGTGAATATCTGGTCACAGTTTAGGTCATACTTAATATGAAATAAAGAAAATTCTACAGAGTTCATAAACTTTCTTGCACCACTGTATCTGCCTTCTTAGATTTGTTCTCCAGTCAGGAAGACTTTGTTTGCTATTTCTTCAGCAGAATCAGAGCAGAAGTAGCTGGTCCATTGACAGCGACAAAACAATCTGCAGGAGAAATGTAATGGAATGAGCAGCATCTATTGGGGGGGGGGGGAGTGGGAGTTGAAATTGACCAAGTCCTGCCTGATGCAAGATATTGACCTGAAATATTGACAATTGTTCACCCCCTCTGCCCTACAGATGTTACTCAGCCCACTGAATTCCACCTGCAGATTGTTCCTGCATCTGCAGTCCCTTGTCAGATCCATTGACATGTTATTTGTTTATTTCTGTACAAGCAGGAATGTATCCAGGGGAACCTTTTTATTGGAGGGATCAGCAAGTTCCAGGACCTTTGTTAATTGTTGCATAAAAAATCAAAATTTCTAAGTCGAGCACTGGTGGCATGAAGCACCCCACAGCATCTTTGGAGTTTTGGAGTTAACTTGACCAATGCAGGTGATCTCTGGAACCTGCCTGTAGATCCACTATAAAAGTAAAGGTCAATGAAGGAACCAATGAATGGGTCTGACCATTGCATTATAACATTTTCACACCCAACTGGGAGATAACTTACATGGATTCCATAAGCGTGACTGAACTGACCTTTAACTGAGAGCTGAATGTAGAGATAATGGACATTAATGGAACCTCAGGCTAATGTGAACAAGTCTAAAATTCACACCATCCACATTTCTCAAACCTATGTGTAAATTAGAATCAAGAAGTTATGCAGCACAGAAACAGGCCCTTCAACCCAACTTGTCCAACCTGTCTACTTGAACTCATCCCATTTCCCAGCACTTGGCCCAGATGTCTCTGAACCTTTCTGTCCATGTACCTGTACAGGTACATATCTTTTAAAATGTTGTAATTGTACCAGCACTTCCTCTGGCTGCTCCTTTTTTAAACACTCCACTCTCTGTGAAAATGTTACCCTTTTTAGATCTTTTCCCATTCACCTTAAACCTATGCCTTCAGCCATCCACTTTATTGATGTGCCTCATGATTTATGATTCATTGTCAACCATCAGAATGTTTTGACCTTGAGAAATCAACTCAATCCTCAACTCCGTCTAACTTTAATAGAAATTGGCAGTAAA
Organism: Mobula birostris; assembly: GCF_030028105.1. Lineage (NCBI taxonomy): Eukaryota > Metazoa > Chordata > Chondrichthyes > Myliobatiformes > Myliobatidae > Mobula > Mobula birostris. The sequence continues at coordinate 46,550,608 of NC_092374.1, read as the reverse complement.
GGTTTAATGGATGTTACTATAGAATGTGTTCCCTCAACATGGAAGTTATTCACTGCAAACATTTTCTTTCAGCTTCCTGTCTCTAATGACCTGCTCAGTAATTTTCAGTGGGCTCCAGAGCTCTCAGATATTCATTGCTAGATACCAGACTCTGAAAGAAAGCCAACAGAAGATCCATTGCAACTCTATTTAAAAGGATATGCTCCATTTCATAGTATCAAAGACTCATAGAGCACTACTGTAAAGAAAAGGCCCTTTGGCCCATCTAGTCTATGCTGGACTGTTAGTCTGGTGCGTCCCAAAGACCTTCTATACCATTCCCATTAATGTACTTATTTAAATGTCTCTTAAATGTTGCAATCAAACCATTTTCCCTGGCAAGTAAGGTCAGTCCTCCCTCTTTAATACCTCCCACTCTATCATGTCGAAAGCAATGGATCCCCGGAACGTTTCAGATTACTGTGGCTTGAACGGGAGGCATCAGACAGTGTATGGGGCAACACATACTAAAACCTGGAGGAACTCATCAGGTCAAGCAGCATCTATGGAAATGAATATACATTTGATGTTTCAGGACAAGACCCCTTTTCAGGACTGGAAAGGAAAGGGGGAAGATGCCTGAATAAAAAGGTGGGGGATGGAGGGGAAAGACACTAAATAGAAGGTGATAGGTGAAACCAGGTGGGTGGAAAAGGTCAACGGCCAGAGAAGAAAGAATCTGAGAGGAGAGTGGACGTTAGGGGAAAGGAGGAGAGGACCCAGCTGGGAGCAATAGGCAGGTAAGAAGAAGTGAAAGGTCAGATTGGGGAATAGAGGAAGGTGGAGAGGTGGAAATTTGTTTACCGGAAGGAGAAATTAATATTCATGCCATCAGGTTGGAGGGTACCCAGACAGAATATAAAATGTTGTTCCTCCACCCTGAAGGTGGTCTCATCTTGGCACAAGAGGAAGCCATGAATTGACATGTTGGACCAGGAATGTGAATAGGAATTAAAATGTTTGGCCACCAGGAAGTTCCACTTGTGACAGATGGTGCAGAGGCGCTCAATGAAGCAGCCTCCCAATCCATGATAGATCTCACCAATGTAGAGGAGGCTGCATCTGGAGCACTGGACACAATAGACAACTCCAGCAGATTCGAAGGTGAAGTGTTGCCTCACCTTGAAGGACCTGTTTGGGGTGCTGAATAGAGGTGAGGGAGGAGGTGCATGGGCAGTTGTAGCACTTGGACCACCTGTAGGGGTGAGCGTCTGGAGAGAGATTAGTGTGCAGGGACGAATCGACAAGGGAATTGCAGAGGGACTGATCCCTGCAGAAAGCGGGGTGAAGGAAGGTAAAGATATGCTTAATGGTAGGATCTCTTTGGAGATGGCAGAAGGTGCAGAAAATAATGTGTTGGATGTGGAGGCTGATGGGGTAAGGACAATAGGGACTCCATCACTATTACAACAGTGGGAAGATGAAATGTCTATCATTCTGAGAGTGGATCATAGGAGACAGGGAAAGAGGAAGGGACCCTGGGGAGGTGATAGGCAGGTGAGAAGAGAATGAGGAATAGAAGAAAAGGGGAGGGGGAGGGAACTTTTTTTACTGGAGGAGAAATCATGCCATCAGGTTGGAATTACCCAGACAACAGATAAAGGGTTATTCCTCTAACCTGAGGGTGGCCTCATCTTGGCACATCGACCGACATGTCAGAACGGGAATGGGAATTAAAATGCTTGGCCACTGGAAGTTCTGCTTTTGGTGGATGGTGCAGAGGTGCTCGACAAAGCGGTTCCCCAATTGGTGACGGGTCTCACCAATGTAGAGGGGGCCACATCTGGAGCACTGGGCACAATAGATGACCCCAGCAGATTCACAGGTGAAGTGTTGCCTCACCTTGAAGGACTGTTTGGGGCCCTGAGTGGAGGTGAGGGAGGAGGTGAATGGGCATGTGTGGCACTTTGGCAGCTTGCAAAGGTATGTGCTGGGATGGAGATTAATGGGGAGGGATGGATACACAGAGCAATAATGGTGGAAGTGATCCCTGTGGAAAGTGGAAAGAGGGGAGGAGGTAAATATATGCTTGGTGGTAGGATGGGCATTTCAACACAGGGAAAATTGGAGAGTTTAGCAAAGGAAAAGCCTGTTAAATTGAACAAGTTTCTCAAACCTGCAGAGTTAGGTTTCTTTAACATACATTAACATCGATCACTGTCACTGCTGATATTTAGATCCATTTTCCAAGTTATTTTGAGCCCCTTATGATATATTAGAATTACCACATCATAATTTTTAATGTCCAACGCAAACTTCCTATTGATCACTAATTTTTAATTTGAAATATTTTATTTTGTATTCTTTAACATTAACTGTGGGATGCAGGAACGTGAAAATAGTCATAATTGTTAATAATTTAGATACTACAAATTCTACTCTTGATTGTTGATGGGCTGTGATTAACCAGGTTTACAATAAGCATGTATATGTAAAACAGCAACATTCAAAGGAGTATGAAGACATGTCTTGAGAGTTCTGATGTATGAGAAGTTGGGTGAGGTTTTAGCAAAAAAGAAGTGAAGTTTCAGTAATGCAGATAGATGTATAAGTTTACCGAAAGTAGATAATACAATTTCAGACAATGTAGTCGATATAGTTGCAGGGAGACCGGATGATATGGTTTCAGGAAGAGTTGGTTGGTAATACCTTGGCTGAAATAATGCAATCTGGTAATTTATCCTTATTGAATAGATTACCACAATCAGAACTTGGTTCATGCTAACAGCCAGCCAGTGTGAGTTGGCACATGATCTGCATCTCTATGTGTGCATTTATAGCACAAAAAGCAGAGGATTCTCCAAGACTCACTATTCTGCCCAGGTTCGTTCTGCCATTTATTGGTTCAAAGCAGGGAAACAGGGCCTTCAGCCCATCAGCTATTTATTCCACACATTCTCTCTCTAGATTGTAGCCTTCACCCTCACAATATGGGCAATTTACATTAGCTAATTACCTCAATAGGCCGGCTGGTGAACCCAGTCCGGCCGCTCCCGGGCACGCTTTCCATCCGTGCCAGGTTGAGTGTTGAGCTCGCAACTCGGCCTCATAAAAAAAAACTGCGCCGTGAGAAGGACATGTGGGACCACTCACGTAATCTTTCCTCCAAGACACTTGAAAAGTGGTCGCCGAGGCTCTGGCAGAGTATGGAACACACACACACACACAAAAATCACCTGGATTACCCTAGAGTGGCCTGAATAAACATAGGAGGTGACAGGAGAATGTGCTAACTCCACACAGGTAACACCTGATGTCGGGATTGAACCTGTCTCTGGTGTGAGATCGTGGTGCCTCTGCAGATCCTCAGTTTTACATTAGCTAATCCTAACCCATTCAGTGATGCCCATTCCTCTGAGTACAGCCACTGCATCTCTTTAGGAAACTAAATGGAGTTAATTATTTTAATTTATGATCATTAATATTAATACTTCAATTAACTTACATCAGTTAACTGTGCTTTAAGGAAATTTATTGTTTTATTTCTAATTTTTAATTTTTGTAACAATTTAAATCAATTTTAATTATTTACATTTTTCCAATCTTCTAAATGTCTCTGATCTTCAGTTAAGCTGTCTGACCATGTGACACATACTTTGTCAACTGGCAATTCTCATTGGCCAGCATGAAACGACCCCTGACTGTGGTCTGAGCTTGTTTTACTGGATGACCAAGTAAGCCAGTTTCAAAAATGTCCTTGAGAAAACAAAATCTGCAGTCCTAACTCAGCCTGTCAACTATAGGTTACTCCAGCTCCTCCACTACAGTTAGCTCTTGGATGCCTCTTCAGCTGAGATGCTGTCATTACTGTGATGTCCATATCCTCTGTGAGTGCAGCCATTGGCTCCCTGTGCTGCAAGGTCATTGTTCTTGAGAATTTCCTTTCACTCACTGACTGATGCTCTCTTGGGAAGGTGAATTATTTCATAGTATTACAGAAGCACAGAATGCTTACTTCACATAATGAGGCCAGTCAGCCCATTGTGTCTGTGCCAGCCCTTGATCAGAGCGAGTCATTCACTCACCCCCAGCTCTATTATTATATCCATTTTATTCTCTATATGTTTATCCATTTCCCCTGAAGCCCATAGTGTAACCTGTCTCCACTGCATTCAATAACAACAGCATTGTACTAGGTATATTTTCTAACCTATTAATTCTCATCCCTTTCATTTTCACCCGCTGTTCTCCACCGCTCCACTGAAACTTCCCTCCATCTGCTCTGTCCAGTCTCCTCATTATTATCCACCAACTAATTCTCCTTCCAACCACTCACCAGCAACTCCTTAAGTACTAAACAATTCCTTTTGGTGTTGATGCAAGGTGCAGCTGGGAATACCTCCTGTCAATAAACAACAGGCATCTCCTGCACAACTAACATTTGGCATTGCCTGGGTCATTACAACTTGGCAAGGTTTGTTCTCAGTCAGCAATGCATGGGGTTTGGCATCACTTGTTACCTTCCAGTAAGTCCACGTGACGTTTTGTGTTATTGAACCATGTTGAGCATGCAACAGCAAAAAGGAGTGCTTATAATAAGCAATCAAAATGCGAAGAAAGTCAACACACTCAATGCTGAAAATAGCCTTGTCTTTTTCAGACAGTTATTCAGTACTCCTTAATTTAGAGATATTTATATGACAACCTTTCGTTGAAATGTTTACAGGATGGGTGGTCTTTCTACCTGCACATTAATAGCACAGATGAATAGGTCACTTAATTTGTAGCATGCAAGCTTCTGAGTGATTTTGTAGAACTCTTGGCTTTTATCCTGATTGAAATGTCAGGTTTGATTCACTTGCTTCTGTCTGCCTCTGAGTCAGGAACTTGTGCACACAAGCCTCAGTGCAGAAGTTTAAGAATGTTAACTACGCAATGTTTTCTCAGTGACAGTGAGGGAAATTCTGTTGCTTGGCTGAAATGTTAAATTGAAATCCTTCTGGCTCCCATAAGTGAATAGCATGAGCCCTTGCAAAATATTGGCTTGCGTTGACTCCACAATCAAAATCTGTCTCTCGAATGTAGAAAAGAATTCAGATCAGGTGTTTGCCCATTAGCAGGGATGAGCAGAGTGCACATTTACTCTGAGTCTCAGACGAGGAAAGAGACATCCAGAAGTGAGATAGATTGGCTGATTGAGTGGTGTCACAACAACAGCCTCATACTCAATGCCAGCAAGGCCTATATATCAGTTGTGGACTTCAGGACGGGGAATTTCTAAGGTTCAAAGGTCCAAAGGTCCAATTTAATGTCAGAGAAATGTATACAATATACATCCTGAAAGTCAAATTCTAGACAGTCATACAGAGTAAATGACAGGGGCATTTAGGAGCATTGATGTACAAAGGGAACTTGGAGTACAAACCCATAACTCACTGAAAGTAGCACCATAGGGTAATAAGGGACTGAAGAAAGCATCCAGTATACCTGCTTTCAATGGCCGAGGCATCGAATATACGAGCAGCTGTACAAACCATTGGTTGGAGAACATGTAAGAGTACTGGTTGCCACACTACAGGAAGGATGGTATAGCAATAGAAAGAGTGCAGACGAGATTATCATGGGCCCAACCCTCCACACCATTGGGCAGTGCCTCAAGCAGGTAGCATCCATCACTGGTGACCTTTACCATCTGGGATATGCCCTCTTCTCCTTCTGCCACTGGGGAGGAAGTTCAGGAGCATGAAGAATCAAATTCAATGATTCAGCAACAATTACTTCCCATCTGCCATCGGATTTCCAAACAGTGCTTGAACCCTCTTCATTATTACTTCCCTTTTGCACTATGTATTCATCATTGTAATTTGGAGAAATTTTATATCTTTGCACTGTGATATAATTCACCAATAATAATTCTGATTCTGAGACTGTTGCCTGGAATGAACAGCCTTCTTTCTAAAGAAAGGTTGGACTGGATTCATTCTCACTGGAACACGGGAGACTGAGGGGCGACCTTACAGACTTCTTAATTATAAAATTATGAGGGGCATAGATGTGTTAGATAGTGTCACTTTCTAAAGCATTCCAGATCTAGAGAGCATAGGTTTAAGGTGAGAGAGGAGAAATTTAAAGGAGTTCTAAGGGTTTTTACATAGAGAGCTAAGGGAATATGGAATGAGCTGCCAGAGGAGGTGGCAGAATCAGGTACAGTTTAAAAAACACATTTCAATGGGTATATGAATAGGAAAGGCATAGAGGGAAGCAAACAAAATACAGGTAAATGCAGTTAGTGTAAATAGGCATCACACTTAGCATGGACAAGGTCCTGTTTCTGTTCTGTACAATTATAGTCACTTCACTATAGGAAAAAAAATGGAAACTTTAGAGAGGGTGCAGAGGAAATTTACTAGGGTGCTGTCTAGATTAGAGAGCATCTCTTATGAGGATGGTTATATGAAAATTATGTGCATAAATTCACTTTCAGTCATTTTTAGGAATTCAGCCAGTCGGCTAAATTGATGGAAAGTCAACAAGGTGTTCCCACTTTATCAGGGAAAAGAATTCTCGCCCTTTGTCTCCAAAAATTATTCATCCAGGTTTTCCCTCTTTTGTTCCTACTTCACGCATTGGCTAACTCAAATCTCAAAACATCCTCTACATATTTTTCTGCAGAACAGGTCAAACAGTGTTCCTGCTTTCATTTAGATGGTTCTCCAAATCTGTCAAAGTGACTTATCAATCAATTAGCCACTCATCTGATGCATAAATTGGTCTTTTCTCAGAGTCTGGATAGTGGTAAATTTAGGGAGAACTAAACTGATTTAACTTGAATTTCTGAAACAATGAATAATTGCACAATAATTATTAAAGATGAAAATGGCTCTGTTTTCTATTTGTATCAAATTTCTCAAGCTCAAAGGAACTGCGAATTTCTCTATCAGTTACAATATTAACATATTGCACATTTAATCCCTTGCCAGTAGTTTCAGTATCTCATAGTTTCGTACCATTGGTAGTCTTTTTTTGTTTATTTTCTGAGACTTTTTTCTTTTCCCTTCAAGGTGAAAGAGCAGCTGATGCTGCTAAATTGATGATGACCAATTTGTGACGTTGCCTTATAGCCTAACCAATTTTATTTTCCAAAGTAGTACACACAAAATGCTGGAAGAACTCAGCAGGTTAGGGAGCATCTATGGAATTGAGTAAACAGTCAACGGTTTGGACCAGGACCCTTCAGCAGGACTGGAAAGGAAGGGGGAAGGTGCCAGAATAAGAAGGTGGGGGAAGGGGTAGGAGTACGAAACTGGATGGTGAAGATGGAGCCAAGTGGGTGAAAGCCGGGGGTTGGGAGGTGATGAAGTAGGAAGCTGAGATATGATAGGTGGAAAAGGTAAAGGCTGGAGAAGGAGGAATTTGATTGGTAAGGGGAGTGGATCATGGGAGCAAAGGGAGGAGGAAGGCTACCGGGTGGGGAGGGGGAAGGGTGATAGGTAGGTGTTAAGAAGAGAAGAGGTAAGAGGGGAGCCAGAGTGCAGAAATGAAGAAGACAGAAGAGAGAGGGAACAAATTACTGGAAGTTGGAGAAATCAATTTTCATGCCATCAGGATGGAGTCTACCCACATGGAATGTGAGGTGTTACTTCTCCATCCTGAGAGAAGTCTCCTCATGGCAGTAGAGGAGGAAATGAACTGACATGCCAGAATGGGAATGGGGACTGGAATTAAAATGTTTGGCTACTGGGAAATTGTACTTTTTACAGATAGTGCGAAGGTGCTTGACAAAGCAGTCCCATCCCTCCATTTACATCGTGTCTCATCGTAGTAGAAGAGGGTGCACTGGGCGCTCCGGATTCAATAGACTACCACAACAAATTTGCAGGTGAGGTCTTGCCTCACTTGGAATGACTGTTTTAGGGCCTTGAATGGAGGTGAGGGAGGAGGTGAATAGGCAGGTGTAACACTTTTTCCACTTGCAGGATAAATGCCAGGACAGACATTAATGGGGAGGGATGAATGGACAAGGGAATCACGGAGGGAGCAATCATTGAAAAAAATGGAAAGTGGGGTGGAGGTGGAGGAGGTAAAGATGTGTTTGGCGGTAGGGTCCCATCGAAGCCTCCTTTTAAGTTCAGGGCTGCCTTATGGATGTTGGCAGTGCTATTTAGTGAAAACACATTCAGTTGCTTATTCCTGAGAGTTCATAGTTATTCTTTAAGGAGCCACTCATACTTCATGAAATTATGAAGGAATGATCCTAAACTTAAGGTACCTTTTGTTGCTGATATTGATTGCATTGCATGTTTAAGGACGTGTATGTTTTTATGGTTTCTGCATTTTTTTTTGTTATTCAGGTTTACATGCAACAGCAAAGTTGACATGGGTACCACAGTAGCATAGCGGTTAGCATGGCACTATTACAGCTCAGAGCATCAGAGTTCGGAGTTCAATTCTAGTGTAATCTGTAAGGGCGTTGATAGATAGATAGACAGATAGATAGATAGATATACTTTATTGATCCCGAGAGAAATTGGAAATTGAAGGTCCTCCCCATGGAATATGGAGTTGTCCTCCAGGCGCCCCGATTTCCTCCCACATTCCAAAGATGTACTGGTTAGCAGGCTAGTTGGTCATTGTAAATTGTCCCATGATTAGGCGAGGGTTACATCGGGGGATTGCTGGGTGGCGTGGCTTGATGGGCCAGAAGGGCCTATTCCGTGCTGCATCTCAATTAATAAGTACATGCACTTTTTTATTGGCTAGATTTTCGTGCTGCAGAAGGCAGGAAAAATAAATTAGAATATCAAATCCATTGTAGCGTAACTAAATCCTAGTATAAAAAAACGGGAGAAATTTTCATGCAAAACAGAGCTACATTTTCATTCAATGATTATTGAAAAACTTGTTAGGAAGAAGTGGCTTTGCAAGTACCGCAGTTGGTTGAGTATCATCTTCTCTGCTTTCATAAAATGCACTGCACAATGTTCAAAAGAAATGAGTAATTCATATCACTTAGAATTAATAAATACATCTTCTGAATATTTTGGCTTAAATGCAACTATTTTCATAGTGTTTTATGCTTAGCAATACTGAGAAAGTTTAACATCTCATATTTCATAAGTTTTCTGTCTTGCAGATCAGTGAGAATTATTAATTTGAAAAAGTGAAAAACATTCAGAAGTCCAGGGCTGGAATTTAATTTGTGGGAGCATGTGGATTTGGGAATGAACAGGAAATATATAATGGTGAACTTGATGTCATCGACATCCACCTTTCACATGCACTTAGGCTGCTCAAGAAAATCTCTCGGGAGAGAAGTTTGCCACTTAATATTGGCTATTTGCTGAGTTGGAGAATGCCGGCATCTGCTTCTTATTTTATCTTGATCTCTTTGGTGCTCTTAATCTTTATTGAACCTAAAGAGGAACACAAGATGAGAGGGGAAACTTTTAATAAGAACTTGAGGGGCAAGTGATATCTGTGTGGAATGAGCTGCCAAAGCAAGTTGTTGAAGCAGGTACAATAACAATTTATAAAGGACAGTTGGGCATCTACGTAGATTGGAAAGGCTTAGAAGATTATGGGCCAATGTCAGCAAATGGGACTAGTTTGGAGTGGGCATCTTGATTGGTGTAGATCAGTTGGGCGAAAGGGACAGCTGTCATGTGGTATAACTCTATGGCTCCATAACTGAGAATTTTAGTGATTTTGGAAATATGCAAATGTTTATTTTCTCTTTTAATATCTACTGGCATGGAAAACATATCTCATGAGAGCACACTGCTTCATGTGCTTTGTAAACCTTGTCCAGTTTTGGTGGTGTTGTTTAAATACTGGTTGTTTGGTCAACATTTCAGTATATCAGATCTGAATACACAGCATCTTAGATTGATTCAAGTTGACCAGGAAGAGAAATTCCAATTTTGAGGAAAGATCCATGAACCAAAATGTTAACAAGTTTCTCTTTCCACAGGTCCTGAGTTCTTCCAACATTTCTGTTTTTTGTTGTTTGAATCTGTTTTGGGCTGCAGTCGGCCAGTTGAAAGGGAAGAGATGTGTAACTTCCAGGAGGTAATTCTAGCAGAAAGGTTTTACAGACAGAACAGTTGACATTCACAAACACAAGAAAATCTGCAGATGCTGGAAACTCAAGCAACACACACAAAATGCTGATGGAATTCAGCAGGCCAGGCTGCATCTATAGGAAGAAGCACAGTCGATGTTTCGGGTCGAGACCCTTCGTCAGGACTAACTGAAAGAAGAGATAGTAAGAGATTTGAAAGTGGGAGGGGGAGGGGAGATTTGAAATGATAGGAGAAGACAGGAGGGGGAGGGATGAAGCTAAGAGCTGGAAAGTTGATTGGCAAAAGGGATACAGAGCTGGAGAAGGGAGAGGATCATGGGATGGGAGGCCTAGGGAGAAAAAGGGGGAGGGGAGCCCAGAGGAAGATGGAGAGCAGGCAAGAAGTGATTGTGAGAGGGACAGAGAGAGAAAAAAAGGGGGGAAATAGTAAATTAGGGACGGGGTAAGAAGGGGAGGAGGGGCATTAGCGGAAGTTAGAGAAATTAAATGTTCATGCCATCAGGTTGAAGGCTACCCAGATGGAATATAGGGTGTTATTCCTTCAACCTGAGTGTGGCTTCATCTTTACAGTAGAGGAGGCCATGGATTGACATATCAGAATGGGAATGGGACATGGAATTAAAATGTGTGGCCACTGGGAGATCCTGCTTTCTCTGGCGGACAGAGCGTAGGTGTTCAGCGAAATGGTCTCCCAGTCTGCGTCGGGTCTCGCCAATATATAGAAGGCCACAAAAGGAGCACCGGACGCAGTATATCACACCAACCGATTCACAGGTGAAGTGTCGCCTCACCTGGAAGGACTGTCTAGGGCCCCGAATGGTCGTGAGGGAGTACCTGTAAAGGCAGGTGTAGCACTTGTTCCGCTTACAAGGATAAGTGCCGGGAGGGAGATCGGTGGGAAGGGATGGGGGGGATGAATGAACAAGAGAGTCATGTAGGGAGTGATCCCCGTGGACAGCAGAGAGAGGGGGGGAGGGAAAGATGTGCTTAGTGGTGGGATCCCGTTGGAGGTGGAGGAAGTTATGGAGAATTATATGTTGGACCCGGAGGCTGGTAGGGTGGTAAGTGAGGACAAGGGGAACCCTATCCCTAGTGGGGTGGCAGGAGGATGAGGTGAGAGCAGATGTGCGTGAAATGGTAGAGATGCATTTGAGAGCAGAGTTGATGGTGGAGGAAGGGAAGCCCCTTTCTTTAAAAAAGGAAGACATCTCTTTCGTCCTGGAATGAAAAGCGTCATCCTGAGAGCAGATGCAGTGAAGATGGAGGAGTTGCGAGAAGGAGACGGCATTTTTGCAAGAGACAGGGTGTGAAGAGGAATAGTCCAGGTATTGGTGAGAGTCTGTAGGCTTATAGTAGACATCAGTAGATAAGCTGTCTCCAAAGACAGAGACAGAAAGATCCAGAAAGGGGAGGGAGGTGTCGGAAATGGACCAGGTAAACTTGAGGGCAGGGTGAAAGTTGGAGGCAAAGTTAATGAAGTCAACGAGCTCAGCATGCGTGCAGGAAGCAGCGCCAATGCAGTCGTCGATGTAGCGAAGGAAAATTGGGGGATGGATACCAGTATAGGCTTGGAACATGGACTGTTCCACAAAGCCAACAAAAAGGCAGGCATAGCTAGGACCCGTACGGGTGCCCATGGCTACACCTTTAGTTTGGAGGAACTGGGAGGAGCTAAAGGAGAAATGATTAAGAGTGAGTTCCTGGACCCTCACAGGCTCCATCCTGCTTTCACCCCAACCCTCCCCTCTCTACTGACACTACCGGCCTCCCTCCACCCTCTGATCCGAGCTCTCATCCGTGCCGGGTCTTTACCATCCCCTCCGGTCTTCAACTCTCTGAGGCAGGGTGCTTTGTCCTCAGTAAGGGCCTTACTTTTGTCCCCCTTTTCCCACACCTCAGCGAGTTGAGTGCATGCCATGATGCTGAACTCTTCTTCCGCTGGCTCGGTCTTCGAGCCTACTTTTTTGGCAAGGTCTCTCCCACCCCCAGTGATGACTCCTTCTCCCGCCTTCAACCCTCTTCCTCTTCATGGACACCCCACTCTGGTCTTTTGTCTGCTCTGGATCTCTTTATTGCTAACTGCCGACGGAACATCAACCATCTCGATTTCACCACACCTTGTTCCAATTCCAACATCACTCCTTCTGAACGCTCTGCACTCCACTCCCTCGCACTAATCCTAACCTTACTATAAAACCCGCTGATAAGGGGGGCACTGTTGTAGTCTGGCGTACTAACCTGTACCTTGCCAAGGCACAGCAACAACTCGCTGATACCTCCTTTTATTTACCCCTCGATCATGACCCCACTCAGGAGCACCAGGCCATTGTCTCCCACACCATCACCAAACTGCAGATCTCCCATCCACTGCCACCAACCTCATAGTTCCCACACCCTGCACTTCCCGTTTCTACCTCCTACCCAAGATGCAAAAACCTGCCTGTCCAGGTAGACCCATTGTCTCAGCTTGCTCCTGCCCCACCAAACTCATTTCTGGATACCTTGACACTGTTCTATCCCCCCCTTGTTCAATCCCTTCCCACCTATGTTCGTGACACTTCTCATGCTCTGAACTTTTTCAACGATTTTAAGTTCCCTGACCCCCACCGCCTTATTTTCACCATGGACGTCTAGTCCCTATATACCTCCATCCCCCACCAGGAAGGTCTCAAAGCTCTCTGCTTCCTTTTGGATTCCAAACCTAACCAGCTCCCCTCTACCACCACTCTCCTCCGTCTAGTGGAATTAGTCCTTACTCTTCATAATTTCCCCTTTGGCTCCTCCCACATCCTCCAAACTAAAAATGTAGCCATGGGCCCCCATATGGATCCCAGCTATGCCTGCCTTTTTGTTGGCTTTGTGGAACAGTCCATGTTCCAAGCCCATACTGGTATCCATCCCCCACTTTTCCTTTGCTACATCAACGACTTCATTGGCACTGCTTCCTGCACGCATGCTGAGCTCGTTGACTTCATTAACTTTGCCTCCAACTTTCACCCTGCCCTCAAATTTACCTGGTCCATTTCCGACACCTCCCTCCCCTTTCTTGATCTTTCTGTCTCTAACTCTGGAGACAGCTTATCTACTAATGTCTACTATAAGCCTACGGACTCTCACAGCTACCTGGACTATTTGTCTTCCCACCCTGTCTCTTGTAAAAATGCCATCCCCTTCTCGCAATTCCTCCGTCTCCGCCGCATCTGCTCTCAGGATGAGGCTTTTCATTCCAGGAAGAAGGAGATGTCTTTCTTTTTTAAAGAAAGGGGCTTCACTTCCTCCACCATCAACTCTGCTCTCAAATGCATCTCCCCCATTTCATGCACATCTGCTCTCACCCCATCCTCCTGCCACCCCACTAGGGATAGGGTTCCCCTTTGCCCTCACCTACCACCCCACCAGCCTGTGGGTCCAACATATAATTCTCCATAACTTCCACCACCTCCAACGGGATCCCACCACCAAGCACATCTTTCCCTCCCCCCTCTTTCTGCTTTCCGCAGGGATCGCTTCCTACACGGTTCCCTTGTCCATTCGTTCCCCCCATTCCATCCCATCTCACCAATCTCACTCCCGGTCCTTGTAAGCGGAACAAGTGCTACACATGCCCTTACACGTCCTCCCTCACCCCCATTCAGGACCCCAGACAGTTCATCCAGGTGAGGCGACACTTCACCTGTGAGTCGGCTGATGTGGATATACTGCATCCGGTGCTCCCGATGTGGCCTTCTATATATTGGCGAGACCTGACACAGACTGGGAGACCGCTTTGCAGAACATCTACGCTCTGTCCGCCAGAGAAAGCAGGATCTCCCAGTGGCCACACATTTTAATTCCACATCCCATTCCCATTCTGACATGTCTATCCACGGCCTCCTCTACTGTAAAGATGAAGCCACACTCAGGTTGGAGGAACAACACCTTATATTCCGTCTGGGTAGCCTCCAACCTGATGGCATGAACATTGATTTCTCTAACTTCCGTTAATGCCCCTCCTCCCCTTCTTACCCCACCCCTTATTTATTTATTATTCCCCCCCTTTTTTTCTCTCTCTCTTTTTTCTCTCTCTGTCCCTCTCACAATCACTTCTTGCCTGCTCTCCATCTTCCTCTGGGCTCCCCTCCCCCTTTTTCTCCCTGGGCCATCCCGTCCCATGATCCTCTCCCTTCTCCAGCCTTGTATCCCTTTTGCCAATCAACTGTCCAGCTCTTAGATCCATCCCTCCCCTCCTGTCTTTTCCCATCATTTCCCTCCCCCTCCCACTTTCAAATCTCTTACTAACTCTTCTTTCAGTTAGTCCTGACGAAGGGTCTCGGCCCAAAACGTCAACTGTACCTCTTCCTATAGATGTTGCCTGGCCTGCTGCGTTCCACTAGCATTTTGTGTGTTAGTTTACATTCAGTTTAATTTATCTCATACACAATGGGGTGCAGTTGAATTCCTTGCTTGCATGAAGCTCACCATGTAAACAGTAAATATGGTGGTAATATATACAGCACAATAATAATTGCAAGGAAGAGTGCAAAGCAATGAATAATGCAAAGTGTAATAGTGCAAAGAGAAATGCATGACAGGAGTAAAAGAATTATGGTTCAAGAACTTGGCAGAACCAGCGGGAAGAGGATTTGAAAGAGGTGAGTTATTCAGAAGTTTGATAGCCATGAGGAATAAGGTCTTCTTAAGACTCGTCATCCAGGCTTTCAAACTCCCATATTTTTTCCAAGAAAGAAGACGACTGAAAATGGAATGGTCGGGTTGGCAGGCATTGTTAACCTTTCTGGCAGAATGCGCACTGAGGATGAACTGGATGGAGGGAAATGATGAGCCTGTGATACACTGGGCAGTATTTACCCCTCTGCATGTTCCAGTGGTCTAGATTGGGGCAGTGGGCATACCAGATTGAGATGCAACCCATTAGGATATTTGCCATTAAGCATCTGTAAATGTTTGGGAGTATTCTCACAGGCAAGCCAAATCTTTTCAGGTACATATGCTGATGTGCCTTCTTGATTACCGTATCAGTGTGAAAGGACAAGGAGAGATGGCTGATGATATGGCTGTCTCAGTGAGAGGAGAGTTTTATTGATGAGGACAGGGTTGTGTTCATCACTATCCGTTTCCTTTGGTCAACAATCAGCTCATTCGGGTTGCTGACTTTAAGGGCTAGATTGTTGTTCTGACATCTTGACATAAGGTCTGTGATTTCAGAGAATAATCTTTCAAGTGCCAGTGTCTGGGGAGGGCTAGGCACATCAAGTGGTGACAGCATATTGAGTTTCTGAAAGGTTTAAAGAGATTGAGGCTGTCAATTTTATCAATTTGCATACAACATAAACACTTGGAATGAGAATGGTTATGGGTTTATGCCTTTGGTTGGCTTCCCACACATACAAGGCATTATAGAATTTATGTACATTGCAAGCAATGGTGTTGATCCTTTAGAAGGGTTTCTGTTTGATAAATGAACAGCTGGTGAGTACTGTAATGAGATCTCTCTGCCCATGCGCAGCATTCCCAGGCAGCTGTTACTAATGGTTTGGTCCTGCAGCTGTCCACCCTCACTGATCTTAATGAACCTTGAAAGCAAAGTTACCAGCTGTCTACACATAGAGAAATAAAACAAGACTGATTACATTTCTTAGAAATTCAAGGCACAAGTCTCAGTGGTGCCATTGAGAATCATCACATGTCCCGTTGAAGTGATGAAGGTGTAATCCAAGTGCTGCGCCGACCTGGTAGACACACCAATTAAAGTGTTCGGAACCATTTCACAGTTCACAACTATGTCTCAATAGATGGACCATTCTTTGTTTAAATCCTTACTTTATTGCAGTTAGTGGGAGCTCGTATGTAATTTAGCTGCCAAGCCATCAATAGCTCTATTGTGTACATTCTGAATATTACAATTGATTGCAAATTAATTTGTTCTTTTAATATACCACTTGTTCTTGTTCTAAGGAACAGAACTTTGGTCACTGTTCCACCATTTAATCAAAACCATGATAAAAGTGGCCAATACTTTGTAAACTGAGTATAGTTTCTGGTCACTATTGCTAACCAGTGTTAGTGGACAACAATTCCTTCAACTGTTTGGAGAAAAATAATACTTCACAATGAATAGTTTCTAAATTACCAGGAGTACTATGCAAATATTGTTCAGCTCATTTATACACTATGGATGAATTATCTTTTGTTTGTCCTCCAATCTCTGTATGTTGGCCCTACTTCCAAGCTTTCTTTAGTCCAGATTTCCATCTGAGAGTTAGGGAACATCTCTGTATGCTCACCTTCTTTCCTGCTCAAAGGCTACTTCATCAATTCACTCACTAAATTGGGACCCAGTGACTGAGAAACATTTTGAGCGCAAAATTGAGATACTAAAGCAAATTGTAGGATCTCTGTCACATAAAGTGTAATCTAGAAGCAAGTATGATATCTGTGCCAAGCTTACAGTAGGGGGTTCAGTAATGAAGTGCTGGAAACTTGACTATTGATCACTGTCAATATGTGGCTGACCAGCATAATAGGGTCAAATATACATTTCCCCCCCATTACCACACATTAACCTGCTGACAGCACAGTGAGGAATATCTACAGATCAGGTACCAAACCTTTTCAAATGGATCATCGAGGGGGCAGGTTCTGCTTGAAACCCTTGAATTATCTAGCAAACATAAAGCAGATGACTGTGTATTCAAATTTATTTCTTTTTTTTTTTGTGATTTATTTTTTAATGCTGATTTGTTTCATTACCCCCAACTTGAACTGATTTTACTTGGGGGAAAAACAAACAAGAAAGTATTAAAATAACAGTCATGTAAACCCCATCATTTCTGATTTACTCTCTCCATATCCTCTTATTAACTTAATCTTTAACACAAGAGATGCTGGAAATCCAGAGTAACACACGCAAAATGCTGGTGTAACTCAGTAGGTGAGGTAGCATCTACGGAGAATAAACAGTTGACAATTTAGGCTAAGACCGTTCATCAGGATCTTGGCCTGAAATGTCAATTGTGTATTCGTCTCTATCAATACTGCCTGATCAGCTGATCTCCTCCAACATTTTGCTCAATTTAGAGTTTAATTGTCATTTAACCATACACTCGTGTATAGCCAGACATGTATGTGTGTGTTAACCTAATCTTTAGTAATTATCGATACAGATGACAAACTGGTTGAAGTAGGACCAATGGCAAGCAAAAGCATTGGTACAAGAAGATGATCTTCTGTTGAGATTTCAGATTTGGAAGTTCAGGTCAAGAGAGGGAAAATGGTAGAACATGGTCTTCATCAGCCTGGGACAATTGGCCAAATGCTCAATGTTAAACTGAAGGAACTTGCAGACTGGTTGTTAGTCAATTGTTTGATGCTACAGACACAATGAAGGGGTCCAGGCTGGTGATGAAGAACTAGAGATGATAGACATTGATAAACATTTACAATCTGGCCTTAAGTGGTCAAACACTAGAAGAGAGATCAAAGAGAGGAGGAGACCAAGGATGGATCCTTGCCGAACTCTGCAGGTGCTAGAGGAGCAGCAGGAAGCAAAGGAATTTCTATTGTTGCTCCTTCTCTGATTTGACAGGTGCAACTGCATAGAGACTATAGGGGAAAGACATGAGCAAGATTAGTTTTATTGAACAGGTCAAAGGCTGCACTGTAATCAAGAGTTGCAGAAACATTGTTTGGGAGGTAAATTGGTTTATTATAGTCACGTGTACCTGGGTGCAGTGAAAAAATGCTTTGCATGTCATCCATACCATCCAGATAATTTTGTCACATCAGTTCACTAAGGAGGTATAAAAGGAAAAGATAATTGAAATGAATATAGTATTTATTTTACAGAGAAAGTATAGTGCAGGCAGACAATAAGGTGCAAGCCATGATAAGGTAGATCATGAGGTCAACATTCCATCTTATTGTACTGGGCAACTGTTCATTAATCTTTGAGCCTGGTGGTTAGTGCTTTTAGGCTTTTGTATCTTCTGACTGATGGAAGAGAAGAGAGAATGACCAAGGTGGGAAGGGTCTTTCATTATGTTGGCTGTTTTATCAAAGCAGTGAAAAGTGTAGAGAGAGGCCAGACTTAATGACTTGAGGCAGATTATAGCAGGTGTTTGAATTCTTCAGTTTTAACAAATATTTATCAAAAATCTTTGTTGTGAAGTTTACAAACACTATTTATAAATTTGATAATGTCACCACTGTTGTTGGAAAAATCTCAGTTGGCAACAAGAGGGCATAAATGAGTAGCTAATTAAGTAGAGTCATACATCAACCTCATGCTCAACATCAGTAAACATAGAATAGTACAGCACAGTACAGGCCCTTCAGCCCACAATGTTGTGCCGACCCTTAAACCCTGCCTCCCATATAACCCCCCACCTTAAATTCCTCCATATACCTGTCTAGTAGTCTCTTAAACTTCACTAGTGTATCTGCCTCCACCACTGACTCAGGCAGTGTATTCCACGCACCAACCACTCTGAGTAAAAAAACCTTCCTCTAATATCCCCCTTGAACTTCCCACCCCTTACCTTAAAGCCACATCCTCTTGTACTGAGCAGTGGTGCCCTGGGGAAGAGGCACTGGCTATCCACTCTATCTATTCCTCTTAATATCTTGTATACCCCTATCATATCTCCTCTCATCCTCCTCCTTTCCAAAGAGTAAAGCCCTAGCTCACTTAATCTCTGAAAACCAAGGCATAGATTACAGACTTCCGGAAGAGGAAGATAGGGGAACATACTTCAGTCCATATTGAAAGATCAGCAGTGGGAAGGGTGAGAGCAGCTTCAAGTTCCGGGCATCAAATCTCAGAGAATCTATCTTGGGCCCAACAGATTAATGCAATCAAGTAGAGGGTGTGGCAGAGGGTGTATTTCATTTGGAGTTTGGAAGAGAGTCAGTAAGTCATTAAAGACTCTTTCAATTTTCTGTAGGTGTATGGTTGAGAGCATCGCAGGCTTGGTATGAAGGCTGGCTGCATCACAGCTTGGTATGGAGGCTCCAATGCATTGTACATGGCTACAGAAGCTTGTAGACTCAGCCAACTCCCTCACTGACACAGCACTCCCCACCACTGGACATCTTCAAGAGGCTGTGCATCAAGAAGTTGGC
Organism: Mobula birostris; assembly: GCF_030028105.1. NCBI lineage: Eukaryota > Metazoa > Chordata > Chondrichthyes > Myliobatiformes > Myliobatidae > Mobula > Mobula birostris. The sequence continues at coordinate 46,531,428 of NC_092374.1, read as the reverse complement.
TTCCAACTCTAAGGCATCTCAACATTTGGGGCAAACTGACTTCCTGTTATTATCATCATCATGAATGAGATACAAGAGCTTGAAGACCCACATTCAATGATTCAGAAAATTTCCTCCCCTTTGCCATTAGATTTATGAATAGTCCCTGAACCATAAACAGTACCTCATTATTCACTTTTTTTTTGCACTTTTAGTTTAGTAACATTGTTATTTTTGTATCTTTTTCACTGTAGTTCTGCTGCAAAACAACACATTTCACATCATATACAGTAAGTCAAGAATGAGTCCTGAAGAAAGGTCTTGGCCCAAAACATTGTTTATTATTCCTTTCCACAGATGGTGCCTGACCTGCTGCATTCCTCCAGAATTGTGAATGTTGTTTTGGATTTCCAGCACCTGCAGAATTTCTTATGTTAATGATAAGTCTGATTCTGATCTGGAATAAAGACATTTTTTATTCACTGGTAACATCCATGTTACCAATAAATGCCACCATGCAAATTTGCATTTTCATTCATTTTGCTTTAATGCCTTTGAAGGTCTACATAGAGACTTCTGACCTATCCTATTTGTAGAGTGGAAAAGTTGTAGGGAGCTGGTAATAGGTTAGTGGCAAGAGAGTGTCACTGCTGATAAGGTTTATGACTTTAAATATACACATTATTATTACTGATTTGAAATATGTGTTGCTTAATGGAAATTGAAAGTTGATGGATCTTTCGACAAACATTTTCTTTAATAGTGACCAGTGATTCTCAATTTTGCCAACAGTGATGTTACGCCGAACACAGAGCATCCCAAGCTGAACAAAATCAAAATAAAAGCTCTAATAGATGTTGAATAAGGGCAGAACTCCAAATGCATTTGAATCAAACAAGATCATAAAATGTCTTGGCACAAGTCTATTTGGCCTATTGTGCTTTGCAGAATAATCTCAGAATCATTCCCGCAAGTTCTCCCTGTATCCTCAAGTACCTATCCAGTTCCTTCTTGAAATTCTTGACTAACAGTTCTCACTACCTTCAAGGCAGGGAGCCACAGTCCAGAACTATTTTCTAGTTAAAAAAGTTTTTATCTCCCTCCTGTATCTTTTGCCAATCACTTCCTGCCTGTGCTCCCTAGGACACCTTATGTTTTAGTTACCCCACTAAACCAAACATGATTTTGTACACACCTATCAAATCACTTTTATCAACCCCAGCATTTACACGCTAACATTGTAGCTGAAATCTTCTGTGATTAAAACTATTCTGTAGCCTCTTCACATCTTTTGTAATATATAGTGATCAGACCTGATCTTCTACTCCAGTTGTGACTGAATCAGTGTTTTATAGATGTCACAATGGGGTGCTGGGAACAGACCCAAATGCAAGCCACAGACACTGAAGTACAAAGAACAGGACTTGACTAGAGCAGGGACATAACAGGATACAGATAAGGAGCAGGGACAAGAACACAGACTAGGGCTTGGACCTCAAGCCAGAGACTGGACAAGGACCAAGAACCTAGGTCTTGCCTCAGGCTCAGGCCCCAGAACCAGGCATGGATATGACATGACATAACTGCAGCACTGGAGGCTGGGGTCTTGAGGCTTGAAGCTTGGAGACAGGCTTGGGGACTTTGCTCGTGAGCTTGGAGGCTGGGGACTTCAGGCTTGGGTTCTTGGAGCTTGGCTGTGGGATCCTCATTTTGAAATACAGAGGCTGACAACTTAGAGGCTGGAGCTGAGAAACCGACTAAGAACTGAACATCAACATAGAGCCAGGACTTGTCCTTCAAAAAGCCAGGACTCATCATTAACATGACACCAACATGAGACAGGACAGTACATAGACATAGAGCCAGGACTTGTACTAAGACAAGCTGGGACTCAACCTCTCCACACCAAAGTGGGACAAGTCCACCTGTTGGGTAACAGCAGAATGGCCAGACTTAACCAACAGAGGCAAAGACAAGACATCCCCCTACAGGCCAACAGCAAAACAGCCTGACTTACCCCACAGAGGCAAGGACAAGACAAGACATGACCCCACAGGGCAACAGCAGAACAGCCTGACTTCCCCCACAGAGGCAAGGACAAGAAGAGACAAACACCAAAGAACAACAGATAGTTCCACCTCTGCTTCAGGGTTGCTCCAACACACAGTTACAGCCAGCAGCCTCCACTGGCTATAGAAACAGCCAGATCCCTACCTAGCTTAGAGTGGCTGACAGCCACCCAGCTGGCCCAGGAAACAGCTGAATCCATGCCACAAAGATTACTCCAACAAGTGGCAACAAGACTCCATGAAGCAGTCATCCTCCAACCAGGCCTAGAGATCACATATGGTTTCACTAGCCTTCCATCAGCAGGTTACTTCAAAGGGGACTGACAAGACAAACCAGCAGCCCACCCTTAACCCCAAGGCTACTTATATTCCAAGCCCAAAGATGGGAATCAAGTGCCTATGACTAACTCAACCAAATGGGGGACAGCTGGAAGACCAGGAGTCCTGAGTCACGGACCGGACCGTGAACCGGAATGAGGACTTCACGGACCGGACCATGACAATAGAGGCTCAACTTCATGATTTTGCTTTTGTGCTCTTTGTCTAATTCTGAATCCTGGAACTATTTATGCTTTACTCACAGCTTTCTCAGCAGGACCTGCCACTTTAAAAGATTTCTGTAAGTATACATCCTGAGGGCTGGTGATGTCCATTTAGTCTCTCCTTTTTTGGTCAGATTGTGTGATTTCACTCCTTTCCCAAGTAAATTTCTTAGCTTATTTGTTTAAGCATTCTCCAAACCCAGTTATGCCCTTTTCCAGTTTTTTATTAAACACAAAATAATCTGCAGATGCTGTTGTCAAAGGAACACTCACAATGTGCTGGAAGAACTCAGCAGGTCAGCATCAGTTGAAAAGATTAGTCGACGTTTCGGGCTGAAACTCTTCATCAGGGCTGAAGGAAGAACTTCGGGGAGGGTTTGAAGAATGCTGGTAGTTGAAAAAAACAGTAATTTGAAAGACAAAGGGGTGGGGGAGGGGAAGCAGGGAGGTGATTGGCAGGAGAACAATGCGCAGTTGTAGAAGAAGGCGGAACTACGAGGGAGGTGATGTGAAATAGGGATAGAGGAAGGGAGGGGGAGAGAATTACCGGAAGTTGGAGAATTCTATGTTCATACCAAGGGGCTGGAGACTACCTAGATGGTATATGAGGTGTTGCTCCTCCAACCTGAGTTTAGCCTCATCATGGCAGTAGAGGAGGCCATGTATGGACATATCTGAATGGGAATGGGAAGCAGAGTTGAAGTGGGTGGCTACCGGGAGATCCTGTCTGTTGTGGCGGACAGAGTGGAGGTGCTCGACGAAGCGGTCCCCCAATCTGCGTCGGGTTTCACCGATGTAGAGGAGGCCGCACCGGGAGCACCGCATGCAATAACCGATGTAGAGGAGGCCGCACCGGGAGCACCGCATGCAATATTGCAATAGGTAGTCTCCAGCCCCTTGGTATGAACATAGAATTCTCCAACTTCCGGTAATTCTCTCCCCCTCCCTTCCTCTATTCCTATTTCACATCACCTCCCTCGTAGTTCCGCCTCCTTCTACTACTGCGCATTGTTCTCCTGCCAATCACCTCCCTGCTTCCCCTCCCCTACCCCTTTGTCTTTCAAGTTACTGATTTTTTCAACTACCAGCATTCTTCAACCCCTCCCCGAAGTTCTTCCTTCAGTCCTGACGAAGGGTTTCGGCCCGAAACGTCGACTAATCTTTTCAACTGATGCTGACTGACCTGCTGAGTTCCTCCAGTGCATTGTGAGTGTTCCAGTTTTTTTATTATTCTTCTCGTTGTTCACCTCATATTCCGGTTGCATCATGTGCAAGTTTTCAATTTTTATCCAACACATCATGTTCAGGTGATTAATATAGGTTAATAGAAATCACCGAATCCAGCACTGACTCCAGGAGGGTACCACTGGTAATCCCAACCCTTCAGTTCAATTAATTCTGTTTACCTCAACAGTCATAAGTCAATTTCTTCATCATACCACCACTGGTCCTTTCACTCTAGGGGATTCCAATTCATTAACCAAACTTTCATCTTGACTTTTTTCAGATCCTTCTTCAAATCTTTAATGAATATTCATTATTGCTTTATAGGAAGTTCAATTAGCTTTAGCAAGTCCATGCTCACTCTCCTTTGTTTAACAGACTTCGTAAGATGTCTCACTTCCTTCCATGATTATCTTTTCTCAAACTACTGTCACTAAAGCTAAACTGACCAGCCTATATTCTTTTCAATTTGTGTCTCAATTTAGTCACTTTGCAGTGTCTATGAAGAACAAAACAATTATTGAAAGGAGCTTGCTATGCTTTGTAACTCCAAAAATTAATCAAAAGAAAAACACAGGAGAGCTGGGGATAATTAATTTAATGAGACATACATCTATGACATGGTGGTGTAATGAACTAAGCCATTCATTTACCTTTACATATAACCCATAATGAATTATGTAAACAGCAAATAAAGATTACTCAAATATATTTACAATATTACTCAAGTATTGCAGATATAGTAAATATACAATAGCGCTCAGCGTGTTTCTCTCTGACTTTCTTTAGTAACCTGGGAACTACTCTTTCAGAACCACGCAACTTGTCCCCTTTAAGGATCGCTTAAAGTAGTACGTCCTCTTCATAGGTTTTACTCTGTTTATTCTCTCCAATCTACAGTATCCTACCACTGAGATTTTGGCAGCAACATCTTCCTTAGTGAAAACTGAACCAAATAATTACTATTCCAGCCATGACTTTGGCCTCCACATATTGACCACCTTGTTGTTTCCTAATTGGCCCCATCTCCACTTACTAATTACTTACAATTCACAGAAGGCATTCCGTCTCTCTCTCTGAATACTTGTTTTCAGTTAACCTGCTTCAACCTGCTTTCATACTTCAATTATTCATTTGATTTGCGTTATATTTCTATGTTCCTTACAGTGGGAGACCATTTGGTCTATCAGGACTCTACTGACTGTCCGGGCAATTTGTATTGATTTTCCTTTTAACCTATTATTTTCACGTTTTTATCATTTACCCTCTTGTGCACAATTGCACACACAGATTCTATCCCACCTCTATATACTGGGGACAATTCACATTACCCAGTTATCCTACTAACCAGCAGATCTTAGTGATGTAGGAGGAAATCGGACATCTACAGGAAGCCCACTTCATTTGGCTCTCTCTGTTTGCCAATAGGGAAGCTTTGCTTCCCATCTGTCCCCTTGTGGGAATGTAGTACTCCAAACCTGAGACATCCCCCCTTTAAAAGTTATGCCTCTTTCTTTATAGTTTTGCATAATACATCAAAGATTAGCTTTATTTGTCACATGTACATTGAAACATACAGTGAAATGCATAGTTTGAGTCAAATCAAATCAGAGAGTGTTGTACAGGGCAGCCTGCAACAGTTGCCACACTTCTGGCACCAACAAAGCATGCCAATAATCCATTAACCCAAAGCGTATGTCTTTGGAATGCGGGAGGAAAATGGAGCATCCGGCAAAAACCCACTTAATCACAGGCAGAACGTACAAATTCTTTACAAGTAGCAGTGGGTGTTGAACCCCGATGTTACAGCTACTGCTGTGAAGTGTACCTGCTACGCTACTTTGCAGCCACACAGTAGTTTTTACTGCCAAAATAGTTGGTTTCACTTTAACCTGGCCAGCTACATCTCGTTACAGTTAGCACTCATCTAACTAACAAGTTTGACTTTTGATTACTACTTTCTTCATCACTAAGCTAAATCTCATGATAAAATCAGCAAATTTCTAAGGATTTTCACAGGTAGACATAGTGATTCCCAGACATCCCACCCTGCAAAAACTCACTTCAGGGAGGTAGCACCATCAATTTGCGGGAGTCTTCCGGGAGAGGTGGGATGTCTGCAATAGAGTAGCTCCTTAGCAGCCAGCCAGCTACTTTAAATAATGTTAGCTATGCTAATGAACGAATGACACCTGTTAAACTCACCTCAACACGTCTTTTACAGTCTTAACCCACCATGGGCAATAGAAAAGTCACTGTTGCAAACAGTGCAGCGAGCAACACTGTCATTATTTTGACCCCTATTAGGCAGGGGTACACTTTAGTGTAGTCTGGGGTGACGTATGTTTTATATTTTTTTTGGAACACTCTGCCATAGCGCACTCTCGCTCGTGCTTTCTCTCTCTCTCATGGTCGCTCGCGCACTCTCAAGCGCTCTCGCTTGCTTTCTCTCTCACTCGCGCGCTCTCGCTTGCTTTGTCTCTCGCTCTCTCGCTCGCGCGCTCTCGCTCTCGCGCATGCGCTCTCTCTCGTGGTCGCTCTCGCACTCTCTCTTGCTTTCTCTCGCTCTCAAAAAAATTGCTTTCCGTGATATTGTATATAATTTGCGGGCATCAGAGAGCCACTATTCATATGCGGGAGACTCCCAGAACTTCCGGGGGAGGTGGGATGTCTGGATTCCCTAGAACTCAATTTAACAGAGCCTTCTATGTTCAAAAGAGAGCAAGAAAAGTACCTGATAGGAAGAACTTGCAGAATTATGTGAAAAGGGCATAGGAAGGGGGCTAGCTCTATTGTTCTTGCATAGATCCAGTACAGACTCAGAATGGGTATATCACTTCCAATATGTTATAATCATAGTGAGTGTCTTCCTCAGTGGTGCGATGACATCTGATCAAGTACATGTCAGTAAATCCTTCCTCTGCACTTTACTGCAACATTATTCCACTCAATATTAGCAAATCTGAAGTCCTCAATATCAATGTTCAATAATTCATAATTCCTCCAATTATAGCTTTCACAATTTAGTTGTCAAGAAAAATCTTTCTATAGCTTAGTAAGAAGGACAGAGCTATTTAACTTTAACTAAGCTGTACAATTAGAGCACTGGGTCCTTCCCAACAATGTGGGAAGTCTCTTGTTTAAAGGAAGACAAATCTAATTGAGATATTTACTATGGAGTCAGTCTACTCTCAGCAAACCGATGAACGATGCACATCAGCTGTGCAGTCAAGTGGCACTTGATCACCTATAATCTACTCATTGATGTCTGGTTTGTATTTCACCTGGTCCTGTGTGCTCCAGACCTCATCATTTCCTTGGTACACTATCTTCTGGTTACCCTTCAGGTAATGTATAACTTGATTCGGAGATATGCTGCTTATCTTTTGTTGTTATTGTACTTGTCCCAGCAGCACGGTGGACTACTTCACCAGAAAGATGGCTGTCATGTGACACCATCTTGGCAAAAGGAATGAAGGACTGATAATCTCTCGAAGATATTTCTATTAATTCTTTCTTTTCAGAACACTTTGTGCACAGGGACATCATGTGAGCAAGAACATCTCTTTTAATGAGCCATTCTTATCACCTATACATCATCTACTCACATTGTTCACTTATATTTCATGCATCTCTACTTGTCCACTCTACAGCCATGTTTTTCTCTGTCTTGTACTCATTGAACAGATTCACTCTGATCTAATACTGTGTTGCTTCCACTTCTGTTGTACTCTCCAACTCTTTTTATCCAATTTATCAATTCTTACACAGCAATGCTCATCACCCAGCCCATGAGGTTTGAATCCTCCTCTTATCTTAGCAGCAAAACTCCCTGAGAGATGATCTCTTAGTTGTAGTTATTTTTAAACTCAAAAAAAATGAATTCCACTAATATCTAATCAATGTTATTGCAGATCTAATTAACTGCCATAGATCATATAATAGTTGCTTGAAGGAATTGCAGAATATTGGAGCACAGTTATAGGTCATTTGACCCATCAGATTTGTATTAGAATTTATTCTGTAAATATAAGAGAGCGTTCTAAACTCTCTCTTGTCTCACACCCTATTGAGCTTGCTATTATTTTTTTCAAAGGAATTGACTATTCACCTTTGAAAAGATTTATGGAGTCTGCTTTACAGAGAAATGCTATAGAAAAATAACTCTTTTAAAATCTTTATTTAACTTGTTTATTTTGTGAATTTATTCCCAACCTAATCAATGTGAAGCAATCTAGCATTATTCCTCCTCTCATAGCTCCTTATATTTCACCTGGTCACCCTGTTCAATGTTTGATCCCCTAATTTTGAAAACTGCTTTTCACAACTCCAATTTTTACTTGCAGCTTCATCCATAGCAACATAAATAACAAACTATGATAGCATCTCTTATCCTGCCTGGACAGTTATAACCAGACAGCACCTATCCCATCTGCTTGTCCCACACTCATCCCTTGATTTCAGGACCCCACACCCACCAGATTCCATCATCTTCAGCCCTTTGTTGCTTCCACCTATCACCCTCTAGCTTTTGGTGCTATTTGTATTCTTCACTTCCCTATCTACCTATCACCTCCTTCAGCTGATCCACCAACCACCTGCCATCTCTTGCTCCACCCCTTCCCTTGATCTTTTTCATACTGGCTATCTCCCCTCCAGCTTTCAGTCCAGATAAAGAAATGTCAACTGTCCACATCTCTCCAAAAATGAAGTGATCTAACAACGGTTGGTAATTTTGTAAAAGCCAAGAATTTAAAAACAATTTTAAAAATACCCTTTACTGTATTTTTTGTATTTTATATTTGTGTTTGCTCAACAGTTTGTCATATCTGGGATCTGATTCCATGAAGTTCTGTATACAATCTTGTATTCATATTGGTGGGAGTAGATCTTTGAGGGAGATGTGGAGACAAAGCAGTCATTCTCAAAGTGGAGTAGACTACATATTTCAAGAGTGTGTGTGCGCGTGTGCCCTTAACTCCTGATAGAGTCATTGGGGCGCCATCATGACAAGTTTTTTTTGGTATGCTCATCGTATGGCGTGTCTTGGTCATCTTAAACCTGGTGGAGCCCATCCCTCTCCAGGTTTTTTTTCCTGACGTCGAGTTGTTAGCTCGACACTCAACTCAGGCACGGATGGAGAGCGTGCAAGGGAGCCGGCTGGATTCGAACTTGAACTGGAATGTCAATTAGAACGTTAAGTAGAAGCATGCGCCTTTCAGATGTGTGGTAAATAAATGATATACATTGACTCTTTCCTTGGAGGATTTTCAGTGTTCATTGCAACCTGGGATGAATTTTGTTTACGTATTTTGAATCAATCTGTTGCATTAGCCATTGTGGCTTTTCTGGAGAGATCTGTCAAAATCCCCAAAGATAAACTTCTCTAAAACTGGGTGGATGACCAAGCAAACCTCTGTACTTTACTAACTAACTACTTCCATTGAAAATTTTTGCAGTAGTTACAGTTGGCTTGTCATACAGCATTTATTGTCATGTATACAGTATACACTATATATGTCTTCACAGGTGGAATGAAAAACGTACTTGCAGCAGCATCATAGTCATATAGCATCAGAAACGTGACATTCACAAGAAAAGCATCACTTATAAAAAATTATACAAGAAAGTACAATATTAGTACAAAAATAAACGAAGTTCACTTTAAGGCAAAGTGGTTAAAATGTTGTTGTACTGAGGTAATAATTAGGAATGAGCAGGTTAATTCAAAACCTAAATGGTTGATGAAAGTTGTTGTTCTTGAACTTGGTTATGTGGGAATAACACTAAAGTTTAGGATTACAGCCAGGAATTTTATAAGAGTATTGTGTCTATTATCACTATTTGAATATTGTAACATTTGTGTACTATTTACTATCAGCTCATGGGTAATAAGTGTTTCTTAAATGTTGTCATCTTCATAGAGAGTGTTATATTTATAGCTGATTGTTGCAATAGGATTTGATGGAGACACTCCAGCATGGGGCTTCTTATGAGAAAACAATGGCAAGGATGTTGGCTGGTTCTGTAAATTGTTCCATACATAAACATTGATGATGGTTTAAATTACTATTTCCAATATCCCAGAGAGTGAATAAGGGGGTTACTGTGACATAGTTAGTGTCTCTTTGTATTAATAAGTCACAGTTAGAACATTGAAAATAGAAAAGTACAGGGCAGAATAGGCCCTTCTGCCCTTGATTTTGTGCCAAACTAATTAACTTAATTGTATATAATCCCTCTTTCCTGCAGGTGGCAAATATCCCTTCATTCTCTGAATATTCATGTGCCTCTCTAAGAGCCTCATTAATGCCTCTTTGTTATCTGACTTCTTAATCCCTCCCCCACCCCCACCAACATCAGCATATTACCCTGCATATCTCCTTTAAACTTAACCCCCTCTAACTTAAATGCATGAACTCTAGTATTAGACATTTCTACCCTGGCAAAAAAAGATACCAGGTATCTACTTTATCTATGGTTCTCATAATTTTATATTTTTGTTAAGTCTTCTCTCAGCCTACATCATTGAAGAGGAAACAACCAAAGTTTGTTCAGTCTTTCCTTATAGCACACGTTGTTGGCAAAAATTCAGATGGTGATGAGGAGTGGTACAGGAATGAGAGAGATCAGCTGGTTGAGTGGTGTCACAACAAAAACCTTGCAATCAATGTCAATGTTGTGTATTTAACATTTCAGTAATATTTAAATAATATTGGAAATATATTTGATTAAACGTGCTTTGTTGGTTACATAATTCATTACGGGTTATCTATAAAAGTAGGTGAATGTCATACGTCATTATGCCACCATGTCATAACTGCATGTTTCACTAAAAGTAAGTATGAAATTTACATTTATCTCCCAGGTCCTTGTTTTTCTTTCAATTAGTTCTATGTTGTGGAGTTACAAAACATAACAGTGACATTGAAGTTTTAAAATGAACTCGAGACAATTACCTAACTGTTGAAACACAGGTAGATATCTATGTTTAAAAATTGTGCCCTAAGACATTTGAGTTAAAATAAAAATACTGCATGTGCTTCTGCAGGAAGGGACAGAATCTTTCAAGTTATTAAAAAAGGCAGAAAATGGACAAACACATGGGTTCATAAACAGAGAGTACCGGTGATAATAATCAAGTAATAAAACAGAAGTGGCTGGCTACATCGGAAAGGTAGACGTGTTTGATTGCACAGGGATAATTGGAATTGTATACTGAGTGAACTAAGCAGTATTTTGAAGCAAATTAAATAGCCAATGTAAAAGTGAGTACCAGTTTTGCTGAGTGCATTGGGTGGTAAGACATAAAGTTTGCTTAAAAGTTTCAAAGCTCCAACCAAACCTGCAGAAATGATCTTTGCTGATATCATGAAAGTAATGAGGGAATATTTAGAACCAAAGTCATTGTTGATTGCAGAATGCTTTAAGTTTAAGGCTTTAGGGAGGGGAGTCCATTATCAGCGCACATGGCTGACTTGAAGAAGTTGTCTGAATGTTCCCAGCTCAGTGATGGGCGTAATCATGCAATAAGAGATTGTTTAGTTTGTAAAATCTTTCAAGAAAGCTTTCAAAACAGCTCCTGAATGATGCATGACTTATATTTAAAAAGAGTACTTGAAATCGTTGTTTCAATGGAAAAGGCAGCCTGAGACACAAGTGAGCTGCAGTCAGGAAAGAAAGCGAGTATGAACAAAATTGTAACTTCTAAACAGAACCCAGCCTGGCCGAACAAATTGTGTTGCCATTGTGGTAGGGGTTCACATTCACCAGACCAATGCTGGTTTAAAGGCAAAACTTGCAAAAAAGGACAACAAAGTAACACATACATAGAGCATGTCAAAAGGACAAGAATAAATGGATTGCTTAGGGAAGAAAAAAAGATAAAAATTCAAGTTTCAGTTTCAAAAGGAGCACTAATCTACATGCTGTTGATGAAAAATCCACTAATGATAAGAATGACACAGGACTGAGTAGCCTTGAGATTTAAATGTGAAAACTAACATTAGATAAGTGATATGTCTTACAGACAAAGTGAATGGTAATTAATTAAATTGGTATTGGACTTGGCTCGGCTGTTTTAGTCATTCCATGAAATGGGTTTGAATGGCATTTCAAAGATACTGAACTGAAGCCTGTAGATTCCCAACTAAACCAGTACTGAAGAAAAGGTAACTCCTGTGGGAATGACATTCATAACAGTTCAAATAAACAAACAAACCACATTGGGTTTGTATGTGGTAAAAACAGAAGATCCAGTCTTGTGGGATGTGTGAGAGGCTGAGACAATTGCAACTTGATGAGTGATCCATCCTTTGTGTGCCATCTGCAATAGAGTCAACTGAAAGTGAATTAAGAGAAGTACTGGATGATACCACAGTAGTGTTCAAAATTGCCACTGGAAAACCCAAACATTTCATAAGACAATACAACCGTAAGACATTTGAGCAGAAATAGACCATTCAGCTCATTGAGTCTGCTCTGCTATTTCATCATGGTTGATCCCGATCCCCATATACCTGTCCTCTCACATTATCCCTTGAAACCCTGACCAATCAGGAATCTATCAACTTCCACTTTAAATATACCATGGACTTGGCCTCCATTGCACTGTGTGGCAGAGCATTCCTCAGATTCACCACTCTTTGGCTAAAAAAAAAAAAATTCCTCCTCACTTCTGTTCTTAAAAAGCCACCCCTCAATTTTGAGATTGTGTGCTTTAGTTCTGGATTACCCCACCAGAGGAAACATTCTTTCCACATCCACCTCATCTGGCACTTTCAACATTTGGTAGGTTTCAATAAGATCCCCTGGCATTCCTCAAAATTCTGGTGAGTACAGGCCCAAAGCTGCCAAACATTCCTCATATGTTAACACCTTTATTCCCAGAATCATCCTTGTGAACCTCCTCTGGACTCTGCCCAATGACAATACATCCTTTCTGAGATATGGAGCCCGAAACTGTTGACAATACCCCAAGTGCGGCTTGACTAGTGTCTTATAAAGCTTCAGCATTATCTCCTTGTTTTTATACTCTATTTTACTTGAAATAAATGCCTACATTGTATTTGCTTTCTTTGCCACAGACTCAACCTGTGAATTAACCTTCTGGTAGTTTTACACAAGGACTCCTAATTCCCCCTACACCTCTAATGTTTGAACTTTCTCCCCATTTAGATAATAGTCCATAGTATAGTTCATTACCATATATTTCCCAACACTGTATTCCATCTGCCACTTTTTTTGCCCATTCTTCCAATTTGTCTAAGTCCTGCTACAATCCCATTGCTTCCTCAGTACTACCTCCTCCTCCACTTATCTTTATATCATTCTCAAACTTTGCCACAAAGCCATCAATTCTATTACCCAAATCATTGACAAACAATGTGAAAAATAGTGGTCCCCTGATCCCTGAGGAACACCACCAGTCACTGGCAGCCAACCAGAAAAGGCCCCTTTTCTTCCCTTCACTGCCTCCTGCCTGTCAGCCATTCCACTATCCACGCTAGTATATTTCCTGTTACACCATAGGATTTTATCTTGTTAAGCTGCCTCATGTGTGGCACCTTATTAGACTCCTTCTGAAAATCCAAGTAAATGACATCCACTACTCTCCTTTGTCCATCCTGCTTGTTACTTCCTTGAAGAATTCTAACAGACTTGTCAGGCAGGCTTTTCCATCACAGAAACCATGCTGCATTTGACTTATTTTATCAATAGTCTCCAAGTACCCCAAAACCTTGTCCTTAATAATGGACTCCAACATTTTTCCAACCGCTGAGGTTAGGCTAACTAGCCTATAATTTCCTCTCTTTTGTCTTCTTCCCTTCTTAAAGAGTGGCGTGACATTTGCAACCTTCCAGTCCTCTGGGACCATGTCAGAATCAAGTGATTCTTGAAAGATCATGACCAATGCATCCAATATCTCTTCAGCAACATCTTTCAGGACTCTGGGATGTAGTCCATATAGTCCAGATGACTTATCCACCTTTTCAGTTTGCCTAGCAGCTTTTCCTTTGCAATGGCAATGGCACTCATAGACCTCTGGCATACTGCTCGTGTCTTCCACAGTGAAGACTGAGGCAAAGTACTTATTAAGTTCATCAGCCATTTCATTGTCCCCCATTAATACCTCACCAGCATCATTTTCTGGTGGTCCACTATCAACTCTCAACTCCCTTTAATCCTTATATGACTGAAAAAAAAATTTAGTATCCTGCTTTATTTTATTGGCTAGTTTTCCCTCATATTTCATCTTTTCCCTTCTAATAGCTTTTTTAGTTGCATCTTGTGGGATTTTAAAAGCTTCCCAATCATTCCACTTTCCACTCACTTTTGCTACCTTATATGCCCTTTCCTTGGTTTTTATGCAGTCCTTAACTTCCCTTGTCAGCCTCGGTTGCCTAGCCCTGCCATTTGAGAACAACGTCTTTTGGGGGACATATCTATCCTGAGCCTTGTGAACCATTCCCAGAAACTTCAGCCATCTCTTTTCTGTCGTCATCCCCTCCAGTATCCCTCTCCAATCCACCTGGGCAAGCTCCTCTCTCATCCCTCTGTAATTCCCTTTATTCAATTGTGATACAGATACATGTGACTTATGCTTCTCCCTCTCAAACTGCAGTATGAATTCAATCATATTACTTTACTTTATTGTCGCCAAACAATTGATACTAGAGCGTACAATCATCACAGCGATATTTGATTCTGCGCTTCATGCTCCCTGGAGTACAAATCGATAGTAAATATTAAAAATTTAAATTATAAATCATAAATAGAAAATAGAAAAGGGAAAGTAAGGTAGTGCAAAAAAACCGAGAGGCAGGTCTGGATATTTGGAGGGTATGACCCAGATCCAGGTCAGGATCCGTTTAGCAGTCTCATCACAGTTGGAAAGAAGCTGTTCCCAAATTATGATCAGAGCCTCCTAAGGGTTCCTTTATGTTAAGCTCCCTAATAAGATCTCAATTATTACACAACTCCCAATCTAAGATAGCCTTTTCCCGAGTAGGCTCAAGCACAAGCTGCTCTTAAAAAAAAGCCATCTCATAGGCATTCAACAAGTTCCCTCTCTTGCGAATCAACACCAAACTGATCTTTCCAATCCCCTTCCATTTTGAAGTCCCCCATTACAATTGTGACGTTACCCTATTACATGTTCTTTCCAGTTTCCTTTGCAATCTCAACCCCACATCTTGGTTTCTATATAGAGGCCTATATATGATTCCCATAATGTTTTTTTTTACCCTTGCAATTTCATAACTCCACCCACAAAGATTTGACACTTTCTGACACTATGCCACATCTTTCCAAAGATATAATTCCATCTCTGACCAATAGAGTCACACCACCACCTATGTCTTCCTGTCTGTCCTTTTGATACAAAGTATATCCTTTGATGTTGAATTCTTAACCATAACCTTCTTTCAGCCACAACTTAGTGATGCACACAATGTCTTACCACCCAATCTCTAATTGTGCCTTGAGCTCGTCCACCTTATTCCAAATTCTATGTGCATTTCAATATAGCACCTTCAGTCCTGCATTCTTCTCCCTTGTGAATTTAGCCATTGCGGTACAACTTAACTCTTTGCTCTGTCTGCAATTGTACCCCATCATTGGTTTGTCCTTCCTTATGTTCATATTACATATTACATCATCTACTTGTAAACCTGCTGGCTTATTCTCAGCTCTATCATACTGGATCCCATCCCTCTGCCATATTAGTTTAAACCACTCAAGGGTAAAACAGTGTTAAATGAAAATGCCACACCCCATTTTTACAATGAACATAAGAAATAGGAGCAGGAGTCGGCCATCTGGCCCGTTGAGCCTGATCTGGCCATAGACTTATCTCCACTTACCTGCCTCTTCCCCATAATTCTTAGTTCCTCTACTATGCAAAAATATATCCAACCTTTTCTTAAATATATTTACTGAGGTAGCCACCACTGTTTCATTGGGCGGAGAATTCCACAGATTCACCACCCTCTAGGAAGAGCGACTCCTCCTCATCTCTGTCCTAAATCTACTCCCCGAATCTTGAGGCTATGTCTCCTAGTTCTAGTCTCACCTACCAGTGGAAACGCCTTTCGTGCCTCTATCTTATCTATCCCTTATCAAAGCCTATCTATTTCCTCTATCTGTGATAAAGCAACCAATGAACTAGATGACATGGAGGCTGAATGAATTCTTTCCAAGTTTGAGTGGAGCTTATGGGCAACACCAGTGGTCCCAATAGCCAAGATGAATCAGTCTGTCAGGATATGTGGTGATTTTAAGGTCACCATCAACTCAGTATGGAAAGTAGATTAATATTCTCTGCCCATTATCTTTGTAAACCTTTCTAGAGGGGAACACTTCAGCAATGTGAACTTAGCTGAGGTCTACTACAGATGGAGATGGAAGAAAAGTCCAAACTCTTTCTCACCATAAACACTTATTAAGGGCTTTATGCCAATAATAGGCTCAATTTTTGGAGCAGCATCTGCACCTGCACCCTGGTTGAAAACTATGGGCCAGCTCTGCAAGGCTGCCTAGGCAGTCAGTGCTGTCTGAATGCCATCATTTTCACTAGTAAGGATGATAAGGTACCTCTCCAAAATCTCACGTCAGTATTAACAAGATTAGCGGATTATGGGTTTAGAGCATGAATCAACAAGCAAAGTTGATTTGTTTGCTACAAAGCTGCATCTCCCAGAGTTACGAAACAAAACAGTCAGTAAAATCTAGGAATTGATTGTGGTCTTCAGGAAGGGAAGGTCACGGGAAGATATGCCAGTCATCATCAAGAGATCAACAGTGGAAAGGGAGAGCAGTTTCAAGTTCTTGGGTGTCAACATCTCCGAAGATCTGTCCTGGGCCCAACATATTTTCAAAGAAGGCATGATAGTAGCTACATTTCATTAGGAATTTGAGGAGATTTTGTATGTCACCAAAACCTCCAACAAATTTCTACAGATGTTCCATGGAGAGCATTCCAACTGGTTGCATCACCATCTGGTGTCGCAAAACAGCAGATTTTATGATATATGCCAATGATATTAAACCTGATTTTGATTCTGTCCTTAAATCCAGGCAGCATCCTGGTAAACCATTTCTGCACCCTCTTTCTAGTCTCCACATCCTTTCCATAATGGGGTGACCAGATTTGAATGCAATGCTCTAGAGCAGTGGTCCCCAACCTCCGGGCCGCGAAGTATGCAGGGGTGCAGCGGTAGCCAGGACGCACCCAGCACACCTTTAAGAAAAAAGCCAAAATAAAATAGCTAATTAATGAGGTGCCACCCGGCACATAAATGTTGGCCCAGATCGGAGGTGATTGCTGATTGCGTAGAGCAAGTGAAATCAGCAATTACCTCTGATCTGGGCCAACACTTACCTTCTAGGTGGCACCTAATTAAATAGCTGGTTTATTTCGGCTTCTTACTTAAAGATGTGCTGGGTGCGTCCCGGCTACCACTGCACCCCTGCATGCTTCGCGGCCCAGTATTGGTCTGCGGCCCGGAGGTTGGCGACCACTGCTCTAGATGGAACCTAACCAGAGTCTTATAACATTGAAACATAATTTCCCAACTTTTGAACTGAATGCCTCAACTAATAAAGGCAAGCATGTCATGTTTCTTTTTTACTATCCTGCCAGGAAGTGAAACTGGTAAAATGCCTTATCAGTATTAGTTATCAAAGCAACTTCAGTGAGAGGCAAGTAGTTCTAATAGAGCAAAAAAAAACCTCCTCCCTCCAGCTCTGTTTTCCACTCTCTGACTCCCACCACATCTTCAATTTCCTGTCTACAAACCCCTCCATTTCCCCTCTTCATTTACTATGGGATTGTGGTTCTTGGAATTCCTCAAAGAAGGGCTGTTAGCACAAAACCGTGAGCAGACACAGGCAGCTCCCCAGAACACACAGAGATTAAGTGAAAAATGCAATAAGCTTTGCAGATGTCATGTTGTCGGGTATTAGCAAATGGATGCAATTAAATTGGAATTCATGCAATCAGAGTGATATTTGATCAAACTCAATGTATTTTTCTAGGCAACCCTAAATCAGACAGAGCATAGTAGTAATAACATGCAGCTAACATTCCACTGTGTAATAAGAACATAGCACTATGCAAAGGTGTTACTCTGCCAGCTCAAACTTTGAGCTTTTAACAGCCCAGCCCTGATCTCCAATTACTTCAGCAAATGCAATATGATTACACACCAGGGAGCTCTTCACTTCTCAAGAGAATAGGCTTAAGTCAATGAGTCTGGCTCTGTTTCTCCTTTACCAGCTGAAGGGAGAAGAGAGTTGGTGAAATATGCCGAACTGACAGTAAGTGATCAAGAAAGGAGTGTACAGAAAACACAGGGTATGAAACAAAGGACATAGAATAAATAAATACATACATGCAAATAGGAACATTGTAGAAGAAAAGAATTGTTCAGGTAAGAGACTGATACAGTGGAAAAAAATTGAAAATGTTTTGGAACTAATCAAAATGTTACAGAGCTGTGGGAAACGGGCAAGTTTGTGAGCATCCACAAATGATGGGTAGTGCCCTCTGCAGGTCTGGAGGGGAAATCCTGGTGGATTAGTCTGTGAACTCTCAAAGTTCAAAGTAGAATTTATTATCAGTGTACATACCTGTCACCGCATACAACCCGGAGATTATTTCTCTGTGGGCATACTTAGTAAATCTATAGAACAGTAACTGTAAACATCAGGAACTATAAAGTGTAAACAAACTGTGCAAATTCAAATACAGTATAAATGGGAATAAATAATAAGCATGAAGTAACAATATAACATCCATCAATATAACAATGTAAATCACTATAGCTATCCCCTTTTGTTCAAGAGCCTGATGGATGAGGGGTAGTAACTGCTCTTGAACCTGGTTGTACAAGTCCTGAGGCACCTGTACCTTCTACCTTATGGCAGCAGCGAAAAAAGTCTATAGCCTTGGGTGGTGAGGAACATTGATGATGTATGCTGCTTTTCTACAGCAACGTTTCATGTGGATGTGCTCGATGGTTGGGAAGGTTTTACCTGTGGTGTACTGGACTGAATCCACTACATTTTGTAGGATTTTTCTGCTCAAAGATATTGGTGTTCTCATACCAGGCCATAATGCAGCCAGTCAGCCCACTTTCCACCACATATCTATAGAGGTTTGCCAAGGTTTTCGACAACATGCTGAACCTCTGCAGACCCCTGAGGAAGTGGAGGCGCTGTTGTGTTTTCTTCACAATAATATTTATAGGATGAGTCCAGGACAGGTCCTCTGAGATAGTGATTCCTAGAAACTTAAAGTTACTGACCCTCTCCACCTCTGATCCTCCAATGATTACTGGCTCATGGACCTCTGGTTCCCCTCTCCTAAAGTCTACAACCAGTTCCTTGGTCTTATTGACACTGAGTGAGAATTGTTGTTATTGCACTACTCAGGCAAGTTTCCAATCTCTCTCTTGTATGCTGAGTCATCATTCCTTTTGATGCAGCCCACAATAGTGGTGTCGTCAGCGAACTTGTTTATGGTGTTGGAGCTGTACTTAGCCATACAGTCATAGGTGTGAAGCGAGTAGAGCAGGGGTCTAAGTATACATCCCTGCAGTGCCCCTGTGCTGATGGAGATCGTGGAGGAGATGCTTTTGCCAATCCAAACTGACTGGGTTCCACAAGTGAGGAAATCCAGGATCCAATTGCATAAGGGGTATTGAGGCCCAAGTCTTGGAGTTTATTGATTAGTTTTGAGGGGACGATGGTTTTAAATGCCGAGCTATAATTGATAAAGAGCATCCTGATGCATTTTTGCTGTCCAGACGTTCCAGGGTTGTGAGAAAAGCCAATGAGATAGTACCTGCTGTAGAGCGTTGCTTCGGTAGGCGAATTAGAGGGGATCATATGCTTCAATACCAGTCTCTGAAAACAATTCATCACTATGGATGTAAGTGCCACGAGGCAATAGTCATTTAGACAGGTTGTCACACTCTTCTTGGGCACCAGTATGATTGAAGCCTGCTTAAAGCAGGTGGGTACCACACACTGCCAGAGCAAGAGGTTGAAGATTCCGTGAAAACACCAGTCAGTTGATTGGCACAGGTCTTCAGTACACTGTCAGGTACTGCATCTAGACTGGATAATTTCCTTCCATTCAATCTCTTAAAGGCGTCTCCAGATACTGAGACCAAAGGATCATTGGGAGACATGAGAGTGTGCAATGGTTCCTCCCTGTTCTAGTGGTCAAAGCGAGCATAGAAGGCATTAAGCTTATCTGGAAGCAAAGGTCTGCTGTCCACTATGTCGCAATATTTAGCTTTGTAGGAGATTATGGCATTCAAACCCCGCCACAGCTGTTGAGTATCCTTTGTTGATTCCAGTTTAGTCCAGAATCTCCACTTCGCCTGAGAAGTGGCTTTCCAGAGTTCATACCTGCAGCTCTTGTAGCAATCTAGAGACTTGTGATGCCCAAGAGGTCAGAAAGAACTTTACGTAAATGATATTGACTTTGAGAAAGTTAAAGCAGAAGAAAAATAGGAATAAAATGGAGAGAACAGTTATGTTAGGAGAAGAAAGCAAACAGTCCTCTGGATTATAATAAACAATGACTAGAAACATCAACTGTCCGTTTCCTTCCACGGATGCTGCCTGACCCATTATGTTCCTCCAGAACCTGACTGCTTTGCCGCAGATAATTCACTAGTTAATTTTATTTTGAGCATGAAGAGTCAATGGCATGAACTGCACTTTTGTTCCCATTATTGTTGAATGCAAATTGCATATCTTAAATCCAAGCACTGATACCCAAGCTGTGCCATCTCTCATGGCTCCTTGGAGCAAGGGGAATTATGGTGATTGGCAGAAGGATATTGAAGGTGCAGGTTAGGTGGGGGGAGGGGTGAATCAGAAGGTGGGAAAGACACATTATGAAATCCCTCAGAATTTGAAAGCATCACCAAAAAGACTCTCATCTGTGAATATATCAATTAGTTATAATTATCATATGAATAAATTTTAATTGTTTTTCTGTTATGTGGAATTATTAAGGGGAATATAATTACAGTGCTGCAAAGGTCTGGCAGTGTGAGAATAATAGATCCCCAATGGTGATAACATGTCTATAATTAAATAAAAAGGTTGGGACTTTTCATCTGTAGAATAATGGCCACCTGAAAGCGATTATAAAACTGGAGTCTCATCAAGAGATTCTGGTAGTTATGTTCATAACAATCAATACCCAGGAGACATGAAAAGGCCTGTAATTGTTAATGGTGGCAGAGACATGCTTTATTTACATTAGTGCTTTAATTTGCTATCTCAGTGGGGCAACACTGTGCTGTGACCACTTTGCAGCAAAATTGACTTTGTTTTTTCTTGTTCTTGTTCTAATTGTATAGAATTTATGTTTTTTATTGAATAAGTTATGTAGTTGTTGCTATGTGCCTGTGAAATTGCTGTAAGTTTTTCATTGTGCTGTGCATGCATCTATTTGTATATTTGACAATAAACTCATCTTTGACTTTAACTTTGAGTACAGCTGGATTAAAGTGATGATGTTATAAAGTGCCCACCCTCTCTGAGAAGAAAGGATGACCATACCAAGTACTCACAAATGTAGTATGTTTTCTAGTTGTCCAACTGTTTACCTCAGATACCTGTATTAGGTCAGCTATGTTTGACCCTGACCTCCAGTGTCATTATTACATGGAGTTTGCATGTTCTTGCTGCAATCCAGTGGATTGATCCATGGTACTCCTGTTTCCTCGCACGTCCCAAACATATGGGGGTTAGCTGGTTAATTGGCAGCTGTACTGCCTCCAGTGTGTTGATGGGTGGTAGAATAGATGGAAATATGGCAAGAATGAGTAGAGGAAAAATTAATGGGGGAATGGGATTGTCTTGAGAGCTGGCGTAGACTCAATGGGCCAAATGGTTTCCTCCTATGTGATATGGAAATAGGTAAATATTTGAAATATGTTTTATGCATTTTTTATATTTTATACTGTATATATTCTCTTTGAACTTTTTGAATTCTTCCAGAATTTTTGTCATGCAGATGGAAGAGATTCACCCCTTTCCTTCTACTTATCCAGGGATCCAAGCAGTCTTTTCAGGTGAAGCAGTGATTCATTTGCATTTTCTCCAAACTAATGTACTGCCTTCAGTGTACACGATGTGGCCTCCGCTGCACTGGAGAAACAAAATGCAGATTGGGTGATTGCTTTGTGGAGATTCATTGCTAGAAATGTTTAAGATCCTTATGAGCAGGCAAGGAATGGAGGGAAACTGATCCTGTGCAAGTAGATGGGAGTAGTTAAAACTAGGATCATCGTTGGTCAAGGGGCCTGTCCTATTCTGTACTGTTCCATGTTCTTGGCTGTACGCAGACCTTCCTGATATATAATGAAGTGCAGAGGGATTGTACTATCTGGAACCAGAAAATTAGCAAGTGGTGGTGGTGGATGGCATCAATAAAGTGGGAAGGGATCAGGAGAGAAAGAATGGAGTCTGGTAGCAAGAAATGCATTTGTAGGGTAAGAGTGAAGTGAAACAAAGAGCTGTCCAGAAAGTTCTGTGAGGCTTGTGGGATTAGGCGACAAGAAGGCTGAAGGTTATGGAGGGAATATCTTCTGGGAAAATGAAGTCAGTGGCTTTTGGAGACAATGACCTGATTGGTGATCAGTGGTGAGCTCACAGTCCAGAAGGAGATATAGGGAGGTTTCTGAGAGCTGACCTGAGAAGATCGAGATCCATTCACCAGACCACTATACCCAACACCTTTGTCAGCTGATTCAATTGTATCAGGATTGGTCTTTTGTGAAAGGGAGGTGAAAATTCAGAGGAGATCAGGTTAGAGCAAGTAAGGGGAATGGAAAAATCAAAAAATTACATTGACGTATATTGATGAAGGTAGATGCTGTTCATTCATTAACTGTAGCTAATATTTTACATGATTTGCTCAGTATTCTGAAATATGTTACTTAATGTGGTGAACGGATAGCTTTGATGATGAAGGCTTAAAAGGAAATTCCAAGTCTGATCTTAGTATTTAAAGAAAGTTATCATTATGAATAGAAATTCAGTGAGGTCAGATAGCAGTTAACAATTTCCCATTGGAAGCAAAGTGAAATAACTCCTCAGTATAGCATTCAATATTATAAACCCAAAATGTTAACTGATTCCCTATCTGTTGATGCTGTCTTAACAGGCTTGGTACTGGTAGTCTTCATTTACAATTTATAAACTCCAAGAATTTCCTTTCCCTTAAAGTTTTCTATTCTCAGAAAACTTTTGTCATCTCTCGCTCGCAACTTCAACTTAACTGCAAACTGAATATGAAATAGCTAGTAAAAGTTTCGCACTATCTTAACAACCATCCTCATAACTTTCAACTGCCTTGAGAAAACAAAATACAATAACCAAATAAACTCAGACTTGGAGGTGAAATGAAAAAAAGTACTTCAATGGTACCGTGCATGGCAGCTTCCTTATTTTCTAAATAGATGGGTTAACATGAAATATAATACTCTCAAAGAATTCTCAAACTCCAATCCTGAATTACCAATGAAGATTTTTGTGTCCTTGGAACAGATGCACTCTGTGAATTAATCAAAATAACTTTAGTATGTAGCATTGCCTTGTAATTATCTAATGGTGAAAGGATCTAATTATTGTAGGTCAGGCACTCAACAGCCGATACCTGGTAGCTGGGCTGTATGTTGTACAGTATATTACAAAATATAGACATGGATACATTATTGAACTAATCTTTCACAATAAGTGTACATGCAAAGACAAATTAGTGCATGATATCTCTAATTATTTTCAAATTAGAAGGCAGAGCTTAGAAGGATCACTGGCACCTAAAGGCGACTCCTCTGCTTGCATCTTCAGAAAACGCTCTATTTCCATCTTTAATTTCTCTGTTTTTCCCTTTCAGGGTTCTTTTGAAGACCCTGACCTGGAGTTACATGCTAACTATGGTTCTTTGTCGGAATGGGACCCCCTCTCGGAGTTTCATAAC
The DNA here is from genome assembly GCF_030028105.1 of Mobula birostris. Lineage (NCBI taxonomy): Eukaryota > Metazoa > Chordata > Chondrichthyes > Myliobatiformes > Myliobatidae > Mobula > Mobula birostris. The sequence goes on along the minus strand of NC_092374.1, from coordinate 46,507,603 downwards.
TGGCCGTTGTTCGGCATGCCAAGAGCTCGGCTGAAGAGACCGGCTCACCTTTGGAGGCCTAGGAGCTCAGGGCTCTGGAAACGGGGTGGATGGAAGGTCAGTGTCATGGCAGGAGATCCGTGTGTCGACGGGGGAGTTGGAAGATCTACGGCTATGTGCCCAGAGACCCGAGATCTTTGGGCGCAGAGCTCAAGAAAAAGTGACGCAGCAGACTTTTAACATTGTAAACCAGCAAGTTGCTTGTTATGTCTCCCCTCTCACTGTGAAACAGAGTCATTTCTTTCTCCCTTATTAGGGGGAGAACGAGCCTGTGGTACGTCAAATGATGGGTGAACAATGTAGTCTTTGGAGTACCGCAGGTCTGTGTCTTTGCTGTTCCTTTTGCTGCACGCTTGAGTGTTTGGCGGCGGGTGCTGATGCTTTTTTTTGCCAGTGGGGGGAGGGGGGATTGTTGCTTGTTGCTGCTAATGCGCGGGAGGGAGAGGAGCTGGGGGGGGGTTGTCTTTGGGGTTTTAACATTTAACTGTCGTTCATTCCTTGGGGCACTCCTCTGTTTTCGTGGATGGTTGCAAAGAAAAAGCATTTCAGAATGTATATTGTATACATTTCTCTGATATTAAGTGTACCTTTGAAACCTTTGAAGCCTTTGAAACCTTTCAATGTCTTGAGACTTGTGTTAGGCGAATTGGAACACCACATTGTGATAATTTGGTTTCACCTGAGATAGGTGAATGCATGTGCTCCATCTAGGATGTTTAAATACAATAATCTAACCTACGAGATTTGTTTTCAAAATTTATAACATCTTCTGCATCTTATGATTACATTGCTGCCATGCTACATAAAATATTAAAGCCTTATTAAACCATAAAGATCTTAGGTGAAATTGGTTTGGGCATTACAACAAAGCTCCTAGTGGGTTGAACTCTGTGGTAGAAGAATGCTCATAGTTAGCACTAATTGGTTCCCTTTTTCAGAAAGGCAAATTGGCAATAAGCATGGGACATGGGAATTTCTCAAAGGTGCAGTACAGTGCAATTGTCTGATATGGGCCCCGAGAGGTGTGAATGACATAGGCTAAGTAGAGTTTTACTCTATACCAGTCTTTATTATACTTTATCTTTAAATATAATGGGTAATCACAAAAGAAAAGAAATGATTCACTTAAAGGTAACAGATGAATGAAGATTATTGTGATTGAGCACAAAATCCTCCTGAGTGTCAAATACCCAGGAACATAGAAATTACATGTGGATATTACAAACGCTCTTCATCTTATTTTTCAATTTTTTTCTGCATGAACTGTTACTTTAGATTTAAATGTTTTGTGTGCCATTCCAGTGAAACTTTGTTATTATAGACCTGCCAGCCTAACAGCAGTTATAGAGAAAAAGCTAGAATCTTTCACCAGTTGACTGCACAATGTTCTGCACCATTCGTGACTCCTCAGATAGTGAAGCAGTTCACACCCAAATGCAGCAGGACCTGGACAATATCCAGGCTTGGGCTGACAAGTGGCAAGTGACATTCGAGCCACACAAGTGCCAGGCAATGATCATCTCCAACAAGAGAGGCTCTAACCATTGTCCCTTGACATTCAGTGACATCATCACCACTGAATCTGCTACTATAAACATTCTGGGGGAGTTACCATTGATAGGAAGCTGATCTGGTCTAGCCATATAAACTCTGCGGCTACCAGATCAGGTTGAAGGCTAGGAATCCTGCGGCATGTAACTCAACTCCTGACCCCTCCAGATCTTGTCCACCATCTACAAGGCTCAGGCCAGGAGTGTAATGGAATACTAACCACTCGTCTGGATGAGTGCAGCTCCATCAACACTCAAGAAGCTTGACTCCATCCAGTACAAGGCAGCCCACTTGATTGGTACCCCTTCCACATGCATCCAATCCCTCCACCATCGATGAACAGGTGCAGCAGTGTGTCCTATCTACAAGATGCACTGCAACAACATGCCAAAGTTCCTAAGGCAGCACCTTCCAGACACACGACCACTACCATCTAGAAGGATGAGAACAGCAGATACCTGGGAACACCACCACATGGAAATCCCCCTCCAGTCACTCAGCATCCTGACTCAGAAACATTGCTTTTCCTCCATTGTCGCTGGGTCAAAATCATGGAATTCCTTCCCTAACAGTACTGTAGGTGTACCTACACCTCAGGAACTACGGCGGTTTAAGAAAGTAGCTCATCCCCACCTTCTCAAGGGTAACTACGGATGGGCAATAAATGCTGGATGAACTGGTGACATCTATGAATAGAAAACCAGTATACAGGGCAGTATATATCCTTATACACAATGGAACACAATGACCCTGTTTGAATTTTATGAAGAGCATCTATGGATATGAATCAGTTAGACTTCCGGAATGCATTTGATAAATTTCTTAACATGACACTATCAGCAAGTGTTGATCAGTATGAAACCGACATTGAGAAATTGACTTGACAAAAATAAAGTATGTGACAGAAGTCAGAATAATGGTAAATAGACCCTAAAGAATCTGGAGCAACAAATTATCTGCTGGAGGAACTTAGCGGGTCAAGGAACATTTGTGTGTTGTGGGGGAGTGTTGACGATTTTCGGACCCTAAATATTTACAGTTTCTCTGCACCACAGATGCTGTTCAGTTGCTGAGTTGCTGGAGCAGTTTGTTTTTCTGCTGACTATAATGGACAGCTTCTGGTGTAACAAGATGTGACTAGGTGTCCCACAACGGTTGATGGTGAAGTTGTTGCTATTCACCATAATTATACATAACTTTGCTGCTTGGGTAAAATATCACATATGCAAATTTAACCCTTACATAAAGATAGCATTGCAAATCTAGTTCAATAGAAATGAGAGAAATTATAATACCAGGGGTGATTGATAAGTTCGTGGCCTAAGGTAGAATGAGTCAATTTTAGAAAACCTGGCGGGAGCAGAAGATGGCGGCACGACGCAGGGCGCACAGCCTCTCCGGTGAAATGATATTGTATTTGTTAAATAGGGTACCGTGCACAATTCTGATTTGATGGAGACAGCCGTGAGAAGCACGGAGGAGCATCTGGAGAAACTTCTGAAATGCCCGGTTCACTGCCGCTGCTACCGTGCGATCGAGAATCTCCAGAGGGAAGGCCCAAAAATCCTCGGCTTTGCCTGCTGCTGGCAGCCGGGGCTGGGGTCGAAGCACTCGGCAGAGATGGTGCTCGGTGTCAGAGGGCTGGTCGGAGGCTCAAAATTTTGGGACGACTCAGAGTCTGACTGTGGTCGGGCATGGCAGGGAGAGTTTTCTTCCTTCTCCCGACTGCATGAGATGTGGGACTTTCGAGAGACTTTGAACTTTTTTTACTGTGCTCATGGCCTGTTCTTCATCAAGTCACAGTATTGCTTGCACTGTTGTAACTATATGTTATAATTATGTGGTTTTTTTGTCAGTTTTTCATTGGTCTGTCCTGTGTTTCTGTGATATCACACCAAGGAATATTGTATCGTTTCGTAATGCATGCATTACTAAATGACAATAAAAGAGGACTGCGTGTTCTCATAATCTAATCTAATCTAACATTTATTTTTCAAAGTAGTCCCCTCCTACATTTACTCATATACTTCTACCTTAGGCCATGAACTTATCAATCACCCCTGATGAGTTACTAACTGATGAATTATTAACTTTAAACCTTCTGCATAATCACTGAAAGAGTTGAACTGCGTATGCATGTAATGAGAGCTGGTATAACTCATCTCCTTCTACCTTAGGCCACGAACTTATCAATCACACCTGCTGTGGACACTCTCTTGAGGTCCAAGATCCGTATGCTCCATGTCCACTGGACTAAGTGTGTAAATGTAGCAGGGGACGATGTTGAAAAGTAAACGTGCTAGGTTTTCTAAAATTGACTCCTTCTGCCTTAGGCCACAAACTTATCAATTACCCCTTGTAGATTCAGCAAATTAGGAGCTTTGGATCTAAAAGGGAAATAAAAAGAGAGTACTTAAAACAAGAGTTATACCACCCATACCACTATCTCAGTACTGCAACACTATGACTATTTCGATCACTTTGCACTACAATGGACTTTGTTTTGTTTCTGCTCTAATTGGCGTTCTTTCTTGTAAAAATTGTATGTATTTTTTTTTGTGAATGCTGCTTATCTGATTAGATTATGAAGACACGCAGTCCTCTTTTATTGTCATTTAGTAATGCATGCAATAAGAAATGATACAATATTTCCTCCGGTGTGATATCTCAAAACACAGGACAGACCAAGACTGAAAAAACTGACAAAACCACATAATTATAATATATAGTTACAACAGTGCAACAATACCATAACTTGATGAAGAAGTCCATGAGCACAGTAAAAAGTTCAAAGTCTCTCAGATGTCTCACATCTCACGCAGACGGGAGAAAGAAGAAAAACTCTCCCTGCCATGCCGACCACAATCTGTCTCTGAGTCATCCGAAAACTTCGAGCCTCTGAGTCAGCTCTCTGACATCGAGTACTGAGCGCCATCTCTGTCCGAACGATTCGACCTCAATCTCGGTCGCCAACAGCGGGCAAAGCCGGGGATTTTGAGGCCTTCCTTCCGGAAGATTCCCGACCGCGCAGTAACGACAGCAACGAACGAGCGTTTTAGGAATGTCTCCAGATGTTCCTCTGTGCTTTCACGTCCGTCTCCATCAAATCAGAATTGTCCACGGCCCCTATTTAACAGATATGATATCATTTTTCACCGGAGGGCTGCGCACGCGCGGCACACTGCTTCTCTCTCCTCCCACTATGTGCCTGTGATTGCATCTGTGCATACAGATACTTATGCATATGACAATAAACTCAACTTTGAGGAAAAGTAGATAATTAAGGATGTAAGTAGAATCTAGGACTCAGAACTGGAAGATTAGAATACAATGTAATAGAAACATAGAAACATAGAAAATAGGTGCAGGAGTAGGCCATTCGGCCCTTTGAGCCTGCACCACCATTCAGTATGATCATGGCTGATCATCCAACTCAGAATCCTGTACCTGCCTTCTCTCCATACCCCCTGATCCCTTTAGCCACAAGGGCCATATCCATATCTAATAGAACTTGTGTTCATTCTGTAAAGCTCAGTAGTACAATGAACAGTTTTGGACACAATAATTATGAGTGATACATTAGTCTTGACATTGATTTATCATATTGATTCCTGAACTCCACTGATTAAATTACAAAGAGAGACTGAACAGGTTAGGGTTACGCTCCATGAAACTTATATTTAAGTGTATTTTATTAAAGTTTTCAATACATCACCTAAGAGAGGGCACATTTTTTAGGCGCTTGGAAGCAGGTACAGAGGAGATGTCAGGAGTACATTTTTTATGCAGAGAGTGGCGAGTGCGTGGAATGGGCTGCCGGCGACGGTGGTGGAGGCAGATATGATTAAGGGTCCTTTAAGAGACTCCTGGATAGGTACATGGAGCTTAGAAAAATAGAGGGCTGGGTTCCGATGACGTCATCATCCAGAATGGCAGCTTAAATCAATAGCTCCTCTGGAAAGACGCATATATTGTCCCATTAATCCATCAAATATAAGATCTTTCAAAAATATCTGAATTGATAAGGGGGACAAGAATGGGGAAAAAGAATGGAGATAAAAAAGCATCACTGCGGAGCCTACGGAAGACAGAGGTGCACCGACCGACTCTCCTACACGTGCGTGTGGTGGCGAAGCTGACGATGGGCCTCGTTCAAGTGAAGCGGCAAATATGATAAAAATTCCAGAAGAGATACGGGGATTCCAAAAAGATATAAAACAGCAACTCAATGATATCAAGTCAGAGCTCGCCAACGTCAATCAAAAAATAGCGGTGGCAGAGACTCGAATTGAGAAGGTGGAAGATCGTGTGCAAAATGTGGAATGGATACTAAGTAAGACGATGAAAATATTAAATCAACAAGAAAGTAAACTGCTTGACAATGAGGGAAGATCACAACGGAAAAATATCAGGATATACAATGTTCCCAAAGGAGCAGAGGGTTTGTCTATGATGGAGTTTGTAGGAAAGCTGCTGTGGGACATGCTGGAGATTCCCTCCACTATGGAGCTTGAAATTGAGAGGGCGCATTGTGTGCTCGTCCTGAGGCCTACTGGAGACAAAGATAAGCCACGCTCAGTAGTAATTAGATTCCTTCGATACAATACCAAGGCGGAGATTCTACGAAGGGCCTGGGGTAAGAAGAGGGTGTTTTTGGATGGGATGTGGCCAAGTGGTTAAGGCATTCGACTTGCGATCTGAAGGTCGTGAGATCGAGCCCCAGTTGAGGCTGCGTGTTGTGTCCTTGAGTAAGGCACTTAGTCACACTTTGCTCTGTGACGACACTGGTGCCAAGCTGTATGGGTCCTAATGCCCTTCCCTTGGACAACATCAGTGTCGTGGAGAGGGGAGACTTGCAGCATGGTCAACTGCTGGTCTTCAATACAACCTTGCTCAGGCCTGCGCCCTGGAGAGTGAAGACTTTCCAGACGCAGATCCATGGTCTCGCAAGACTAACGAATGCCTTATTTACTTATTTATTATTTTGGGATGGGAAATTAATATATTTCAACCAAGATTACCCCCGGTGGTCCTGCAGAAACATAAAGAATACTCTGCAGTAAAGCGAATATTAAATCAAGGAAAGATTAGATTCCGAACTCCGTACCCTGCTAAACTGAGGGTGTTTTATGAAGATGATATGCAACTGTATCAGGTAGTGGAAGAGGCGACTACAGACATGAGGAACAGAGGGCTGCCCATCAGCGTGATCAAACCGAGGGAAAGCCTGGCTGAGCTGTTATCCCGATCTGCTTGGGAAACAGTAAGAGGACCAAGAAAGCAGGAGACAGGAGGAGAGCGAGAGAATATCAGGAAGGTACTGTGAGTTTTTCAAAGACAGCCCTCACCCCCTCCAGAAGAGCCAAAGGTTTGGCTAACTTTAAAAGTGCTGATAAGATAAACAGAAGCAAAAACAGACGGTGCTATACCTATTTCAAGAAATTCTTAGTATAATCTGGATTTTATATTACTCAATTTATTTTATTCATTAATTCACTCCTTTCTCCCCACCAAAATGAGAAAAAAAATATATATGGGAGGAATACAAAGGGAAATCTTTTTCTGTGTAATGGACATAGACTTGTTCACCTACTTTTATGGGTACTGTAATGGGAGCCCCCAACACACATGGAGGAGGGGCTATCCCCCACAGCTAGACGTTTCCTCTTGCTCAACCCAGGGTCATCTACTAAAGACCTTAGCCTTGAAATCACACCTTTGTTGCCTTTTTTTTATTATTCACGTTTCTTGGTTCTTATTTGTTCAGGAAATAGATCGATTAAGTTTTATTGTGCTAATTTCAATGATATATTGACAGATAAATACACATGGCTAAGGACAAAGTAAAATTCAATTCTTTTAATGTCAATGGGCTGTTAAATCCAATCAAACGCAGTAAAATTCTATCCAAAATGAAAAAAGGACAAGCCCATGTAGTATATTTACAGGAAACTCACTTAAGTGATAATGAGCATGGAAAAGTAAAGAGAATTGGCTTCACTAATTTGTTTTTGTCCTCATATAAATCAGGACATAGGAGTAGAGTTGCTATTCTTATCTCAAGTAAGCTAAATTTTGAAAAAGTTTTTGAAATGGGAGATAAGGAGGGCAGATATATTCTGGTAAGGGGGAATATAGATGGAAATCCAGTTACTCTATTGAATATATACACATCCCCAGGAAGTGATATTAGTTTCTTTCAGAAAATTACTAATATTAAGGTAACGGAAACAGAAGGTCTCCTGATATTTCAAGGAGAGTTAAATTTACAATTACAACCAAATTTAGACTCTTCCAATAGAAAAACCTGTGAAACAAAATCCTTACCTAAGAGAATTAATACACTTTTTGAGGATGTTGGTTTAATTGATACATGGAGGGACCTCTTCCCCGACAGAAAGGATTACACTCATTATTCTGCCCCCCATTCTGTATATACAAGAATAGACTATTTCATAGCATTTGGAAAAGACAAAGACAAAATAAACACCTGTGGAATTAGGACAATAGATGTAAGTCACCATGCTCCTATATATTTATCTGTTGATTTTGACCTACAACCAAAGAATACTATTTGGAAACTAAATTCAAGTCTACTCAATGCTCCCTACTTTAAAAAAGAAATTGGTCTTTACTTAGAATTCACCTCCCATTCTATGGGATACTCTGAAGGCTGTCTTAAGAGGGAAAATTATAGTGATATCTTCATATAAGAAAAAATAATGAATAAAACATTAGAGGAATTACAAAATAGGCTGAAGGAACTAGAAAAAAAAACACAAATTGAATTTTGCACAGGATACGTTAGAGGAAATTTTAAAAATTAGGAATGAAATTAATAGATTGGCTATGCAAGAAATTAGAAAAAAAAATGTTTCTGAAACAGAGACACTATGAAAGTGGATCTAAATCTATGAAAATACTGGAGTGGAAACTGAAGAAAAAGATAGCAAAAAATACAATTCATAGAATTAGGGATCTAAGAACAAAAATGATAAAAAAAATAAGCTAAGTGAAATTCAAGAAGCTTTTAAAGTGTTTTACAAAACTCTATATTCCAAAGTTCCAGGGGGAAGCATAACCCAAAGTGACACTTTCCTGAATTCTTTAGAGTTATCCATTTTAAGCGAAGAACAAGATAGAACAATGACTGCTGACATAAATGAAGTTGAACTAAAATCTGCAATTAGTAGGCTTAAATTAAGGAAGTCACCAGGTTCAGATGGGTATACAGCAGAGTGATATAAAGAATTTAAAAATGAGTTAATTCCTGTCTTATTCCCAACACTGAACTGGGCCCTAAGAAAGGCGCAAATGCCACCCAGCTGGAAGGAGGTGATAATCTCAGCTATACCGAAAGAAGGCAAGGATAAAATGGAATGTGGGTCATTTAGACCAATATGTGTTCTTAATGGGGATTATAGATTATTTACCTCCATCATGGCCAAATGATTAGAAGAGTTTCTACCCGTACAGATACATAAGGATCAGACAGGTTTTATACAACAACCCCAAACACAAGACAATATACAAAGGACACTTCACATTATGGATTCATATACAAAAAAATAAAATCGAAGCAATAGTGATAAGCGTGGACACTGAAAAGGCATTTGATTCGGTTAATTGGAATTTTCTTTACAGAGTTTTACATAGATTTGGTTTCCATGACACAATTATTAAAACTATACAGGCACTATATGACAACCCTACTGCCAGGATTAAAATCAATGGATATTTATCAAATAGTTTTACCCTAGAAAGGGGAACGAGACAGGGTTGTGCATGGTCACCACTACTCTTTGCATTACAGGTGTCCCCCGCTTTTCGAACATTCGCTTTACGAAACCTCACTGTTACAAAAGACCTACATTAGTACCCTGTTTTCGCTTTCAGAAGGTGTTTTCACTGTTAAGAAGAAATCAGCGTGCGATAAAAAATCAGCGCACGATAAAAGGCAGCGTGCACCCCGAGCAGCCGCTCTCCCCCGGATTCGGAACGGCATTGCTTAAGCACGAGCCTGTGAGCAGCCGTTTGCAAGATGAGTTCTAAGGTGTCGGAAAAGCCTGAAAGAGCTCTTAAGGGTGTTACACTTAGTGTAAAACTAGGCATAATTAAGCATTTCGATCGTGGTGAACGAAGCAAGGACAAAGTGAGTTTGGCTTGTGGAAGCTGATGAAGATGATGTTGAAGAGGTTTTGGCATCCCATGACCAAGAACTGATAGATGAAGAGCTGATGCAATTGGAAGAGGAAACGATAACAATCAAAACTGAATGCAGTAGCGAACGGACCGAAAATGAAGTCGTCCAGGAACTGAACGTGAAGCAAATGCATGAGATTTTCGCTACAATGATAAAGTACGACTTTAATTTTGAAAGGGTATGTAGGTTTAGGGGATATTTGCAGGATGGTTTGAGTCCTTACAAAGAACTGTGTGATAGAAAAATGCTCGAGGCTCAGCAGTCAAGCAAGCCTTCCACATCAGCCACAGCAGACAACGAACCTCGACCTTCGACATTGAGGCAGGCAGTCATAGGAGAAGATGAGCTGCCTGCCCTGCTCGATGATGAGATGACACCACCGTGTCCCACCACCCCAACCCCCGGGCCCCGGACAGATACTGTACCGATTCGCGGAGAATGCTGCGGTAGCTGGGAGGCACACAGCACATCTTTAAGAAAAAAGCCAAAATAAACAAGCTAATTAATTAGGTGCTGCCTAGCACGTAATTGTCGGCCCAGATCAGTGCCAATGCAATCGCCTCTGATAACAACCTACAAGGGTACATAAATACAATTGATAATCCATGAGTGAAATGGACTCTTAAAATATGGAAAACTATTATAAAAGAATATAAACTAGAGGGAGATATTGCAATTTTTAAATTGTGTACATATGACTTGGATTTTATGCCAAATAAACTGGATGCTAGATTTAAGGACTGGACAGCTAAAGGAATAACAGTTCTTTGCAATATAATGAAAGAAAGAACACTGTTCAGTTTTGAAATGCCTAAAGAGAAACAGTTATTAGAAAAACAAGACTTTTATCGGTATCTACAGATGCGACAGTATGTTAATAGGTGGTTTAAAATTGTAACCAAGGCAAGTACATGTTTGATAGAGCTATTTAGAAAAGCATATAATTCTGATAATGGTAGTAGAATCATTTCAAGCGTGTATCAGGGTTTGTCAAATCTTAAAACACATTTGACTTCATACATTAAAACAAAATGGGAGAAGGAGGGAGGGATAATTATATCTGAGGAAGACTGGACAATAATATGGAGGTATCAATGCAAGTGTACCAGTTCACAGAAATGGAGGGAGTTCGGATGGAAAAACTTGATAAGATATGTTATTACATCCTCTCAGAAAACCCATTATGATAGTAACCTGCCTGTTTGCTGGAGAAATTGTGGAACTCAAAATGCAAACCATTATCATATGTTCTGTGAATGCCCCGTTATCAAAGACTATTGGAGTGGGATACACAATGCTGTACAAGACATCTTTAAATGTGAAATACCCTTAGAGAGTAAGACCATATATTTTTGGTATATACTCAAGAATGGTTGAAAAAAGATAAATATTTAATGAATATACTGCTGGCGGCTGGTAAAAAGACTCTTACCAGGAAATGGTTATCACAAGAGAGCCCAACTTTAAACGCATGGATGGAAATTACAATAGACATTTACAAAATGGAGAAGATAACAGCATCTGTTAACCATAAGTTGGAACAATTTGATTCATACTGGGAAAAATGGTTCAACTACATAACACCTCATAGGCCTGATTTTATTCTCACAAATCAATGAATATATTGTAAAAAGAAAGATCATTCCCTACTTGTACATAGTTTTCTGCTTTTGCTTGTTCTCTCTTTCCTCTCTTTTCTGTAGGTGTATATCTCAGATAAATATTATGTGGAGATTTGTGACAAATATGATTATATGATATATATGTACAATATCTGAAATACATCTTAAGGAAATGTTTGTTTGATGATGAACTTCAATAAAAAAATAAATTACAAAAAAAAAGGAAAATAGAGGGCTATGGGTAACCCTAGGTAATTGTTAAGTAAGTCCCTGTTTGGCACAGCATTGTGGGCTGAAGAGCCTGTATTGTGTTGTAGTTTTTCTATGTTTCTATGTAAACTAAAACCAGTGATGTAGATGAACTAGTTCCACTTGTTGAGACTCTTCAGTTACAGGAATTTGTATGAAAATTAGAGCTGGACTTTCTTGATGGATAATTATGAAACATAAAAGGTAAAAATCCGGAGCTCTTCTCAGCAAAGGGCACATGATCTTTAAATTTGTGGTTGGTTGAGTTTATGCACCAACAATATAAAAGTTTGGAGAAAAATACTGATCTGGAAATGAGCAAATCAGTTCCGATGAAGGGTTTTGGAAATGAAATGTTAACTCTTTGTTTCTTCCCACAAAAGCAGCCTGATTGGGTGAGTACTTCCAGCATTTTCTGTTTCATATTATATTGGAGAAAAGGTAAACATATGGTTTATGGTCAAAAATCTTATGGAATGCCACAGCTGACCTAAAGGGTCAATATGCCTTCATGTTGTCATTCTCCAAAATTCCTGAAGGAAATTTTAAAATAGCATATGTTTTTCTAGACAAATAAGTAATCTACATTCTTTTCATGGTTCATCTGCTTGCAGTCTTCATGTAAATTCTTTCTTATTTGTTTTAACCCTCTTCACAATCTAAGAGGCATATGGAGTCAAAACAAAATAGACTTCGCTTGCCTGGATGAACATAGTTCCTACAACATTCAGTAGACTTGACACCAACATCACCTCCAAATATTTGTTTCCTCCATGTCATGGTCCGGTCCGTGATGTCCGTATTCCGGTTCACAGTCCAGTCCATCGACCCTTGCTCCAGGTTTTCCTATCTACCCTGTTTCTATTCTTGTTGAGCTAATTGAGGCAGCCGATGCTCGTTGGGGCTGGCTGCATAAATACCTTCAGAGACCCAGGTGTGGCTGCTGGATTGTTCTTGTCCTTACTCCTTGTATCCCTTCTCCTGCCTTCTGTTTCCTCGCCTGAAGCCCTGCCTTGTCTTGCCGGTAACTCTCGCCTCGCCTGGAGTTCTGTCTTGCCTTGCATTATCTGAAGCCTTGCCTTGTCTTGCTGTATTGTCATGGAGCCACCCCGTACCTAGCTTCCTTCCTGTTCCTTGCCTCTGTCAGGTAAGCCAGGCCGTCTCGCCGTTACCTGCGGTTGATTCTGTCCCTTCCTGTCCCTTGCCTCCATCGGGTAAGCCAGGCCGTCTTGCCATTACCTGCGGTTGGTTCTGTCCCTTGCCTCCATTGGGTAAGCCAGGCCATCTCACCGTTACCTGTGGTTGGTTTTATCCCTTCCTGTCCCATGCCTCCGTCAGGTGGTGATCTGCGCCCTGCCCAGGAGGAACCTGCCTAGCCTCAAGCCTGAAGACTCCAGCCTCCTGCCTAGCCTCAAGCCTGAAGACTCCAGCCTCCTGCCTAGCCTCAAGCCTGAAGACTCCAGCCTCCTGCCTAGCCTCAAGCCTGAAGACTCCAGCCTCCTGCCTAGCCTCAAGCCTGAAGACTCCAGCCTCCTGCCTAGCCTCAAGCCTGAAGACTCCAGCCTCCTGCCTAGCCTCAAGCCTGAAGACTCCAGCCTCGTCCTGCCTGCCTGCCAAGACTCATCCTTGCCTAGTTCTGGGGTCCAAGAAAGAGGCAAGACCCAGGTATTGGGTCCTTGTCCAGTCTCTGGCTTGGAGTCCATCCTGCCTCCTGCCAAGCTTCGTCTCTCGCCTCTAGCCTCAAGCCTGAAGACTCCAGCCTCCTGCAAATTCTCGCCTCTGGCCTCAAGCCTGAAGACTCCAGCCTCGTCCTGCCTGCTGGCCAAGCCTTGTCCTTGCCTGGTTCTGGGGTCCGAGCCAGAGGCAAGACCCAGATACTGGGTCCTTGTCCAGTCTCTGGCTCAGAGTCCAAGCCTGGGCTCGTAGCTCTCTTGTCCAGTCCTGTTCCAGGTTCCTGGTTTTCCTGTCCATGTCCTTGCCATCGCCCTGTATCCTAGTCCTGTCCCTAGTACTTCAGTGTCTGTGTCTTGCACTTGGGTCCGTTCCCAGCCACCTCCTAATGACACTCCATCACCAATGTGCCACAGCTTTGGTGTGTTTCATCAACAAAATGCTCTGCTGTTACTTGATAAGGATACTCCAAGCTCAGCTGCAAGCCTTGTACCCACCACTTTTAAGAAGGAAAAGAACTGCAGACTCTTGAGAATATTCAGTCTCACCAAGTCACCATAATTTACCCAGTCCAAACACAGACTTTCAATGCTTTCCACCTGAAATATTAATTGCTTCTTTCTCTTCAGATGCTACCTGACATATTGAGTATTTCAACCAAGATCATACTAATAAATTAGGAGGAGAAGATGACGGTGCGATGCAGCGCCGCAGCTCTCCGGTGAAATATCGTATTTGCTAAATAGGATACCATGCACAATTCTGATTTGATGGAGACAGCTGTGAGAAGCACAGAGGAACATCTGGAGTAATTTCTGAAATGCCCGGTTCGCTGCCACTGCTACTGTGCGATCGAGAATCTCCAGAGCAAAGGCCCCAAAATCCTTGGCTTTGCCTGCTGCTGGCAGCTGGGGTTGGAGTCGAAGCGCTCGGCAGAGATGGTGCTTGGTGTTGGAGGACTGGTCAGAGGCTCAAAGTTTTCGGAAGACTCGGAGTCAGACCGTGGTCGGGCATGGCAGGGAGAGTTTTCTCCCTTCTCTCGTCTGCGTGAGATGTGGGACTTTCGAGAGACTTTGAACATTTTTACCGTGCCCATGGCCTGTTCTTCATCAAATTATAGTATTGCTTGCACTGTTGTAACTATATGTTATAATTATGTAGTTTTTGTCAGTTTTTCAGTCTTGGTCTGTCCTGTGTTTCTGTGATATCGCACTGGAGGAATATTGTATCATTTCTTAATGCATGCATTACTAGATGACAATAAAAGAGGACTGCATGTCCTCATAATATAATCTAAATTACCAGAGGAGGTCATAAATGGGGATTAATAATAGGCGAATTCTTAATGAATACTAACTGTCAGCAAACGGCAGTGTGCATACCAGCACTTTGGAGAATCTCGGCCACTAGTGGATGCATCCAATGAAATGTATCATACAATCCTGCATATTTTTGCACTCGGAAGAAGCCTGAGCCCTCAGAGGAAACATATGTGGTAACAGGGAAAATGTACAAACTCCACACAGACAACAGTGGGATTCAGAATTGAATCCAGATTACAATTCTGCTAGCTGTTCCTCATGCAACCCTGAGCTGAAATAAGGGGCTGGAAACACTTTGTTTATTGCCCCTCAACTTTATGTCTTTAACAGCTAGTACACAAGGGGATTCTCTTTAATGAGATCATCAATCTGAATTAAAAGGTTAAGTTTAATTAACATTAATGCTTAATGATTGCAGTTAATTATGTTTTTAGCAATTTTATAATTTAAAAATGAATTATTTTATTTATTCTTCAAGTTCTGGGTCTCACTATTAAGGCCAACATTTATTGCCCTTCTCCCCTCCTCCCACTGCAATCACTCTTTGGAAGGTGAAGTGGTAAGCTGCTTTTTTCATCTTTTATGGTCCTTCTGGTGAAGTTTTCCCAATGGATGGGGTCCAGGACTTTGACCCAATGATGATGAGAGGCTGGTAATATATGTCCAATTAAACCGGAGGGTGATGGGGTGTTCCATGTCACAGCAGGGAACATGCATGTAGAGGTGCTGGAGTTTCTATAAATTTTTAAAAACTATTTACACTTTTTGCAACTGTTTCCAAATGTCATTGTTCCGAAACATTCAGAATCACGGAGAAATTAAATCATATGCAAATAATGTCCCAGTTTCTTGGCTGTCGGAGCTGTCAGAAGCCCATCATGGAGATCTGTGGACAGGAACTGGTCTGTGCTGCCGAGATCTGAGTTTCCACCTATGGCCAGAGCCTACATGGTGCATGGATGGTGTCCACAAGATGTATGTATCATGTATTTCCAATGTATAGAAACGCAAGGGGCAGCAGAGTGTAGTAGACACAACCCAGTTGGTCATGGACACAGCCCTCCTCACCACTGACAGCTTCCATAGGAGGCACTACTGCGGAAAGGTACCATCTATAATCTAGGATTCCTACCATCTGGATCATTCTTTCTTCTCGCTGCTACTGTCAGACAGCAGTTACAGAAGCCTGAACTACCATGTTCTTAAATAGCCACTATCTGTCAACCATCAAGTTCTTAAACCAACTTGCACAACCATAACACTATTTCATAATGGAACACTATGGACCACCTCTTGCACTAGGACGGACTTTTCTCTGATTGTGTTTTTTGTACTAGTGCCTTGTTCTGCGTACTATTTTTCCTCTTCACTGCCTTGAATATTGCATGTATGTAATTTGTGTTCGGTGTGTTGTCTGAAGCTACATGCCTGTGATGCTGCTGCAAACTTTTCATTGTATATGTATCTCACTGTACTTGTGCACATGATGATAAACTGAACTTGACATGCATGTCCAATGTAATCCAGTCCCATCACTTTCAGTAATTGAAAAATCAAAAAAAATGCCTGGAGACGCTGAAAAGGCTTCAAATAACCAGCAAGTCGGGCAGCTCTATGGAAAGAGAAATAGTGTTAACATTTCAGTTGGAGTAGTAGTGTGAACACTCAAGTCTAGTACAATGTTCTCCTCAGGGGTTATCTAGTCCTCAGGTGGCTGAAGAAGCAGATCTGGAATCCACAGATTTTAGTACAGTACAGACATGAGTAAGTGGTGGCTGTTGTTAGTGGTTGAGTCTTTATGGTTAAGCAACATACTCAAAATGCTGGAGGAACTCAGCGAGCCAGGCAGCATCAATGGAAAAGAGTACAGTTGATGTTTCGGGCCAAGAGTCCTGATGAAGGGTCTCGGCCTGAAACGTCAGCTGTACTCTTTTCCATAGATGCTGCCTGGCCTGTTAAGTTCCTTGAGCATTTTGTGTGTGCTGCTTGGAATTTCAGCATCTGCAGATTTTCTCTTGTTTGTGATTGGGTCTTTTGGTTGTCATTCTGTCCTTTTGCAGCTGTCGCTTGTTCTCTGCAGCACTGCGGAAGTTACTCTCGTGAAGTGCAGGTCTCTCTTGAGCAGAGTTCCTCCAGGTGCATCCATTGAGCGCAATGTCATCCCATTTTTTAGATGTAATGTTGAACATCTTCAGGCTGATTTTGATGTTATCTTTGAAGTGTTTCCTTTGCCCACCAGGGGCTTGCTGACCATCCTTCAACTGGGAGTAAAGGATCTGCTTTGGCGATGTGAGTTAGGCCAAATGCCATGACCTATGCATTGGAGTTGGTGTTGCTTTAACGTGGTGGAAATGCTGTTCATGTTGGTCTCTTCCAGTACGCTGGTGTAAGTGTACCTGTCCTTCCAGCTGATCCTCAAAATCTTTCATAAGATTCTTTAGTGGTATTATTCCAGAGCTTTCAGGTGTCTGCTGTAGGAGGCCCATGTCGCTGCTCCAGAAAGGATAGCTGCTCTATAGACCAAACGAGAATCTGGATGAAAAAATTATTTCCAATGTGTTATTCAAACATTAACAAATGGAGAGAGAATAAGAGAGCCAGATACAGAGTCAGACAGAGTCCTTCTGAATGTCATTTGGAGTCATACAAAAGTAGCAGGTTGATAGTTGATTATAATTTTGCAAGATTTCCCAGATCTGGGGAAGGTTCAATTGGACTAAACATTAAGGAATACAGTGTAAAATCATTTTAAATAAAAGAATAGCAGATGAGAAATAGGAAACTACAGGCCAATTAGCATAACAACTATTATGGTAAAATGTTAGAAGCTATTATTCACACCATTATAGCAGGGCACTTCCAGGGTACCCAATAAAATTCGATATAGTTTTGTGAAACAAAAAGTAACTTCATCAATGTAATGGAGTTAATGTAGAACATAGAACAGTATAGTACTGGAACAGGCTCTTTGGATGACAATCTTGTGCCAAACCAATTAAATTAATAATCAAACAACAGGAATTCTGCAGATGCTGGAATCTCTAGGAAGAGGTGCAGTCGACGTTTCAGGCCAAGACCCTTCGTCAGGACTAACTGAAGGAAGAGTGAGTAAGGGATTTGAAAGTTGGAGGGGGAGGGGGAGATTCAAAATGATAGGAGAAGACAGGAGGGGGAGGGATAGAGCCAAGAGCTGGACAGGTGATAGGCAAAAGGGATATGAGAGGATCATGGGACAGGAGGTCCGGGAAGAAAGATGGGGGGGGGGGGGGACCCAGAGGATGGGCAAGGGGTATATTCAGAGGGACAGAGGGAGAAAAAGGAGAGTGAGAGAAAGAATGTGTGCATAAAAATAAGTAACAGATGGGGTACGAGGGGGAGGTGAGGCATTAGCGGAAGTTAGAGAAGTTGATGTTCATGCTATCAGGTTGGAGGCTACCCAGACGGAATATAAGGTGTTGTTCCTCCAACCTGAGTGTGGCTTCATCTTTACAGTAGAGGAGGCCGTGGATAGACATGTCAGAATGGGCATGGGATGTGGAATTAAAATGTGTGGCCACTGGGAGATCCTGCTTTCTCTGGCGGACAGAGCGTAGGTGTTCAGCAAAGCGGTCTCCCAGTCTGTGTCGGGTCTTGCCAATATATAAAAGGCCACATCGGGAGTACCGGACACAGTATATCACCCCAGCCAACTCACAGGTGAGTCGGCTGGGGTGATATACTGCGTCCGGTGCTCCCGATGTGGCCTTTTATATATTGGCGAGACCTGACTCAGACTGGGAGACCACTTTGCTGAAAAGCACATCTTTCCCTCCCCCCACCCCCGCATTCCGCAAGGATCGCTCCCTACGCAACTCCCTTGTCCATTCATCCCCCCTATCCCTCCCCACTGATCTCCCTCCTGGCACTTATCCGTGTAAGCGGAACAAGTGCTACACATGCCCTTACACTTCCTCCCTTACCACCATTCAGGGCCCCAAACAGTCCTTCCAAGTGAGGCAACACTTCACCTGTGAGTCGGCTGGGGTGATATACTGCGTCCGGTGCTCCCGATGTGGCCTTTTATATATTGGCGAGACCTGACTCAGACTGGGAGACCACTTTGCTGAAAAGCACATCTTTCCCTCCCCCCACCCCCGCATTCCGCAAGGATCGCTCCCTACGCAACTCCCTTGTCCATTCATCCCCCCTATCCCTCCCCACTGATCTCCCTCCTGGCACTTATCCGTGTAAGCGGAACAAGTGCTACACATGCCCTTACACTTCCTCCCTTACCACCATTCAGGGCCCCAAACAGTCCTTCCAAGTGAGGCAACACTTCACCTGTGAGTCGGCTGGGGTGATATACTGCGTCCGGTGCTTCCGATGTGGCCTTTTATATATTGGCAAGACCCGACGCAGACTGGGAGACCGCTTTGCTGAACACCTACGCTCTGTCTGCCAGAGAAAGCAGGATCTCCCAGTGGCCACACATTTTAATTCCACATCCCATTCCCATTCTGACATGTCTATTCACAGCCTCCTCTACTGTAAAGATGAAGCCACACTCAGGTTGGAGGAACAACACCTTATATTCTGTCTGGGTAGCCTCCAACCTGATGGCATGAACATCGACTTCTCTAACTTCCGCTAATGCCCCACCTCCCCCTCGTACCCCATCTGTTACTTATTTTTATACACACATTCTTTCTCTCACTCTCCTTTTTCTCCCTCTGTCCCTCTGAATATACCCCTTGCCCATCCTCTGGGTCCCCCCCCCCGACTTTCTTCCCAGACCTCCTGTCCCATGATCCTCTCGTATCCCTTTTGCCTATCGCCTGTCCAGCTCTTGGCTCCATCCCTCCCTCTCCTGTCTTCTCCTATCATTTTGGATCTCCCCCTCCCCCTCCAACTTTCAAATCCCTTACTCACTCTTCCTTCAGTTAGTCCTGACGAAGGGTCTCGGCCTGAAACGTCGACTGCACCTCTTCCTGGAGATGCTGCCTGGCCTGCTGCGTTCACCAGCAACTTTTATGTGTGTAAATTAATAATCAAATGGTCAACGAAGCTAATTCCCTCTGCAGACACAATATCCATATCTTTCCATTTTCCTCACATTAATGTGCCTATCTAAACTTCTCTTAAAAGTCTCTAATGTATCTGCCTCTACCACCACCCCAGGCAGCGCATTCAGGCTCTCAACACTCTCTATGTTTCTTAAAAACACTTGCCCCCCCACATCTCCTCTGAACTTCTCCCGTCTCACCATAAATGCATGCTCTCAAGTTTACAGGGCATGCATTTACTGTCTGGCCACTCTATGTATGCCTCTTAGAATCTTACAAACCTCTATCAGATCTCCACCGCTCCAGAGAAACAACCCAAATTTGTCCAACCTCTTATTATAGCACATATCCTCTAATCCAAGCACCATTCTGGTAAACTTCTTCTGCACCATCTCCAAGTCTTCGCCATCTCTCCACTTTCTGAACTGGCACACTGGTTCCTATCCCCTGCCAGACTACCTTAAACTCTCCCGAGTAGCACTAGCAAACCTTCTTTTCTTCAAGAGTTCTTTGAATAAGTAGCACATACTGCAAATAACCAGCTGGTGGCATATTGGCATCAGTGCTGGACTCTGGGGCGAGAGGTCCCAAGTTCGAATCCAGCCGGCTCCCTTGCATGCTCTCCATTTGTGCCTGGGTTGAGCTAAAAACTCAACTTTGTAATATATAAAAAAAAACACAAACCTGGAGAGGGATGGGCTCTGCCAGGTTTCAGATGCCCAAGACATGCTGTACAATGAACATACCGAAAAAGCTTTTTGGTATTAACTCCACTAGGAGTTAAGGGTGCGCGCACACACACACTACAGATAAAAGAGAGTCAATGTACAATGCTTAGATTCAGAGATGACATTTGATAAAATGTCACATCTAAGATTAATGCAGAATATTTAAGGACATGGTGTTAGAATTAGCACGTTGGTATCAATAGAAAGTTGAATGGCTAATGGTAATCTGAGAGTAAGTGTAACTGGTTCTTTTTATGCTGGGTCTTTACCCTCCACAGATGTTGCCTGACCCACTGAGCTGTCTAATTTTTTTTTTGTTGTTGTTGCTCCAGATTCCAGCCATCTCTTTTGCCCTAATAGGTCTTTTTTATGGTTGACATGATCTAACAAATTATGTGACACTAAGATTCATGCTAGTGTTTCAAATTTTTATCATCATCGTTATTATGTGCCATGTCATATAACATGGGTGACCATGGTCATGACCATGATAGTCCTTGGCAAATTTTTCTAAAGAAGTGTTTTGCCTTTGTCTTCTTCTGGCAGTGTCTTTACAAGATGGATGACCTCAGCTTTTATTAATACTCTTCAGATTGTCTGCCTGGGGTCAGTGGTGGCATAAGCAGGTCTTGTGATAAGCACCACTGCTCATATGGCCATCCACCACCTGCTCCCATGGCTTCACATGATCCTGAGCATGGGGCTAAGCAACTGTGACACCTTGCCCAAGGGTGACTTGCAGGTTAGCAGAGGGAAGGAGCGCCTTAACCCTCCTTTGGTGGAGATGTACCTCTATCCTGCCACCTAAGAATTTTTTATAAGTTATATAAATAACTTGAATGGAGCAACCATATCTTGGATGGAGACTGGTAGGACTACATCTGGGGTATCATATTGGTCTCCTTATTTAAGAAAGATGTAAATGTAGTGGTAATGATTTAGAGATTATTAAATAATGTCTGGAATGAGTGTGTGGTCTTTTGAGAAATTGTTAGACAGTCCAGGCTTGTGTTTGGAGCAGTTTAGAAGAGGGATAGGGGACTTGATTGAACTGGATTTGACATTAAGAGGTCTGAACATGGTGAATGTGAAGAGAAAAGGATATGGGAGATCTGGAATGAGGGGTCAATATTGAAAATGAGGGGCAATCCATTAGGATAAAGATGAAGCTCTTTTTTTTCTTTCATAGGGTTGTGAATTTTTTATTATACTACCTTTAGATGAAGAGAATTTTCCAGAGTTTTTAAATATTTTTAAGACAGAGGTAGGTAAAGTAACCTTGTTATTATGGCATCCAAGTGAATCCATGCCAGCTCCCAGTACAGCAAACCCAGTACAACAAACCCAGTCACCTTTTCCTTCTATTCCTGTTTTCCTCTAACTCTACGGCTTATTTTCTCTTGTGTACCCATCAACTCCTCCTGATTTGTTTTTTCACTTGCCTACACCAAAAAGGGTAATTTACAGCCTCTGCTAAAGTACCAGCACACCTATGGGATGTGGGAAGATATGGCGGAACCCATTCCATCAGAATTGATTTCAGTCCTTGGAGCTGTGAGACTCCAGGTTATGAAGGTTCTCATGGATAGACAAGAATGTGGAGAGAAGTTACTCAAACATCAACCATGAACTTATTAACTGGTAAAGTTGTGTAGAGCAACTGAGTGGCTTACCTCTTCTACTTTACATGCAGATGTAGATTGTGAAGATGACCTGCAATTAGCATGTGACTTATCAACATTTGTAATTATTGTTGTTGCTTCAGTGGTTGCATTAAGCCACATATGAAATCATTCTAGGATGAATCAATGTAGAGTATAGCTCTGCAAGCAAAGCTACAAGACTGGCCAAAAGCCATAGAGATATTTAGATTCAAAGGAAAAGAAATAATGACAAATGCCAATTTGAAACTCCATTAATCCTAGTCAGCAAAACCTGAAGACAAGTTTCATCCAGTTTAATAATTAAATATTACTCAGTGATAAAATCAATAATTGCTTCCATTGTAAATTCAACAAAGTCTTCAGCACGGATACAAAGTAGATAGGTGAAGATGTCCAAGCACCTTAGGCCAAGGCAGATGGAATGAAGACAAGGTGAAGGCACCAAGCTTTTTATTTCTGCTTTTATGCCATCTACATTTATGCTGCTAGACACGATCAGTATTCTTTGAAGGTATATTCCCTAATAACCACTTTTCACATTGATAGATTTTTCTATGAATTCAAACTCTGATTTATCTAACAGTGATTTTGACATAAATAACTTTGGTGAATTGTTCCTGAAAGTGAAATTAAAAGCTGCTGCCAAGATTCTAGTGTTAGGCGAAGCTGGTAGTAAACTGAGCCAATCTGTAAATAGATAAAATGACAGAAGTTCAGTAGGTGGTGTTGGAGAATGTGACACATACCCCTTGGGTGTATAAGCTGATTAAAGGCTCTGTTTGCCAGAAAAAAAAGGCAAACCACAGATGAATAAAGAGGCAAAAAACCAACGTCAAACTAAAGGAAAAAAATTACACATAAAAGACAAAAGTCAAGCACACATCCCAGTGATGTGCAGCGATTAACCAAAGCAACAAAGAAGTAAAAATGACTGGGAGTAAGTGGGAAGAGGAAGTTGTAAGGAATATTAATGCAATGCATGTAACTGTTACAAAACAATTGATTAAAAGAAGGAGAATGCAGGAGAGGTTACTGAAATCTCCAGAATAAAGAATAAGAAAGAAAGTTTGGAAAGGGTTAAGAATTTAACTTTAGGCAATACAGAGACAACATTGAGAAGAGGGTTGGTGAAAAAGGCACTAAAGGTGTTACATTTGAATGCACACCGTATACAAAATATGGTAGATGAACTTATAGCACAGCTAGTATGGTGTTGTGGGTATCAGAGTTGTGGTTGAAAAAGATCACAGCTGAGAGTTACACATCCAAGGGTATACTTATTGAAAAGATAGGCAGGTAGGTGAGCAGAGGCGGTGGTGTGGCTCTGTTAGTAAAAAAAATAAAATCACATCCCTAGAAAGACATGGCATAGGATCAGAGGGCAGAGAATCCTTGTGTGTAGAGTTAAGAAACTGCAAGGGCAAAAAGACAGGCCTCCACATAGCACTGAGGACGTGGAGTACAAATTACATCAGGATATAGAATAGGCATGTAAAGGCGGCAATGTTATGATGGCCATAGGGGATTTCAGTATGCATGTAAGTTGGGAAAATTAGATTGGTGCTGGATCTCAGGGAAAGAATTTGCTGAATGCATATGAGAAGTGTTTTTAGAGCAGCTAATAACCTCAGCTTTAAAAAATACCCAGTGACCTGGCCTCTTATGCTATTGCCATCCTACTTGCTCCATTTGATATAACAGAATTCACCCTGCAGTTTGAGAGCAAGAACGTAAATTTGGATGTGTTGGCATCATAGTTGAGTAAAGTTAACTCTAGAGGCCTGAGAGAGGAGCTAGCCAAACTTAATTGAAGGAGACAGTAGCAGGGCATATCTCGAGTAGCAGGAATATGCTAGAGTAGCAATAGCTGGAGTTTCTGGGAGCACTTTGGAAGATGCAGGATCAGATCATCCCAAAGAAGAAGATGGGATTCCCTAAAGAGAGAATGAAGCAAACATGACTCTCAAAGGAAGTCATAGACAGGATAAATGCAAAGGGACAGCATACGATATAGCAAAAACTAGTGGGAATCTAGAGGACTGGGGAGCTTTTAGGAACCAGCTGAAGCCAAATTTTAAAAAAATTATAAGGAGGGAAAAGATGAAAAATGAAGAGAAGCTGGCCAATAATATAAAAAAAGTTACCAAAAGATATTTTTAGATATATGAAGAGCAAAAGAAAGGCAAGAATGGATAACAGACTGCTGGTAATAATGCTGGAGAGGTAATAATGGGGAACAAAGAAATGGTGGACAAACTGAATAAGAAATTTGTGTTAGTCTTCACTGTGCAATGCATCATGAACACATCAGAAATTCAAGAGAGTCTGGGAGCACAAGTTAGTGCAGTCACTATTACTAAGGAGAAGGTAGTTGGGAGGCTGAAAGATCTGAATGAAGATAAGCCACCTGGACTCGATGGACTACATCCCGGGATTCTGAAAGAGATCTCTGAAGAGTTTGCGGAGGTATCAGTAGTGATCTTTCAAAATCACTCAATTCTGGAATGGTTCTAGAGGACTTGAAAATTGCAAATGTTACTCTACTCTTTAAGAAGAGAGGGAGGCATAAAACAGGAAATTATAGTTCAGTTAGCCTGAATTCAGTGGTTGATTAGATGTTAGAGGCCATTATTGAGGATGAAATTTCTAGATACCTGGAGACACATGATAAAATAGGCCAAAACCAGCAGAGTCTCCTTAATGGAAAGTCTTGCCTGACAAATCTGTTGGAATTCCTTGAGGAAGTAACAGATAGCATAGACAAAGGAAGGTCAGTGGATGTTGTTTACATTGAATTTCAGAATGCATTTGACAAGATACAGCACTTCAGGCTGCAATGCAAAATAGAAGACCATGTTATTACAAGAAGGATACTAAGATTGGCTGACTGTCTGAAGGCAAAAGTAGGAATAAAGAGGATCTTTTCTGGTTGGCTGGAAGGGTTCGTGATGGCTTTGCGGCCAAGTTTGCAGATGATACAAAGATAGCTGGAGAGCAGATAGCGTTAAGGAAGCAGGGAGTTTCAAGAAGGATTTGGAATTAGGGATTAGGCAAATGAGCAAATAGGTGGCAGATGAAATACAATTTAGGAAAGTGTATGATCATGCACTTTGGTAGAAGGAATAAAGGCACAGAACATTTTCTAAATAGAGAGCTAATTCATAACTTAGAGGTGTAAAGGGACTGAGGAACCCGAATGCAGGATTCCCTAAAGGCTAACTGGCTGTTTAAGTTGGTGGTAAGGAAAGCAAGTACAATGTTAGCATTCACTTTGATAGGACGATAACATAGAACCTCGGATGTAATGTTAAGGCTTTATAACGCATTGCCCAGACCATATTTGGAATATTGCGAGCAGTTTTGTGTCCCATATCTAAGAAAGGATATGCTGGTATTGGAGAATGTTCAGGTGGGGGTTTATAAAAATAAAACTGTGAATGGAAGGAAGTGTTTGATGGCACTGGGCCTGCACTTCCAGGAGTATAGGAGAATGAAGGGATATTTCAGTAAAACCTACTGAATATTGAAAGGCTTAGATAGTGTGAAAATGGAGAGGATGTGGGAGAGTCCAACACCAGAGAGACATCTCAGAATAGAAGGACGTCACTTTAGAACAGAGAGGAGGAGGAATTTCTTTAGCCAGTTGGTGCTGAATCTGTGGAATTCATTGACACAAATGTCTGTGGAGGCCAAGTCATTAGTATATTTAAAGTAGAGGTTGATAGGTTCTAGATTAGTAAGAGTGTCAAAGGCCATGAGAAGAATGAGGTTGAGAGGAAAAAATAAATCAACTATGAATGAGTGGCGAAGACTCGATTGGCTGAATAGCCCAATTCTGCTCCTTTGTCTAACGCTCTTATGGTCTTATGCATTTCTTCTAAAACAACAATCCTGTATCCTGTTTTTTCCCCCTTTTGTATTACTTTGATGTTCTTATTTATAGAATCATCTGTCTGGATGGCACACATGCAATTAGTTTCTTATTGTATCATAGTGCATGTGACAATAATAGGACCAATATTTCAGGTACCTGAAACTAAGTTATCTTATGTGAATTGTTACAGAATCTGACAGCCACGAAGCAAACAACTCCTACAAATAAGAGGATATAAGTGTATAACCTATTTTCGCAGCAACAACTTTCACATTTTGACCCAATACATCAACAATTCCTTTCCTCCCACAAATGTTACTGAACTCACTGAGTTCTTCCAAGAGATCATGTGTTGCTCCAGATTCTAACGTCTGCAGTTTCTTATTTCTCATTCATCTATTTCTATGTTGTTCTAGGGACAAATGTTGGTCACAACACTAAAGATTCTCATAAATCCTTAAGGATCTTTTGCAGCAGTTTAACATCGCATCCAAAATGAAGTAATTCAATCAGAGTGACAGTCCCTGAAAAATGTGAATTATGATCCTGATCCTGGAAAGGGATTTGAACTTACTGTCTTGTAGTTGGAAAAGAAATATGTTGCCCAATGAACCACGCCTGTTTGCAAATACAAAATTGAAGATGATGTATTCCAGTTCCATACGTCTTGGTACGATCACACTAAGGGTAAGGAGAGGTTTCAGATTTTGCACTTTAGTTCTGATTAAAAAGTTATCACACTGAAAGATAACATTTCCTTTCTATCCACTGATGCTGCCTAACCAAATGAGTATTTATTAAGGGCACACTTTCTCTGCTGTTAGTTACTTTAAGATTAAGGGGCTTGGGTTGAACTTTATGAAGAGAGACTCCTCAGTTTGGCATTGCTATTTGATGAAGGCTTTCACAATATTAAGGGAATCTATTTGGGTAGGAAGGGCAAAACTATCGGAAGTAAGCATAAAATCAGATCAAGAAAGAAATGATCAACAGTTTAGACATATTGGATCTAGAGATATTTTGTTCGAGAGGTTTTTCTGAAATCAAGAATTAGGCATGAATGGTGTTGCTTTCAGCCATTTTATAAGGTGTTCATAACAAAAACAATAACAATAACGAATTTACTCTACAAAAAGGAAGGGGTGAGTAAGTACAAAGACAAAGAAAGAAAGGTAAAAGTAAACCTGAGAACAAGGAACAAAATAGACAGATAACAAGATACACCATGATAAGAAGTAACACACACAAAAAATACTGGTGAACGCAGCAAGACAGGCAGCATCTATAGGAAGAAGTATAGTCGACGTTTTGGGCCGGGACCCTTTGTCAGGACTAACTAAAAGAAGAGGTAGTAAGAGATTTGAAAGTAGGAGGGTGAGGGGGAGATCCAAAATGATAGGAGAAGACAGGAGGGGAGGGGTAGATCTAAGAGCTGGAGAAGGGAAAGGATCATGGGACGGGAAGCCTGGGGAGAAAGAGAAGAGGGGAGGGGAGCCCAGAGGGTGGAGAGCAGGCAAGGAGTTATAGTGACAGGGACAGAGGGAGAAAAAAGAGAGAGAGAAAAGAATAAAATAAGGGCTACACCTTTAGTTTGGAGGAAGTGGGAGGAGCCAAAGGAGAAATTGTTAAGAGTAAGGACTAATTCCACTAGACGGAGGAGAGAGGTGGTAGAGGGGAATTGGTTAGGTCTGGAATCCAAAAAGAAGTGGAGAGCTTTGAGATGGAGGTATATAGAGACTGGATAGCCATGGTGAAAGTAAAGCTGTGGGGGCCAGAGAACTTAAAATGATTGAAAAGATTCAGAGCGTGAGAAGTGTCACGAACATAGGTGGGAAGGGATTGAACAAGGAGGGATAAAACAGTGTCGAGGTATGCAGAAATAAATTCGGTGGGACAGAAGCAAGCTGAGACAATAGGTCTGCCAGGACAGGCAGGTTTGTGGATCTTGGGTAGGAGGTAGAAATGGGAAGTGCAGGGTGTGGGAACTATAAGGTTGGTAGCAGTGGATGGGAGATCCCCTGAGCTGATAAAGTTGGTGAAGGTGTGGGAGACAATGGCCTGGTGCTCCTTAGTGGGGTCACGATCAAGGGGTAAATAAGAGGAGGTATCCGTGAGTTGATAGTGTGCCTCGGCAAGGTAGAGGTCAGTACGCCAGACTACAATGGCATCCCCCTTATTGGCGTGTTTGATAGTAAGGTTAGGATTAGTGCGGAGGGAGTGGAGAGCAGAGCGTTCGGAAGGAGTGAGGTTGGAATTGGAACAAGGTGTGGTGAAGTCGAGACGGTTGATGTCCCGTCGGCAGTTAGCAATAAAGAGATCCAGAGTGGGCAGAAGACCAGAGTGGGGTGGCCATGAAGAGGAGGAGGGTTGAAGATGGGAGAAGGGGTCATCGGTAGGGTTGGGAGAGTCCTTGCCGAAGAAGTGGGCTTGAAGACGGAGCCAGCGGAAGAAGAGTTCAGCGTCATGGCGTACGCGGAAATCACTGAGGTGTGGGTGAAGGGGGACAAAGGTAAGGCCCTTACTGAGGCCTCCTCTACTGTCAAGATGAAACCACTCTCAGGTTGGAGGAGCAACGCCTTATATTCCATCTGGGTAGCCTCCAACCTGTTGGCATGAATATTGACTTCTCTAACTTCCATTAATGCCCCCCTCCTCTTCACACCCCATCCCTTATTTATTTATTTTATATATTTTTTTATTTTCCTCTCTTTTTCTCTCTCTCTCTTTTTCTCCCTCTGTCCCTCCAACTATAACTTCTTGCCTGCTCTCCACCCTCCGGGCTCCCCTTCCCCCTTCTGTTTCTCCCCAGGCTTCCCGTCCCATGATCCTCTACCTTCTCCAGCTCTTAGATCAACCCCTCCCCTCTTGTCTTCTCCTATCATTTCAGATCTCCCCCTCCCCCTCCTACTTTCAAATCTCTTACTATCTCTTTTTTCAGTTAGTCCTGACGAAGGGTCTTGGCTCAAAACGTCGATTGTACCTCTTCCTATAGATGCTACCTGGCCTGCTGCGTTCACCAGCAACTTTTTGTGTGTTGCTTGAATTTCCAGCATCTGCAGATTTCCTCGTGTCTGCGATGATAAGTAATTTATGAACTTGTTAGGTTCAGTGGAATGACACTGGTTGCTGAGAAACTTCTAGAAAAATACAGAACTAGTTAAACTATAATTATACAAGTATAGGTGATAACATAGAATATAAGCAAGCATAGGAGAAACCGAACTACAAGAAAAATAGCAATTTTACGCTTTATTCCACTTTATCTATGAAGTGTGAAATAGCAATGACATTTTAGGTCGATGACCTTTCATCAGAGCACTGATCAATCTCAATTCTTGTGCTTAATGTGGCACTTCAAAAGAGCTCTGTTCCCCTTTTTTATTTTGTTCATTTTCATTTGCAAAGCTCTACAGAAAAAAAAGAACTTTCTGCTATCTTCCCTGCACCTTCCCATTTTCTCTGCATCTTGAAAGTTGTTCCAGTCTTGATGAAAGATTATTGGGCTGAAACTGTAACTCCATGTCTCTCACCATAGATGCCGCCTGACTTGCTGTGCATTTATTATGAAGGCAATATTCTGCTGTTACATGGTCAAGCATTAGGGTGTAAAGGTTAGAAATATGACTCTGACGTTTCAGGACTGAAATTAGGAAATAATTCCACATGGGTAAGATGGTAAATATTCAGAACTCCATCAACATATGTCAATTGATTCCCAGACAAATGTTAATTTTAAATTCTATATTGTTTGATTTCTTTATTAATTAAAAGGATATGAGACAAGGCAGTTGGGTTTTCAAATACTAATTTAATTTGGATTCAATTTATTGTATGGAAAAGTGCACTTCTGTAATTAGAATGCAATCGGTTGACACTTGCTTTGTAGTACATTTAGGAACAATATAAGTCAACGTAAAGAGGCCAAGTTTTAAGAAGATGTGCAAATTATGTTGGCAGAGAGCACCAATGTCAATTAGAGAGCCATGCAGTCAGTGATCATGAATATGCAATGCAGAAGCTGCACAATCCATGAGCAGGTGAACCCATCTGAAAAGTAGAGAGCAGATCCACTTGAGCACTTCATAACGGTAAAACACTTTGCCACCATCATACAGTCAGAGTCACTTGGTTCACTTTCTGCATATGCATCAATACTAATCCAATTTGCCTGCATATTTCTCTACACCTCTCAAAACCAAGTAGCTGTCCAAACACCTTTTAAGCATTGTAATTTTACCTCTCTCCCCTGACAGCATATTTCAGAAAACCACCACCATATGTGTGAAAAACTGACCTGTCTGATCTCCTTTAAATTTCTCACCTCCCATCTTAACCTGTCCTCTCAAGGTCTAGGCTCTCTGGCCATTCTGACTGTCTAACCTAGTTATGCCTCTTATAAATTCATAAATCTCTAAGAGATCACCCCTCAGCCTCCTATGTTCCCGTCAGAATAAACCAGCTTATCCAATCTCCCTTCATAACTAGGGTGCTGCATTCCAAACAACATCCTGTTGACTCTCTCAGGCATCTTTCTACTGGCTCCACGTCCTTGTGGTAATCACAATTATACACAATGATCCTAGTGCGGTCTAGTCAATGCACCTAAATAGCCACTCTCAGGTTGACCTGGACCCTACTGCTGCAATACCAAGCAGTGCATTTTAAAGCACATTTCCACAGACCATTGGATTATTTTTTGAGTATGATATAAAATTATATCAATTAATCACAGATGCTTTCTGAGTGAGAAATTCTTGCTGTCAAGAATTTTGTAGGTTCAGTGTACTCACTTTAGAGATTGTACTTATGAAGGAAAGTAACCTGTGCAATCATTTTGTTCTTTTTCCACCAAGGTGGAGGAGTTAGGCTTCTCTCTCAAGCCAAAATGATCTAGGAAACTCATGGAATAAAAGTTCTCATTTCGATCAACAAATTGCTGGAGGAACACAGTGGGACAGCCAGCATCTGTGGAGACAAAGGGATGGTCAATGTTTCAGATCAAGACCCTGCATCAGGATTCTGATATAAAATGTCAGCCATCTCTTTGCCTCCACAGGGGCTGCCTAATACAATGAGTTCCGTCAACAATTTTTACTTTTGCTTCAAATTGCCGTATCTGCAGTCTTTTGTGACTCTGAAACCTCTCATTTGTCAACTTCTTAAAGCAATTTCAGTCAAACGGATCCTCTTTATAAAGTATGTTTATTTAATTAATTACTTACTATACAAGATTAGCTAATGGAATTCCTATGTTCTCTTTATGCACTTTCCATGAAAAATAAACTATATCTGGGACTTGTAAACACTTGGCAAAGATGCCGTAGACTTAAACAGCAGAATAAGTTCCCTATATTATATTCTGGTAGTAGATCATTCATTTGAGCAGTGATAGTATTTCTATTCTCAATCTTGTCTGTTTTTCACATAACTACCTTTCAATAATACCTTGAGCAATATCAAATAAAGTATTTTTTTTTCAAATGAGTTAAACAAAAAGGCAATGGACACAAGTGACAGATGATAAAAGGATTTGTTTCATTTCTGTCGGATAACTTTGAAAATGTATTTGGTAGCAGAAAGCCAAGATTTCCAAAAGCTATAAAATTATCATGTACTTCAGAATCTTATTCTGGATCTGTTACGACAGGAGGATGGGTAAAAAGGATGTGGCAGTCACATATGACTGATGGCACCAAAGCAGATGTCTTTGCTCCACTTAATATTTGTATATATAAAATTACAACCAGACAACACAAAGACACTGATATTGCTGGGATCAAGAGATTGCTGAGAGCTTGTCTTTTAAATACAAGTCAAATTTCTGAATGAGCTCTGTGTTTTGTGCAGACATATCAGGTGCTTGCTGAATGGAAATGAGGGAATAGACAGTGCAATACAACAATGTTCTACTGACCTGCATGTTCAAAGCAGGAAGTGCAGGGTCTGTAGGAGTACAAACCAGACTGTTTATTACTTGGAAAGACAGATATTCCTAGAAATTAAAATAACAGGCTGCAAAGTCAGGGAAACACTGACGTCTCGAAACATTTCAAAACTCAGATGCGTTGGTCAAAAATAATTTAAATATGGAGTATTTATTCAAGTGGGAGGGTATTGATGGTGTATTGTTTGTGTTTCAAAGAGATTGAGGTACCCTTACATAAACCAGCAAAAATTATCACTCAGGTGGAGCAAGCAATTAGGATGGAAAATGGGATATTTGTTTTTATTGCAACAAGGTTTGAATAAAAAAGAAATACTATTGATTTGGCAGCTTGGTGAAAATGGACCTCGAATATTATGTATAGGTCTGTTTTCCCTGCCAGAGGAAGAATATATTTGTGATAGAGGGGGTACAATAAAGCTTCATCAGATCAGTTTGTCAGATGAGGAAGGATTAAGCGGGCTAGGACAGTACTCTGAAACAAAAGCAGAACGTACTGCAAATGAAGAAAGAAAGGTACGTCACATCCAGAATTTTTCCAGTTAGCAGACGACTTCCTCCCACGCCGCTCTGACGTAGTGGGAAATTGTGTACGAGGCAAATTACAGCAGAGGTTTGCCATTGCCTTCTGCTGGGTGAGTTTTTCAAAGAGATCACCAGCTCTTAACCCAGCACGGATGAAAAGCATGCAGGTGGAGCCAGCTGGACCTCCCACCCCACCGTCCAGCGCTGATGCCACTATGCCACCAGCCTGGTCTTATACTGGAAATACTCAATAGATAAGGCCATGTCCAAGGAGAGACAGCATTTCAGCTCAAGGACCCTTCATCGGCATTGGAAAGGTGATAAAACAAATGCAGAGAGGTGAAGGATCAGAGAGAACAGAGAGGAGTACTTGTGATAGTTAGAGACCAAGATTGTTCTTACAACAACAAATATTGGTGCTGAGAGTTATAAAAAGAGAAATAAGGAAGTCTTTGGAAGTACCAACTGCAGAACACGTTGATAATAATTGGAGACAAAAAGAGAATGCTAAAAATGCAGGTGAATTGCTGCTTCACTTGGAAGGACTCTTTAGGACCTCAATGAGGTCAGTACTGTTCTCGGAGTAATGTGTGTTTCAGCGTTACAAATCAAAGTCTGAAACAATATCACATCTCAACAATAAAACCAAAGTATTTGTCCACCATAACAGACTTTCAGTCTTTTGCAAACGTAAGGTGAAAAGAAACAAA
The DNA here is from genome assembly GCF_030028105.1 of Mobula birostris. Taxonomy (NCBI): domain Eukaryota; kingdom Metazoa; phylum Chordata; class Chondrichthyes; order Myliobatiformes; family Myliobatidae; genus Mobula; species Mobula birostris. The sequence continues at coordinate 46,474,459 of NC_092374.1, read as the reverse complement.
GCAGCACACAAAAAATGCTGGAGGAACTCAGCAGGCCAGGCAGAATCTATGGAAAAGAGTAAACAGTTGATGTTTTAGGCTGAGACCCTTCATCAGTCTTGAGGAAAGATCTTGGCCCGAAACTCCTTGCCCATCCTCTGGGCTTCCCCCCTCCCCCTTTTCTTTCTCCCTAGGCCTCTCGTCTGGCCCATGATCCTCTCATATCCCTTTTGTCAATCAACTCTCCAGCTCTTAGCTCCATCCCTCCCCCTGCTGTCTTCTCCTACAATTTCGGATCTCCCCCTCCCCCTCCCACTTTCAAATCTCTTACTATCTCTTCTTTCAGTTAGTCCTAATGAAGGGTCTCAGCCCGAAATGTCGACTGTACCTCTTCCTATAGATGCTGCCTGACCTGCTGTGCTCACCAGCAATTTTTATGTGTGTTGCTTGAAATTCCAGCATCTGCAGATTTCCTTGTGTTTGAGCACTGCTTCATAATCCCTTTTTATGGACTATTTATTTATTTTATTATTTACAGTAATTTTACATCTGTGCACTGTAATGCTGCCACAAAGCAATAAATTTCACCACATAGAAGTCACCTGATTCTGATTTTGATTCTGTAATTAAAGATATAATTTAAAGCTTTTCATATTGTCTGAGTAATAAAGATTTAAAATGGTAGAAAGGAATAAACAGTGTGAACTTAGTAGTAATTAACTGCTTCCCAGGGAGATCCCAAAGTACATTGCCATCTTTTAAAACACTGAATAAGTAGAGTCCCAATCATGTGATTAAATGTAGATATCAGTTTGTGCACAGTATGATCCTATCATTAGCAAATTAATAAATGGCATAACAAACTGCTTGTAGTTTAAAGTTCTTTTAAACTTTTTGTTCTTCTTTATCCAATTATGGTGTTACAAGAAAGGTATTGACATGGATAGCAGAATATCTAACAGTCTGGAGGCAGCCAGTGAGAATAAAGGGGGCCTTTTTTGGTTGGCTGCCCGTGACTAGTGGTGTTCCTCAGGGGTCAGTATTAGGACGGCTACTTTTCACATTGTTTGTCAATGATTTGGATAATGGAATTGTGGCAAAGTTTGCAGATGATATGAAAATAATGTGGAGGGGTAGGTAGTGCTGAAGAAGCAATGTGATGGCAGCAGGTGAGCAGTGAGAGGTCATGGTCCACATAGGTACCAGTGACATTGGCAGGAAGAGTGATGAGGTCCTGCAAAGTGAGTTCAGGGAGCTGGGTGCTAAATTAATTGTACTGACTTCCAGAGTGGTGATATCAGGATTGGTGCTCATGCCATGCACTAGTGAGGCTAGAAATAGGAAGATAATACATTTTAATACGTGGCTAAGGAGATGACACAGGAGGGAAGACTTCAGATATTTGGATCATTAGGTTCTCTTCCAGGGAAGATGGGATCTGTACAAAAGGGAGGGATTGCACCTGGACTGGAGAGTGACCAATGTCCTTGCAGAAAAGTTTACTAGTTCTGCTCCATTCCATTTAAATTAGAGTTGTGGGGGATGGGGAACATCTGCCAGGGCAGAATGGCTGTGGAGAAAGAAAATATTAAGCCTGCATACAAAGACAGAAACCAAAGAGTTGAGCATGGTGGGACTAACATTCTGATTCGTGTCTATTTCAATGCAAGAAGTATCTTAGATGGAGCCAGATAAGCTTAGAGCATGGATCAGGAACAAGGAATTATGATATAGTAGCCATTGGTGAGACTTGGTTGCGGCAGAGGCAAGAGTGGCAGCTCTCTGTTCTGGGTTTCTGTTGTTTCAGATATGATAGAGGGGGAGGTATAACTGGAGAGGGGTGGCGTTACTGGTCAGGGAAAACATCACAGTCGTCTCAGACCGGACAAACTGTCAACTGAGGCCATATGGATGGAATGGAGGAATAAGAAAGGGATGACCATATTAATGGAATTATATTAGAGACCACCCAATTGGTTAGATTTAGAGAAGCAGATTTGTAGAGAGATAGCAGACAGTTGTAAAAATAGGTTATCATAGTAAGTTATTTTGACTTTCCACAAATTGACTGGGATTCCCATACTGTAAAAGGACTGGATGGAATGGAGCTTGTCGAATGTGTTCAAAAAAATTCTTTAATCAATATATAGAGGTCCCATATCTGGATTCCAGTAGAGTAGGTGTTTGCTGTCTTGAAGCAAATTAGAGTGAATAATTCTGTGGAGCCTGATAAGATGTACCCTTAGACCTCCTGTCAAAAGCTAGTGCAAAAATTGCAGGCACCCTGGGAGAGGCATTTAAAATGTCTTTAGTCGTGGATGAGGTGCCGGGCAACTGGATAATAGTTAATGTTGTTCTGTTGTTCAAGAAAGACTAAGAATACACTGGGAAATATCGGCTGGTGAGCCTGATATCAGTAGATATATTGGTACTTGGATAGACAGGCTTGACTGGGATAGCCAACGTGGCTTTGTGGGTAGATCATGGGCTGAAAAATGCCAGATGGAATTTAATGCAGGCAGGTGTGAGGTGTTGCACTTTGGGAGGACAGAGCAGGGTAGGACTTACACAGGTAGTGGTAGGGCGCTGAGGAGTGCAGTAGGACAGAGGGATCTAGGAATACGGATACATAATTCCTTGAAGGTGGCATCACAGGTAGAGGGTAACAAAGACAATTTTTTGCAAAGTGGTCTTCATAAATCAAGTTACATAAGATGTTGGAGAGGCCAAATTTGGAGTACTGTGTGCAGATCAAGTCATACCTATAGGAAATTTATCAATAAGATTAAAAGAATACAGAGAAAATTTACAAGGATAGTGCCTGGACTTGAGGACTGAGTTATTGCGAAAGTTTGGATAGGCCAGGACTTTATTCCTTGGAGCGCAGGAGAATGAGTGGAGATTTGATAGAAGTATATAAAATTATGAGATGTATAGGTAGAATTAAATGCAAGCGGGGTTTTTCACTGAATTTCAGTGAGAATAGAACTGGAGGTCATAGGTTAAGGGTGAAAGGTGAAATATTTTATGGGGAACCTGAGGGGGAACATCTTCACTCGCAAGGTAGTGCGAATGTTTGAATAAATACATAGATGGGAAGGAGTGCTATGGAGGGCTATGGTCCAGGTGTGGGTCATCTGTTAGCAGGCTTACAGTTAAGCAAGGACTAGATGGACCAAAGGGCCTGTTACTGTGCTGTAGTGCTCTATGACTTTATGACTCTAATGAAATTAGAACATCTTGCAGATCTGTTGGAATTGCTTCTTTTCACAAGCTTTTGTATACAATCAGTTCTTTTCTCAATGTCACATTCCAAAAGCCTGACACCTCAGCATTTGCACAATTTTCAAAGATCTACTAAAGGTGTCACTCTTGGTTAAATATGCATGAAACTTTAAACATGACGGTGTGTAGGCATTTTCCTTAGAGACAATTCCAAATGACATTAAGCCTGTACTATATGATTAAAAGCAGCAATATAAAATCTTCTGTGAGAATATATTTCTTCTTCTGCCTGTACGCCTCTCAAAACTCTGAATAAATGAAAAGCCCTTTGGTGTTAACATCTAGACAGATTTTATTAACTAATGTTTCAGTTTGGTTTAGTTAATGTTCTGTAAACTATTTATATACAGTATAATGTATATTGTGTGACAATCCAATAGCTCTTTTAAATTTTATACTATATTTGCTGAAATAAGTGATCAACAGAAATTCAAATACTGAGCTAATTATTATTAAATAGTTGTCCATACCTGTAATTAATTATGACTAGGTCATTTATCCTAAGGCTTTTATTTTGCCTTTGCAGCCATCTCAATAAAATGTATTCTCTTTTCCCTGCTTTTGGGAGATTTACTAACCTGCCATGAGAAAAGATTATGTCAAAATAAAGGCTTTAATTTTCCTTTAAAAATAAGACTATGGGTGATCTTCAAATGTATTTTATATGGTTGGATGAATTATACTAAATTGGTGGTGGTTTAGGATGGTTTAGGATGATGGGTTGTCATTCAAGTATCCAAATAGAAGATTCATACTTTTAAAAAAATTCATGCAGAGGAGGGAAGAGAAAAGAAAAGTGAAATCTTTAATTTTGTATTCATTTACATTCATGTGGAATTAAATGTTTATTTTTAGATGACTAGTTAAATTGCAGTTGGAGTTGAATTGGACTGAAATTGCAATTAGAGAAACACAGTTCTTGAAAGTTTGTATGGTTGGAAAATGCTTCTCTCTCCTGAGCAGTCACTTTGGATTGAATGTCACTTGCTTCCCCTCTTTTGTAAAAGAGTGAAGGCCAGTTTTTACGATGAAATGTCGTGTGACACAGTAAACCCTGATTACTGAACAAAAAGCTGCAATGCTCCAGAAACCCCAGATTTACTGTATAATACTGTATGGAAAATAAGCTCAAGACCCTAGGGAAGCATTGGAATGAAATTCATTAGGAGATTGAATGTCATTAAAAGTGAAATGTACTTGAATCAGGTTTATGGGTACATTGAAGCTAAACAAGTAATATACAATATATATCTAAGTTAAAAACCTGCCCGATATTAGGGTAAAGAGAATAATCTCCTCAGTCTAATTCTATTTGGATGTGCATGGAGCGTCAATCCATGGCATCTTTAAGGTTTACAAGTAAAGTTATCTTCTTCTCATTTTCTAAATGTTTGTATTTCTATCTGTGATGGTATTGGATTCACTGACTGCAAAACCCTAAACTCAAAAGGAGAATTTAAGCCCGATCCGATATAGACATCCACAGATACCCTCACTATGGGGAAGTTATACTGTATCAACTTACTCTTCAAACGCTAGCTTACTTTCCTGTCTAGTCTCTGTTGCCAGGTCAAGCTACTAATACCCTTCACTTGAGTGTTGGGTTGCCACTCTCTACCAAGGAAGAGATACTTCCAGCTAACAAGGTTATTTAAACATGACTTATTTTTAATAATACACATTCAATTTTAGACAAATAGTTCTTAACATACATTTAACACTCACAGTGGATTTCTGATTTATAAAAGGTTTCCAAATTACAAAAGATTTAGAAACTATGAAGGAATTCCAAATACAGGTACAATGCTTACAAACTAGAGGAATATACCAATGAGTTGTAGACAACCAACTTCAATCTTCGTCTGTTGCAGAAACTGAAGATTGAGTTATTAATTCCAGTTCTTCTTTCTGTCATTCCATCTTTCTTTCATTCTCCTTGTCATTCCTAACAATCCCCAAGGCTTTCTAACATTTATACTGTCTTGCTACTGGTTGACATTATCTGCACGTGATGTTTTTCGAATAGCTTTGCTGGGACAAAGTTGTTCACATAGATGGTCTAAAGGCTTCTGGGGACAGAAATCCCAGGCACCTAAAACTAATGCTGTGAGCACTGACTCTCTGAATACACAAAAATCCCATCTCTTGATTAATCAAATATACATGTGGCCATGTTTGATGTGTTAAGAGACACAATCATTCTTATCTGCAAACTTCCTTGTACTCAGTCACAATTGTGCAAATAACATAACCAGTATTGTCTGGTTTGATGCAGACCAATTAACATAACCCTATTGTCTTACATTGATTAAACATGGACCTACAAGACCTCGTTATTTACTTGATTCCAATAAGAAGCTGAGCAAGCAATATGGTTAGAAGTTTTACTTTGTCACAAACAACTCTGATCCTTTGGAAAAGTCATGCTGCTGTGTGAGAAAGCTGAGGTTAATAATTAGCCTCCTGGAAAATGAATATCCAACATAAGGCTAGGTCTTCTTTTATAAGCTTCCAGGGTTGTATGATGGGCTGTTGCTAATCTGGATGGTTCAAGAATCTGTTGGGTGTCTAACCTAATTTGGAGATTGTATATACAAGTAACATAGGCCAGAGTATGGCATTCCCTTCAAAGGAGGCACAAGGGAGGAGGAGAAGATGGCGGTGTGACGGCAGCGCGCATGGCCTCTCCGGTGAATGATATCTATAATCTGTCAAGTAGGGTACCATGCACAATTCTGATTTGATGGAGACAGATATGAGAGTACAGAGGAACATCTGGAGAAACTTTTGAAATGCCCACTTCGCTGCCGTTGCTACTGTGTGGTAACCGGAATCTCTGGAGCAGAAGGCCCCGAATCCTCGGCTTTGCTTGTTTCAGCGGCCAGGGCGAGGTCGAAGGCGCTCGGCAGAGGATGGCGCTCGGGAGGCTGTATCAGAGGGGCTGGTCGGAGGCTCGAAGTTTTCGGATGGATGGACTCAGTGTCGGCTGTGGTCGGCTGCTTCCAAGGCATCGGCAAGTTGACAGTGCCTGGAGGTTTATGGCAGGGAGTTTCTCCCTTTTGCCGCCTGCTATCGGGGACTCAGGAGTTGATCGACTCAGGGACTTTGAGACTTTTTTTTACCGTGCCCATGGTTTGTTCTTCATTAAATTATGGTATTGTTTTGCACTGCTGTAACTATATGTTATAATTATGTGGTTCTGTCAGTGTTAGTCTTTGGTTTGTCCTGCTTTTCTGTGATATCACTCTGGAGAAACATTGTATCATTTCTTAATGCATGTATGCATTTCTAAATGACAATAAAAGAGGACTGAGTGTTCTCATAATCTAAAATTTAGGACTATGGCATAATGAGTTTATTCTTTTAACCATTTTACATTTATGTAAATGAGATTTCAGGGCCTCTTATTAGCTAAATTAAACACACCCAGAAGCATAAAATAGAACTAAAGTTTTCAATTTGGTTGAATTTCAAAAAGAATTCTTGTTTGTTTTCTTTTGAATTCCACTTTCTATACTTGAAACCAAAACCCTAATCATTATAATTGTATAGCTGTTTGACCTTACTAATGGTCACATGTTCCCTTTGGGAACACATAGGCCTGAGCTCTTAAAGTTCATTTTTTATAAGACTCACACTGATCACATGTTTTGTATGTAGTTAACTACTCCTTCTCCACTTTTGCCAGGTACAAAGTAATCATACCACAGTCAGCCTTCTCGTATTTTAAAACCTTAATTTCTGCTCCATAGCTACATAGAAGTTCAAATAGCTTTGGTCTCTGCCTGTAAATTGTTCTCCTTCTAATGCTCATCCTACTTGTCTGGTTGTTTTCCCAAAGACTCAAAATTCTGTCCCCATAAGTCAGTGTTAACTTATTTTCAGATGCTATTGACAAAGTACTGAGAACTCCCAAGTTACTGGAAATGACTCTGGATGAAAGTAACTTGCTTTAGTATTTTTAATCAACATTACAAAATATTTGACAGGAGCATTAGAGATTAAATGTTCAGCCAATTCCAATGTGAAAAGAATTGGGAAGATGACCAAAGGCTTTTGTCATTCTGCTGGACGAAAGGCAGAGAGATAGTGGAAATAACTCCAGTGAAAGATGTAGTGCTAAATGACTGAGTGAATCTGCACTCACTCAGGCCAGAGGAGACATTCCAACTCACACATGATGTGTTTGGCATGTTGTAGAAGGTATTTGGAGAGCTCAATTAATCTAGTGCAGTCTCTGATCTGCGCTCCTAGCCTTGGCATTTAAATGGCTAGTGCAGTTAATTTGGTGCTCAGTTGTGAGCCCAAGGTTATGCATTTGGCAATGATATCCTGTTGATTATCAAGGGGATGTGTTTAGTTTAAAGTATGAATATTGTCCTTATCATGTTACATGTTTGCTGTGAGTTTCATTAATGGAAAATGCAAATAGAATTGTACTTTGTGCAACCATCATCTAATGTCCTTGGTTCTGTTATGACAGAGGAAAGGACCTTAAGCAGTTGAAGGTGGTTGTTTCCAGGATACCCTTGCTGCATATTGCAGAGCCTAAGCTTATGCTCTTTGATATGTAATACTTTCTTCTGTTACACCAGATTTGACTCCAGCTTATAAATTGGTTTCCTTTTGATTTCACACTCAGTGCTGTTTTAACGTCAAAGCAATCATTTCTACCTATCTTCTGGAATTAACAAAAGGTAATTGAGTCATGGAGCCGCATGCACAAAAATGGGCCCTTTGGTTCACTGTCCTTTATTTTTGCTAGCCTACACTCACAAGTCCCATTTGCCTGCATTAGTTTTGCCTATTTAAGCGTTTGTATAAATGTTGTTTAAACGTGGCGGTTGTCACATCCAGTCAGTGGTAAAATGAATTCATTTATATAGTCATAGAGAGATTACTACTGAAACAGATCCTTCAGCCAGTTGAGTCTGTGCTAAATATTGACTACTTATTTACGGTAGTCCTATACTAATCCCATATTGTTATCTTCATATTTCCATTCACTGTCCCCAACTACCCTCACCTACAGAGTGGCAGCAATTAACAACTCCCAATTAACCACCAGCCCACTCTTCTTAATATCGAAGATCACCTTGGTAGAGTGAAAACTTTATTTGTTGACATAAATATAATCCTTGAACATCTCCATCACATAATAAGATGCATGCATACAAGGGAAGTTTGCACGAAGGTGATTAATTATAGGAGTCTGTAGATTTCATTTTTTTGCCTGGTTTGATGTTGTGGAGGGGTGGGTGTGTGACAGCCTCACTTCTAACCAGTAATATACTGGCACTATCAATACCATCAAGCCCTGTCCGTTTGATGCATATATTAAAGTATTTAAATCAGCCCAGGTGACAGGTCTTAAGACATGAGAATTGTTCTAATGTCTGTATTTAAAGAGAAGGTATCACTTCTGAAGTAGAAGCAGACAGCTGGCATTGGATTCTATCATTTAAAACATATGTTATTATATAATTCTGTAATTACCTTTTATACTGCAGAAACCTTACAATACTGTAGGAATAATTATCCGACACTTTGTGTCAGAATTTGCAGTCATAATAAGGCACTTTGCTCCCCAGCACACCCCCACAGAATCATCAAAATTTAGAGTACAGAAGGAAACTATTCACCCCACCCTGGCTGCAACACTTGGAAGAGATCGATCCCCAGAGGAATATCCCTTGCTAGAGCCAGTGTTACAAACTCGTATGACATCAGACATGCAGGCAGATGGCACGCATGCCCAAGGTTTGCCACCCCTGATTGAGGAACTCACACATTTGGAGGAAACCCATGTAGTCGCAGGGAGATGTGCACACTCCACTCCACCAGCACCGTATATCAAGATCAAGCCTATGTTGCTGAATCTATGAGCCAAAGGCACCTCCAGCTGCACCATTGTCTCACCATGTTTACCTTCCCAAATGAGTTGCCTTAATATTGTGCTCCTTGATTTGAACTGATCACAAATAAAGGAGCAGCAATCTATTTCCAGGTCATGGCTTGTGTTGCATGGGTGGGGAGCTCCATGAAGTTGGTAGTGGCATTCCAGACTGGTTTGACTAAGCCGGTAGCCTTTAGCATTTCTGATAGCTGCGTGTCAATGCCAGATGCCATAGAGTCACATAACCATATAATTGGAAAAAGACCCTTCAATCCACCAAGTTCATTCTGACCATCAACCAGTCATTTACAATCATCTTCTCACTTTCTCATCAACTCCTTCCAGATCCTTCAACTCGCTGACACACTGGGGGCAATTTACAGCAGTTGATTAACCCAATTACCCACATTGTCATTGAGATGCAGCAGGAAACAGGAGTATCTGGAGGAAGTCCATGCAGTTATAGGGAAAATGTCCAAACTCCACACAGACAGGCTGGCAGTCAGGATTGAACACGGGCCTCTGGCAACATGAAGCAGCAGCCTCACGAATTATCACCCTGGTCTGTCTGATTTTGTTACCTTCCTTGGTGATGGTTTGAACAATGTACAGGTGTAGTCTGGTCACCCCAATACAGAAAGGCTGTGGAGGCTCTGGAGAGGTTTACCAGAATGCTGCCTGGATTAGAGGGCATGTCCTATAAGGAGAGATGGACAAACTTGGGTTGTTTTCTTTGGAGTGGTGGAGGCCGAGGGGAGAGTAGATAGAGGTTTATAAGATTATGTGAAGCATAGATAGAGTAGACAGCCAGTATCTTTTTCCCAAGTTTGAAGTGTCGAATTCCAGCAAGTATGCATTTAAGGTGAGAAGAGATCAGTTCAAAGGACACGTTTGGTGCAGTTTTCTTTTACACAGAGTGGTGGATGCCTGGAAGGTGCTGTGAGGGAGGTAAATGTAATAGAGGTGTTTAAGTGATTCTCAGATAGACACAAGAATGTGCTGAGAAGAGAGGGATGTTCGCATTGTCTAGGTAGATGGGGATTAGTTTACAGTATTTAGGCACTTAATTACTACCTTACTTAGTTTGGCACAACTACATGGACTGAAGTATCTGTTCCCGGGTTGGACTGTTCTATGTTCTATATTATACATTTGCTCAACCATTCAGTGGTGTATCAATAACAACCAATTGTGATTCACATGCCCAGTAGCATAGATGACAGGATAACAAGTGACTAGACAGGAAAAAGGCAGCAAATGGGTTTCCATTTCAAAGCACCAGTTTCAAAGTTGCAAAGACCCATAATTTTATTCTATATTTATTCCATTTAGTTGTTATGAAACATAGAAACATAGAAAATAGGTGCAGGAGTAGGCCATTCGGCCCTTCGAGCCTGCACCGCCATTTATTATGATCATGGCTGATCATCCAACTCAGAACACCGCCCCAGCCTTCCCTCCATACCCCCTGACCCCCGTAGCCACAAGGGCCATATCTAACTCCCTCTTAAATATAGCCAATGAACTGGCCTCAACTGTTTCCTGTGGCAGAGAATTCCACAGATTCACCACTCTCTGTATGAAGAAGTTTTTCCTAATCTCGGTCCTAAAAGGCTTCCCCTCTATCCTCAAACTGTGACCCCTCGTTCTGGACTTCCCCAACATCGGGAACAATCTTCCTGCATCTAGCCTGTCCAATCCCTTTAGGATCTTATATGTTTCAATCAGATCCCCCCTCAATCTTCTAAATTCCAACGAGTACAAGCCCAGTTCATCCAGTCTTTCTTCATATGAAAGTCCTGCCATCCCAGGAATCAATCTGGTGAACCTTCTCTGTACTCACTCTATGGCAAGGATGTCTTTCCTCAGATTAGGGGACCAAAACTGCACACAATACTCCAGGTGTGGTCTCACCAAGGCCTTGTACAACTGCAGTAGTACCTCCCTGCTCCTGTACTCAAATCCTCTCGCTATAAATGCCAGCATACCATTCGCCTTTTTCACCGCCTGCTGTACCTACATGCCCACTTTCAATGACTGGTGTATAATGACACCCAGGTCTTGTTGCACCTCCCCTTTTCCTAATCGGCCACCATTCAAATAATAATCTGTTTTCCTATTTTTGCCACCAAAGTGGATAACTTCACATTTATCCACATTAAATTGCATCTGCCATGAATTTGCCCACTCACCCAACCTATCCAAGTTGAGATGTCTACAGACCATTGAATCTCCTAAAATGGAGCCTATATGTCACCATAACTTATACCATATAATGGTTCTTTGTGCTTCAGATTGATGATAATTATTTAGTTGCTGTCATGACAACATACCCAAAGAAACTCTCTCTCCCCTCTCCACCAAAGTCCAATGATCGCTCTTTCTATTTCCCGTCAATTTGTGCTTGCTCATTGCTCTTCAGCCCCTTTCAGTTCAGTCTGGACCTTATCCAAGTGCTTTTTGACACAGCTCCACACCCCTCACCCCTCTGTTCTTGCTTCGTCTTAGGATGGGCACTTCATCCACCATTTGGGTTTTGGCTGAGTTCTTTCCTCTTCCAGTACTACACATTTCATTTCCATTCTCCAGTTTTCATGAGTAGAGTTGTTCTTAGTACTCTCCAGCACTGAACAATAGTCACTGAGATCTCAGGATGAACAGTGGAATGGAGAGCTGTTTTCCCTTGGTAAGGTTGTTGGAATCATCCAAATGCCCCAAAATCAGGCAAGGAAATGGCCAGTAATATTCTTCAGGGAGTGGAGCACAGAATCCAAAAGCATTTGGACAGAGTGGGATAACTAGATCCAGAGTGAATTTATCATAGAGTCATTGAGTTACAGAGCATGGAAGTAGGCCCATGGCCCTACATTCTGCCGATTAAGCTGCTTACCCTAACTAGTCTCATTTGCCTGCGTTTGGTGCATGTCCCTCTAAATCAGGGGTTCCCAGCCTGGGTTCAAGAAACCCTTGGTTACTGGTAGGAGTCCATGACGTATAAAAGGCTGATAACCCTATTTTCTTTAAACCTTTCCTATCCATACATCTGTCTAAATGTCTTTGAAATATATTAATTGTACCTGTAACAAGATGTCCCAACTCACATACTCATTAATCCAACTAATGAAGGCAAGCTTGCCAAATGAAAATCTCCCTGGTTGTGTCCTTGAGCCCAAATCCCAAAGCTATCTCTCTGGATATCTATGTTGCTCCTTTCAATGAAAAATGGCAACAGGAGAGCAGTGTTCTCATATGCAGTGTAGAATTTTATGTAAATGATGTTAACTGAGTTTGAAATTGCAGCATAAGGTCACTGCCTCCATGTTCTGGATACTCAAAATATTGACTTTGCCTGTTCTGCATTGAAATGAAAATAGCCCTCCAACCTCTACAAGAGTCTCCCCCCCCCCATAGATACTGCTTGACTTGTAGAGTGCTTTCAGCATTTTTGTTTTTAATTCATATTTCCAGCATCTGCAGTTTTTTTGGATTTTGTCCACAAGAGATTCTTAGTATATTCTCATTAATGCCAACGTAAGGGTCATAGCTACACACACAAAACACTGGAGGAACTCAGCAGGCCAGGCGGAAACTATGGAAAAAAAGTACAGTCAACATTTCAGGTCAAAACCCTTTGGCAGGACTCCAGCAGGGTTTCGGCCCGAAACATCAACTGTACTATTTTCCATAGAAGCTGCCTGGCTTGCTGAGTTCCTCCAGCATTTTGTGTATGTTGTTCGTATTTCCAGCTTCTGTAGGTTTTATCTTGTTTCTGATAAGGGTTATAGCTGTCTGACACATATTATTGCTGGAATAATAATTCTATCAAATAATCTCTGTGTATATTTAATATTAGGCTGCTGATTCCGGTGACTTTTTGAATAGTTACTTGCAAAATTGATTTTCTGTCAGTTTTCAGGGTCTGATGGAGAGACAAAGCAGTGTAAACTAATTCAGGATTGATTGATTCCAGAAAAGTACATGAATATAAAACAGATTATTTGTTGGAGCAAATTCACACAAACCACCATGAAGGAAAATAATAAGAGTACATTTTATTTTTCGGAGATCAACAGTAATTACAAACTACAAGCTAATGACTACTCTCACACTTGAGGTGCAGGAATCTGCTGAGTCTCAATAATATATCTGCCACTGAACTCCCAAAATGTAGACACCAGGTATGCCTCTCTCTATTCCAGGTTATGAAATGCTGACTTTGTCAAATGCTTTGCCTCCTGTTAAAATTCTTCACAGGAAGCCTGCCTTTTTTTTCATGGAACGCACTATTTTAAAAGTTCTTCGTTATGTTCACTTGAGCACGCATCACAAAGCCAAAGGCGAGATATTTGTCATATGTATAAGTACATGTGTGCACAGGTGAAATGAAAAACCTACTGGCACCAACATCACAGGCTGATAAAATCAGATAAACATCAAGAAAAACAAAAATTAACAACATAAATTATATCAAATTATACAAGAAAGAACACAATTAGAACAAACAAATCATTGCAGTGCAAAGTGGTCATAGTGAGGTTGTGATTTGGGTTGTGCAGGTTGTTTCAAGATCCAAATGGTTTAAGGGAAGTAGTTTTTCTTGTACCTGGTGGGAGTGGGAATTCAGGGTTTTGTAGTTCCTGCCCTATGTTAGCTGCAAGAAGATAGCATGGCCCAGAGGGCGGGGATCTTTGATGTTAGAGTTCTGATATAGAGAGCAGTGTAGGTAGCTGTTCCCCAGGCCATAGTCAGTTTTGAAATACTTCTAAATTATACATTTTGGAGACTTCAACCAGCACATCTCCTGCTTTGGGTTAAGTTGTCTTCATACCTACTAGTAGAAACTTGCTCCAGGAAAGACCAGAGGTAAACTGGTATTGTCCATAGTCAGCATCAAATGTCCTATGTTGAATCCATTGTCTTCACTGAGTTAGCAGATCTGGACTACTGTACGAAATATAAGCATGGCTTTGCTAGAGTGAGTGGCCTATTAGTATGCCTGATATCTCCTTTTTACTCCACAACTCTGTGATCTCAATAGGTTCTGTTGTTCAAGTGTTCCATATTGCTTCTCTGGTTAAAAAAAGGGAAATCCTTCAGGATATTTGTTCTTTTTGTCAAGGGCTCAAATAAACGCTATGATTAAACGCTGAACCTCTGACACCAGCTTTATCTATCACTGTGAATTAGCAGTGCAGTAAAATTCTGATAATCCAGCGTGCTTAGGGTTTAGCAGTTCTGAACTAGCAGATTTTCTGGATAATTGGAAGTTATCCCACATATGATTTTAATCATTTTTGTATATGTAACATGGTATTATAATACATGCCTCAGTAAACCAAGAAACAGGACTCTGGTGAGTTTGAAAACAGTGTGGAAAATGAGGACCAGGGAGACAAAAGGGAAAGCAGGATATGGAGACCTGATGTGTCAGAGGGAGTGTAAAAATAATAGTACGAGGGTTTCAATAGGTTCTTCAGGCGTCACATTGTGGGAGCTTGTAAGCCTTACTAAGATGGAGTCAAACAAGGGATGGCATCCAGGAGGAGATCAAGATCTGTTGGAGAAATATGTTAAGGATCTGACCATAAGACTTAAGACATAGGAGTAGAATTAGGCCATTTGGCTCATCAATTTTACTCCTCCATTTGACCATGACTGATTATGTTCCCTCAAAGCATCATTCTCCTGCCTTCTCCCCATAACCTTAGACACCCTTATTAATCAACCTCTACTTTAAATATAGCCAGTGGCTTGGCCTCCACAGCCATCTGTGCAATGAATTCCACAGATTCACTACCCTCTGGCTAAAGAACTTCCTTTCCATCTCTATTTTAAAGAGATATCTTTTTATTCTGAGGTTGCATTCTCTGGTCTTAGACTCTCCCACAATTAGAAATATTCTCTCCACGTCCATTCTGTACATGCCTTTCAATATTTGGTAGGTTTCAATGAGATTCCCCCTTATTCTTCTAAACTCCAGCAAGTACAAGCCCAGGGTCATCAAACATGCTTCATATATTAACCCTTTCATTTCTGGAACCATTCTCATTATCCTCCTCTGGAGCCTCTCCAATGCTGGCACATCCATTCTTACGGTGCCATGGTAGCACAGTGGTTAGTGTGACACTATTGTTGCTCAGCGTTCAGAATTCAATTCTGAAGCCATCTGTAAGGCTTTTGTACATCCTCCCTGTGAATGCATGGGATTCTTCTTGGTGATCTGTCTTCCCCCCACATTCCAAAGATGTACTGTTTAGTAGGTTAATTGGTCATTGTAAATTGTCCTGTGATTAGGCTAGGGTTAAATGCTGGGCAGTGTGCCTTGTTGGGTTGGAAGGGCCTGTTCTGTACTGTATCTCTAAATAAGTAAAATATAGATAAACAATGTTAACAATATTCCGAATACCATCTGAACAGTGCCTTATAAAGCCTTAGCATTACATCCTTGCTTTTATATTGCTGTCCTCTCGAAATGAATGCTAACATTGCATTTGCCTTCCTTACTACCTGAAAGTTAACTTTTAGGAAATCCTACACTAGGATTTCCTAAAAGTCCAGACCCTTTGCTCCTCTGATTTTTTTAATTTTCTCCCCATTTAGAAAATAATCTATGCCTTTTTTCTTCTACCAAAGTGCATGACCATACACTTCCCTATACTGTATTCCATCTGTCAAATCTTTGCCCATTTTCCTAATCTGTCCAAGTCTTTCTACAGACTTCCTGCATCCTCAACACTCCCCACCCTTGTCTTTGTTGCATCAGAAAACTTGACAACAAAGCCATTAATTCCATCATCTAGATCAGGGGTCAAAGCAAGTAGGGTTAAACTCACTTCAACGTGTCTTTCACAGTTAGGGTTGCCAACTTTCTCACTCCCAAATAAGGGACAAAAGTGGCAGTCAAATCCCGGGACACTTTACCCCAGGAAAGACTACTATGACCATGAAGCCTTGCGCAGACACCTGTGTGTGCATGCGTGACGTGCGCATCTGATGTGCTCATGCGTGTACGTGCCGGTTTTCTCGGTTTTGCCTTCATCTTCCCTACTACACTGTACATACATTATTTCTACTTTATATAGGCTGTGTATTTATCGTATTATTACTGCTTTTACTGTATGTTAATGTTACTGATTTTCAGTTTTATATGTTATTTGGTATGATTTGTTAGGTTATTTTTTGGGTCTGGAAATGCTCTAAAATTTTTCTCATATCAATTAATGGTAATTGCTTCTTCGCTTCACACCATTTCGGCATGAAAGGTTTCATAGGAACGCTTTACCTTAGCGGGGGAAATACGGGACAAACCAATTTAGCCCAATATACGGGATGTCCTGGCAAATACGGGACAATTGGCAACCCTATGTTCAAGTTCAACAGTACGTGACAGGGAATGAGGAAAGGTGCAGCTGACTCATATCGTTTCCTCACAGCCCGGTAGCACATGCTTTGCGGCCCGGTGATTGGGGACCGCTGATCTAGATCATTAACATATAACGTGAAAAGTAGCAGTCCCAATCCCATCACCTACAGAACACCACTAATCACTAGCAGCCAACCAGAAAAGACCCCCTTTATTCCCACTCTTTGCCTTCTGCCAGTTAGACAATTTTCTGCCCATGCTAGTCTCTTATATTGTTTAGCAGCCTTGTCTATCCTGCCTGTTATTTCCTGAACATATTCTAACATATTTGTCTGAGAAGATTTCCTCTTAAGGAAACCATGCTGACTTTTCACAAACAAGAGAAAATCTGCAGATTCTGGAAATCCAAGCAACACACAGAAAATGCTGGAGGAACTCAGCAGTTACTATGGAAAAAAGTCCAGTTGGTGTTTCACGCCTTGTGTTCTGCCGAAGGGTCTTGGCCAAAATGTCAACTGTACTTCTTTCCATAGATGCTGCCTGGCCTGCTGATTTCATCCAGTGTTTTGTGTGTGTTCCATGCTGACTTCTGCCTATTTAATCAGGTGTCTCCAAATATCCTGAAATCTCATCATTATTAATGGACTTTAACATCTTGTGAACCATCTTGCTAAGTCTGACAGTATAATATCCTGTCTTTTGCCTCCCTCCCTTCTTAAAGAGTGTATTTTCCAGTTCTCCAGAACCATTCCAGATCTAGTGATTTTTGAAAGATCACTACTAATGCTTCCACCATCTGTTCAGGAACCTCTTTCAGAACCCTGGGGTGTAGTCCAATTGATCCAGGTGACTTATTTATCTCCAGAAGAGGTAAGATTTGAGTGGGGGAATGACTGAGAGGAGTGCGATAAAGGGAGAGGGGACTTGATAATAATGTCAGATCTTGAATGGTCTTATCAGGATGGACGTGGAGTGGATGTTTTTGCTTGTGGAAAAGTCTGGAACTAAACATCACTGTTTAGAATTAAGGGGTGGCTATTTCAGACAGAGAATGAGACAAAAATTCTTTCTTTCAGAGGGTCATGAATCTTTGGTGCTCTATTCATCAAAGTATGGTGGAAGTAAAGTCTTTGAATTTTTTTAAATAAAGGTAAACATATTCTTAAAAACCGAAGAGTGAAAGATAACAGTGGCGCATTGGGAACCCAGAGATGAGATTACCGTCAGATCAGTGGTAAGTTTATTGAATGGAATCAGAATCAGGTTTATTATCACTGGCATATGTTGTGAAATTTGTTAACTTTGCAGCAACTGTACAATGCAATACATGATAATATAGAAAAAGCAGAATTACAGTAAGTGTATATGTATATTAAATAGTTAATTAAAATAAGTAGTGCAAAAACAAAAATAAAAGGAAGTAGTGAGGTAGTATTCATGTATGGTAGAGTCAAGTCTTTGAATATTTTTAAGCAAAGGTAAATATATTCTTAAAAACCAAAGAGTGAAAGATAACTGCGGCCCAAGGGGAACCCAGAGATGAGATTACTGTCAGATCAGTGGTAATCTTATTGAATGGAATCAAAATCAGAATCAGGTCATGAGGGACAGACTTTGAGGCTTTGTAGTATATTCCTGCTCTCAATATTTCTGGGTTTGCATGATTGACAGGAGAAGGGTCAAGAAAAGTTGAAATAATGAGAAGTATACAAAGAAAGAAAAGTGGTCAGCTTCCTCCCGGTATTCCCTCCACACTCTGGATTTCCACAGCAGGTATCACTGCCAAGGTGATAAAGGAGTTTTAAATTTTGAATATCCAGACTCAAGAACAGCTTCCTTCCCACGGCTATCCAACTCCTGAACCATTCTCCTCTTTCACACACCCTTCCCAGTGGTGCTGTCACATTCTCGGACTCTTACCTCTCCCACTCTCAGTTATTCTATTATTCCACTTCAGCATTTTTCTTTTTGCAATACTTCAGATTGCTCTACAATCTTTGCACCATTGTACTTTTAGAGTTCATTGCATATTTATTGTATTTATTATTACCAAGTACACTGTTTATTCTGTGATCTTCATGAGAGCAAGGAATTTCATTGCACCCTGCTACATATAACAATAAACTAATCTAAATCTGAATCTGAATTACAGTACTACAAGTATTGGCTTGCTTAGATTTAATATAGGGTTAGTAAAATTCTCTGCTTTTCAATTCTATTCTTTAGAAATGTATCATGCTGTTTTGATTTTTTTTTGAATAGCTTTGATACTGTTAGTGACTGGTGTATTTGTATTTCTTTAGATTAGTGGTCCCCAACCTCCGGGCCGCGAAGCATGCAGGAGAGTAGCGGTAGCCCGAGCGCACCCAGCACATCTTTAAGAAAAAAGCCGAAATAAACAAGCTAATTAATTAGGTGCTGCCCAGAAGCCAGTCTTCATTAGAGGAACTGAGGTGGAGAGGGTCAATAACTTTAAATTCTTCGGCAATAAGGATCGACGTTTCTCTCTCTGAAAAGTGTCAGAGGATCTGTCCTGGGACAAGCACGTAACTGTCATGACAAAGAAAGCACGGCAGCGCCTATACTTTATTAGAAGTTTGTGTAGATTCACCATGTTACCCCGATCCTGATAGCCCTGTCTTTTCAGCCTGTCTGGGCTGGCGGTTAAATTGACCAAACAATGGAACAGCTAAAGGCTCCAGCGCCCTGGAAAGAGGAGTGAGCATCGTGTAGAGCAAGTGAAATCGGCAATCACCTCTGATCTGGGCCGACATTTACGTGCCTGGCAGCACCTAATTAATTAGCTTGTTTATTTCGGCTTTTTTCTTAACGATGTGCTGGGTGCGCTCCAGCTACCGCTGCGCCCCTGATTGCTTCGCGGCCCAGTATCGGTCCGCAGCCCGGAGGTTGGGGACCACTGCTTTAGATCACCTGGGTTTGTACTTCTAAGCAATGGTAACTTCCTTATCCTTTCTCATAAAGACTATAGCATCACATTTACCTGTGTTGAGCCATAGATTCACAGTGATAGAACACCATAGCACAGAAACAGGCCCTTTGGCCCACCTCATCCATGCTGAAGCATTAATTTGCCTAGTCTCATCGACTCATAACCAGACCATAGCCTTCCATCTATCAACCAAAATTTCTCTTAAATGTTGATATCGTCCCCACATCCACCACCTGTGCTGGTAGCTCATTTTGCACTCTCGCTATCATCTGGGTGGGGAAGATCCCCCTCATAGTTTCCCTACATTGCCCTACTTTGCTTTCCAACTTAAAGCCAGCGAGCAATTCATTCTGGTAAGAATCGAATCAACTGTCAGATGCTGAGAAACAGAAAATGCAGGGAAAAATTCAGGCAACATCTGTGGAGAGAGAAAAAGTAATGTGTCAGTTTACGGACCTTTCATCAGATTTGAATATACATTACTAAATTAGTTTAATAATGACACATGTAATGGTGTATAGTGAAAAACGTTGTCTTACGTACCATCTGGACAGATCATTTATCACATCAAGGTAGTGCAAGGAACAAATAACAAAATGCAGAATACACTGTAATAATTACAGAGAAAGTTCATGCAGACAAATAATAATGTGCAACACCATGATGAGGTAAATTATGATGTCAGGAATCCATTTTATCATACAAGAGGTCCATTTAATAATTTTATAACAGCAAGATAGAAGTTGTCCTTCAGCCTGTTAGTATGTGCTTTCAGACTTTTGTGTCTTCTGCCAGATGGGAGGGGATAGAAGAATGAATGTCTGGGATAGGAGGTGTTTCCCAAGCATTTCCTGATTTTAATTAATTCTGCTGTTTGCCTTATTTGTTAATTTATTATGGTGCTCTTTACAAAGTCTCTTTAAAATTCTAGGTAAATTACATCCATGACAGTTCCATTGTCTACATTCTCTTACCTCTTCAAAAATATTTACAAGATCCTTTTAATCCAGCAAGCCTGAGAATGCATTGGCATTGATTAAATTACCATAAATAAGTCATATTTATTCTCAATAACCGGTTACTCTTTCTGACCTAATATTTGAATAATACATTGTGAAAATTACTTATTTATGTGAAATCTAAATTTAGTAACTTTATTGAACAATGCCAAGTCTTCCACTCTGCATGATGAATTCTTCCTTACCATCTCATATCTCTTTATAATTTCATAAATAACGAAGGATTGCCTGCTCATTTGCTTCAGTTAGTGGCACAAACTCTGTGCTAGTTTCAATGAAAGAGCAGTAATTGCTTGCTTTATATTTCATTTCTTGCACAATGTTTTCAAATGTGAATTTGTTGTTTTGGTGCTTTCAGGAGGCAAAGCTATTCTCTCAGAAATGCAGTGCCACTAGAAGGGTAATCTGGATGAATCTGAGGTTTTTTCATTCCAGTTTCGTGTATGTCACATTTTCAGTCTCGATAATTAAAAATAATTAAATTTTCACTGCGATCTCTTGCCCTCCTTTGTTTGTTCTGGATTCTCAGGTCAGCATGTTTATTTAAAGTTGTTATTTTAATCACCCTTCTTTGCTAAATTGCAACACATGAACACCACTATTAGAACAGAAAATAGAACTAGAGAACCACCCATATTACTAACCTAAACACCTCTTACTTCATGTAATCCTGACACTGAGAGATAAAGTGAATAACTCTCAGCATAATTATATGAATCTTTAGAAGACTGTCTGTCATATCTTTCACTAATGTATTGCACTTTCATTAGGAAAAAGCTATAAAGTATATGAAACTGGTATTGGTGATTGTGCACAAGTCATGTTGGAGCCTACTTAATTTTAGATGAAAAGCTAAAAGCTAGATTATGAATACACCAGTTAATGTCATAGAGTCATGGAGTTATATAGCATCTAAACAGGCTGTTCGGCCTACTTTCCATGCCGACCGACTCACCTTCCTGAGCTAGTCAAATTTACCTGCACTTGGATAACATCCTTTGAAACCTTTCCCTTCAATGATCTTTTACAAATGTCTTCTAAACATTTTCACTTTAGGCACCTTTACCACTTCCTCTGGCAATTTGTTCCACTTTCTCAGCATAGACTACCCTGCCCAGCCACTGTAGTATTTCAGACTAATTAGCTGCACGCCTGGAAATATTGAAGGCAATCAAATGAGGCCTTGCCTCTAACCTCAGAAGAGCGTTGAACACAGCACTTAGAGCATAGCATCTTGTCAAGATGGCACCTGGCTGTAGTCTTTGTTGAAGACTAGAGACTGGAGGCTTGTCCAGGTATGGGTGTAGGTGTGGGTGTGAGGGAGGAAAGGGGCTTGTTTTGTAGCTGTTGTTTTGTTGCTTGTTGGAGTGTGTACTGTTTTGCTGTGTTCTGTCTTTCTCTGCCAAGCATTGTAGGAGTGCTATGTTGGTGATAAGAATGTGTGGCAACACTTGCGGACTGTCCCACCACATCCATAGCTGTTTTGGTTGTTCATGCAAATGGCACATTTCACTGTTAGTTTCAATGTACATTTGATGAATAAATCTAAATCTGAATCTGACATGGAACAGTTCAGCTTTAGAACAGGCCCTTTGATCCAGGATGCTGTGCTGAACTAAATATGTCAATGATACTGAATCCCATCTGCTTTCAGATGGTCCAAATCCCTCCAATCTCTGCATGTACATACACTTATCTAAGAGCCTCTTAGATATTCCTATTCAAGAAATGCAACTAATGACATTACCAATAAAACCCTTTCTGCAGTAAATTCTAGTAAACTATCATGGCAAACAATGAAGAGGCGAACAGAGGCGAAGCTGATTCGAAGGATGGGTCGTGTGGGTGCAACATGTTCAATACGGAGTTGGTATCGCCATTGGAGCTGAACCTGGAATGTGCAGAGCAGTCGATGCGGAAGAGTTTTGATGCCCATCCACCCTACATGGGTGCGAGGTTTGATCGCACCAAACATTGAGCCATTTTGGTGAGGTTGAAAGCAGCTTCCGACTGGGCCCAAGCATATCACTGCACCAGGGTCTGGGTCCTAGAGTGAGGCACTACCCGGTGCTTGGCCAGTTTAAACATCGGTCCAGATAGACTGGAAAGCCTGAGTGTCGGGACTGGAGGCGAGGGTTGGGCTGATTTCGTTCACTCTGCCGTGATGTTCATTCCTCTGTCCATGGTGCTGAGGCTGTGAGCGGCTCTGGCTGCTGTGCTTTCTCTCTCTGAGTTTTGCCACATTTTGCCCTATTAATGAAGAGAGACCGGGGCCTGGGCCTATCCGGCTGCTCCAGGAAACAGATCTAAGGACTCAATCTGGTTCGGAATACTGCCACTTGCTTCTGTTGTTTGCATGACTTGTGTTTTTTTTTATTTTTCACTGTGCAGTGGTTTTTGCCTTTCTCTTTTCTTAAATTGGGTTCTTTGGGTTTCTTGATTTTTGTTGCCTGTAAGCTTACAAATCTCAAGGTGTATAATTTATACATTCTTCAAAAATTAATGTGCTTTGAATCTTTGAATCCTTCTCCACCGCCACCCTTGGTAGTGGATTTCAAGCACCCACCACACTCTGTGTAAAAGAAAATCTTGTCCCAACATTCTCCTTTGAACTCAAATGTCAAATGTTATTATTCAAATGTCATTGATCCCACCTCCTCTTCTCTCCTCAATTCTATAGTATCATCCAGGCCATCATTACTTTGGGAGGATAAACTAGGATAAGGCTCACCAGTGAATAAGTTTTATGGTAGAACAAAGAGACTTGAGAATAATTCCTTTAGTGTGGTATTACAGGTAGATAGGGTTGTAAAAAATAACTTTTGACACATTGGCTTTCTTAAATCAGGGCACTGAGTACAGGAGTTGGGGTGTTATGTTGAAGTTGTATTTGGCATTGTAAGGTCAAATTTGGAGAATTTTGTGCAGTGCTGGTCACCTACCTACAGGAAAGACATCAATAAGCTTTAAGGAATGTACAGAAGATCTACAAGGATGTTGCCAGGACTTGAGGACCTGAGTTATAGAGAAAAGTTAAATAGATCAGGGCTGTATTCACAGAAGCACAGGAAAATGAGGGAAGATTTTATTAAGGTATACAAAATTATAAGCTCTCCTTCACCTAGCTTTTGGGAAATCAGACCACTCTTCGAATCTGCTTTTGCTGACATACAGGCAGAAGCTGAAACAAGAGACGGCCTTAGTTAAAACCGTCCACTGTTGGTCCGGCCAATCGGCCTCCATGCTGCAGGACTTCTTCGATGACATCGACTGGAATGTCTTCCACGATGAGGATGTCTCATTGGCATCAATGGATTTGGTGTTGAGAGAGTAAGCAGCTTTAAGTTCCTCGGCATCCACATCAACAAGGACCTCACATTGTCTGTACATACCAGCTGTGTGGTGAAAAAGGCACAACAGCGCCTCTTTCACCTCAGACGGTTGAGGTATGGGCCCCCAAATCCTAAGAACTTTCTAAAGGGGCACAATTGACAGCATCCTGACTGGCTGCATCACTGCCTGGTATGGGAACTGTACCTCCCTTAATCGCAGGATTCTGCAGAGAGTGGTGCGGACAGCCCAGCACATCTGTAGTTGTGAACTTCCCACTATTCAGGATATTTACAAAGGCAGGTGTGTAAAAAGGGCCTGAAGGCTCATTGGGGACCCGAGTCACCCCAACCACAAACTGTTCCAGCTGCTACCATCCGGGAAACGGTACCACAGCATAAAAGCCAGGACCGACAGGCTCTGGGTCAGCTTCTTCCATCAGGCCATCAGGCTGATTAACTCATGCTGATTTGTGTGTATTTCTATGTTACATTTACTGTTCTATTTATTATAAATTACGATGATTGCACATTGCACATTTAGACAGAGACATAACAAAAAGATTTTTACTCCTCATGAATGTGAAGGACGTAAGAAATAAAGTCAATTCAATTCAAAAGGTTGTGATCCCCTCCCTTAGAGGGTAGTATGAGTGAGGAATGAACTGCGAGTAGAAGAAGTAGATACAAATTCATGTAACATTCAAGAGAAGTGTAGATAGACATATTGATGAGAAGGGCATGGAGGGCTGTGGTCTGGGTGCATATAGATGGATCTAAGCAGAATAGCAGGCTGCATAGACTAAACAGGCCAAGGGACCCGTTTCTGTGCAGTAGTGTTCTATGAGCTGAATACAATGTGAACAAAGCACCCTGTAGATCAAAGATTAGTGTGGGTTGCAGATGCTGAGGGTCATGGTTCACTGGTGTTATGACATGAACAAGAGAGAACAATTCCTTCTTAAGGAGTCCCTCTTTAAATTGACCTCAAATCAATATTCATGTGAATGATTTAACTATGAGTTTCGGGCTACAAACTAAAATGATAGGCCAATAAATGAGATTTCAGATGAAGTTAAATTTGCAGATCTAAACAAGAAAATTTATTTGGGTAGTAACTTGGACAATGATACCCTTCATAGCAGCTGAAGTGGGCACCTTAGCTACTGGTGACACTGATTCATAGTGTACTCTTATTATTCCTTTTCCTTTGCTTGACAACACCACCTGGCCAATGTCAAGTTCCTGTAAACCAGACTGAATTATACTCTAGATTAGAGCCATGGTGCAGGGAGGTGGCAAGCAAGCACCGTTTGCAGACTGGAAATCAGAGGGGCCATCCTGGCTCGTGGCATAGCGGCATCAGCACTGGACTTTGAAGTGAATGGTCACAGTTTTGAATCTGATCGGCCCCTTGCACACTTTCTTGCGCTTTCAAGTCTTGAGGAGGACTTCACAGAATGCATCCATGATGGCTTTCTTGAACAGCATGTTACTGAACCTACAAGGTAACGTGCTATCTTAGATCTGGTCCTCTGCAATGAAACAGGTAAAATTAGTGATCTTGTGGTTAGGGATCCTCTTTAAAAGAATGATCACAGTATGATTGAATTTTTCATACAAATGGAGGGTGCAATAGTTCAATCTAAAACCAATGTATTATGCCTAAACAATGAAGACTACAATGCGATGAGGGAAGATTTGGCTGGTGTAGACAGGGAACATAGGCTATATGGTGGGACGGTTGAGGAACAGTGGAAGACTTTCAAAGAGATTTTTCACAGTGTTCAACAAACATAAAACTCCAGTTAAAAGCAAGGACAGTAAGAGTGGGAAGAGCCAGCTCTGGATAGCTAAGGTAATAAAAGAAGGCATTAAACTAAAAGCTTGTGCATACAAAATTGCCAAGAGTAGCGGGAAACTGGTTATGCTGCAACTGTACAGGGTACTGACGGGGCCACACCTGGAGTACTGCATGCAGTTCTAGTCCCCTTACTTGAGGAAGAATATACTGGCTTTGGAGGCGGTGAAGAGGAGGTTCACCAGGTTGATTCCAGAGATGAGCGGGTTAGACTATGAGGAGTGATTGAGTTGCCTGGGGCTGTACTTGTTGGAGTTCAGAAGAATGACAGGAGATCTTATAGAAACATATAAAATTATGAAAGGGATAGATAAGATCGAGGCAAGAAAGTTGTTTCCACTGGTAGGTGAGACTAGAACTGGGAGACATAGCCTCAAGATTCAGGGGAGTAGATTTAGGACAGAGATGAGGAGGACTGCTTTTCCCAGAGATTGATGAATCTATGGAATTCTCTGCCCAATGAAGCAGTGGAGGCTACCTCAGTAAGTATATTTAAGACAAGGTTGGATAGATTCTTGCATAGTAGGGGAATTAAGGGTTATGGGGAAAAGGCAGGTAGGTGGAGATGAGTCCATGGCCAGATCAGCCATGATCTTATTTGAATGGCAGAGCAGGCTCGATCGGCCAGATGACCTACTCCTGTTCCTATTTCTTATGTTCTTATGTTTCTGTCTGTGCTGGGTCAAGTGTCAAGCTAGCAACTTAGCCTCGTAAAAAACAGATAAATGCTGAGGAACGGCTGAAAAATAAATGCCGTCTGATGCTTCACAAGGCGCGAAAATGAACAACAATGAGATGGATTGATGGGATGAGTGGGAAGAGGGATTCGAGGATGAAAATAATGTTAACACTTGGTGACATCTGCAGTAATCCTGGTTGCACTGCCAACTTTAGATCCAATGGTGGACATACCTGTAATTTTAAGTCTCCGAGTTGTTTTTCCAGCTTTCACTGGTGGTAGTTAAATTTCATCTTCACTGGAAGGAATTCCAATGGTGAGAGTCTTGCAATATATCACATCCATGTCTTTTTATCATCAGCCCCATGGACAATCTTCTCCCACTTCCACTTTATCACAGAGCTGGAAGGCTTATAAGATTCAAAGATTCAAGGCACATTTATTATTAAAGTATGTGTACAGAATATGACTCTGAGGTTCATATTCCCACAGGCAGCCTCAAAACAAATAAATACCATGGAACCTGTTCAAGAAAACATCAAACACCCGACATGTGATGAATTAACAAATTGTACAAATGGCAAAAAGCAAGCAGACAACACATAGAATATCAAACATCAAACCAGGAATCCAGTAGTATTCAGTTCAGTTCAGTTCAGTTCACTATCACCCCGCTAGCCCACTGCATGGCAAAGCATTCTTCACTGAAGCACCCCAGACCACATCGATTGATCAAACTGCAATAAAAAGAGTAACCAGAATCCAGAAACACATGTAAGATAAGCCCCAAAGTCCCCCAAAACAAGTCCAGACCCTCTCTGATTAATTCTTGCAATGTGGATCCTAAGACTTTTGCAGTTTCCTACAACAGCAGCTAGTGAGAGGGAGAGGAAGACCGATCAAACACAGACAGGTGGTTTCAAACATCTGCCTGTCCTCCCCTCATGTCCTCATCAGCTTCAAACTTGCTCGCACCTCAATCGGCAAAAAGCAATGGAGTCAATCATGGGCTTGCACCTCTATGCATCAATCGAAGAGAAGCAATGGAGTCATTCATGGGCTCATGCCCCATCTACAGGCTTCCAGACCTTCAGGCCACACACTCTGCTCCAAACCTCACCAAAGTCTCTCGGAAATAGTAAAGTGCCAAATGACTCAATCAGTCCAAAAACACACCATCAAAATATAAATTACAGTTTCCAATTGTAGTAGAATCATATTTGAAAGAAGTAAAAGAAGTAGTTTCATGACCTGTTTGCAGGACATTACCATTGGTCACGTTCTTCACTGGAGCCATCTTGAAGCATTTTGGCTTCTTGAGCTAAGTAGAGAGAAGACATTTCCCCTCGTTTCCCTCTATCAAAAACAAAGGTGTTTATTTGCACATCAGAAAATCAAAATGTACAATGCCCAGAAAATGAACATCTCTTGAAAATATATCATTAAATCTTCAGCAATATGAGCCATCTTACATTGTACCAACCAAAGTTCAAAGTTCAAACTAAATTTATTATCAAAGTGCATATATATATCACCATATACAAACTTGTGATTCATTTTCTTACAATCATTCACAGTATCTTCAAAATAATAACAAATAAACAAGCAATATTGAGAACATGAGATGAACTGTCCTTGAAAGTGTGTCCATAGCTTGTGGAAACAGTTCATCTTTGGGATGAGTTAAGTTGACTGAAGTTATCCCCACTGTTCAAGGGCTTGATGGTTGGGGGGTAATAATAGTTCCTAAACCTGGTGGTTGTGCAGCCCAAGGCTCCTATACCTCCTTCCTGATGGCACCAGTTAGAAGAAAGGAGAAGAAAGCGTGGCCTGGATGGTGGGGGTCCTCGATGATGGATGATGCTTCTCTACAACAGCGCTCAATGGTAGGGAGGGCTTTACCCGTGATGGGCTTGGCTGTATCCACTACTTTTCCATTCAAGGGCATTGGTGTTTCCATTCCAGGTTGTGATACAGTCAGTCAATATCCTCTCCACCACACATCAAAGTTTTAGAATGACGTGATGAATCTTTGCAAACTTCTCAGAAATTAGAGGTGCTGCTGTGTGTTCTTTGTAATGGCATTTATGTGCTGGATCCTGGACAAGTGAAATGATACTAAGGAATTCAGTTACTGACCCTCTCCACCTCCAATCCCCCAATGATCTCTGGTTTCCTTTTCCTATCGTCAATAATTAGCTCCTTGGTCTTGCTAACATTGAGTAAAAGGTTGTTGTTGTGGCACTACTCAGTCAGATTTTCAATCTCCCTCCTATATGCTTACTTGTCACCACTTTTGATTCAGCCAATAATAGCAGTGTCATCAGCAAACTTAAATATGGCATTGGAGCTGTGCTCAGCCACACAGTCATAGAGATAATGTGAGTCGAGCAGGAGGGTAAGCATACAGCCTTAACGTGCAACTGTGCTGATGGAGATTGTGGGCAATACTTTGCCAATCTGATCTGACTGGAATCTGAAGGTGTTGAAATTGAGATACTTTGCACAAGGCCTAGATCTTGGAGCTTATTGATTAGATTTGCGGGCATGATAGTATTGAAAGCTAAGCTGTAGTCAATGAAGAGCATCCTTCTGTATGTATGCATCTTCACTGTCCAGATGTTCCAGGGTTAAGTGAAGAGCCAATGAAATGGCTTCTACTGTTGTCCTGTAATGGTAGGCAAATTGGAGCAGTTCCAAGTTTCTCCTCAGGCAGGAGTTGTTATGTTTCATCACCGACTTCTCAAAGCACTTCATCACAGTGGAGGTAAGCACTACTGGACAATAGTCATTGAGGCAGGTCACCACATTCTTCTTAGGCGCTGGTGTAATTGAAACCTGCATGAAGCAGGTGGGT
The DNA here is from genome assembly GCF_030028105.1 of Mobula birostris. Classification (NCBI taxonomy): domain Eukaryota; kingdom Metazoa; phylum Chordata; class Chondrichthyes; order Myliobatiformes; family Myliobatidae; genus Mobula; species Mobula birostris. The sequence continues at coordinate 46,445,241 of NC_092374.1, read as the reverse complement.
TCGTCAGACTGCTGAAGCAAGAAGTAAAACATATCAGTGAACACTCCAGCCAGTGCTAGGCCAGCTATTCCATCTGGGCTGGATGCTTTCCATGGGTTCATCCTCCTGAAGGATGCTCTCGTGTTGGCCTCAGGGACTGGAATCACAGGGTCATCGGGGCTGTGGGAGTTCATAAAGGTGCCACCATATTTTTACAGTCAAAGCATGAAAGGCATTGAGCTGAACAGGGAGCAAAACCTTGTTGTTACCTATGTCAACTACGAGGAACATTCCATGTTCCAAGCCTACATTAGTGTCACTCCCCAACTTTTCCAATACTACATCAAATACTGCATTGGTGCTGCTTCCTGCACCCATGCAGAGCTCGGTGACTTCATCAACTCTGCCTCCTACTTCATTAACTCTACCTCCTACTTCCACCCAGTCTGCAAATTTACCTGGTCCATTTCCAACACCTTCTTCCCCTTTCTCGATCTCTCTGTCTATATCTTTGGAGATAGCTTATCTACTGATGTCTATTATAAAGCTACTGGCTATCACAGCTACCCTGCTACTTGTAAAAATGCCATCCCCTTCTCTCAATACCTCCGTCTCTGCCACACCTGGTCTTTGGATGAGGCTTTTCATTCCACAACGAAGGAGATGTCCTCCTTCAAAGAAAGGGGCTTCCTTTCCTCCACCATCAAGGCTGCCCTCAACCTTATCTCTTCCATTTCACATATGTCTACCCTCACCCCATCCTCTCGCCACCCCACCTGGGATAGTGCTCCTCTTGTCCTCACCTACCACCCCACCTGCCTCTGCGTCCAGCACATAACTCGCCCTGACTTCTGCCACCTCCAAAGGGATGCCACACCAAGCACATCTTTTCTGCAGGATCACTCCCGATGTGACTCCCTTGTCCATTTATCCCTCCTGACTGATCTCCCTCCTGGCACTTATCCTTGCAAGTGGAACAAGTGCTACAGGTTGTAGGAGCAACATCTGATATTCTGTCTGGATATCCTCTAACCTGATGGCTTGAACACTGATTTCTTAAACTTACAATTATGCCCCCACTTTCACCATTCCCCATTCCCTTTACCTTCTCTCACCTTTTCTCCTTACCTACCCCTTTTCTTTCTTCCCTGGCCTCCTGTCCTCTCCAATCAGATTCCCCCTTCTCTTGCCCTATATCTCTTTCACCAATCAATTTCCCAGCTCTTTGCATCACCCTCCCCCCACTCGCGATTTCACCAATCCCCTCGTGTTTCATCCTCCCCCCCTCCACCTTCTAACTCTGACTCCTTATTTCTTTCCCCCAGTCCTGATGAAGGGTCTCGGCCGAAAATGTTGACTATACTCTTTTCCATAGGTGCTGCCTGGCCTGCTGAGTTCCTCCAGTATTTTATGTGTGCTGCTTGGATTTCAGGCATCTGCAGATTTTTGCTAGTTTGTCACCTATGTCTCTTGCTTTGTAGGAAGTGACAGAATTCAAGCCCTGTCACAGCATCGGGCATCTTTCAGTGATTCAGGTTAGGTCTGGAATTTTCACTTCGCATGTCAGATGACTTTCCGGGGTTGTACCTGGATCTGTTGCTTCTTATTTGTCTGCCAGACCTGAATGCCACTAGTCTGGCCTTTAGCAGATTGTGGGTCTGTTGGTTCAGTCAGAGCTTCACTCAGGTGAAGGCTCTGAATGATTTCATGGGGACGCATTCATCCTTGACTATTATGTAAAGTCTGTGACAACCATGCCAAATTCTTCTAGATCCTCCGATGAGTCCTTGAACACACAGCCCAATCCACCAACTCGAAGCAATCCCACAGCTGCTCCTCTGTATCTCGTGACCACCTTTCTGTTGTCCTTACCTCTGGGGTCTTTCTCGTTAGCCTCCGCATGTATGCAGGTGGAAGGGGGAAAGCGAGATGGTCAAGTTTCCTGAAATGTGTCAAAGGGATGGAACAGCAGGCATTCCTTATCTTAGTATAGCAATGGTCGAGTGTGTTGGGACTCCTGGTGCTACAGGTGACATGTTGGTGATAATTGGACAGCGATCTCTTCAAGCAAACCTGATTGAAGACCTCACAATGATTTGAAAGGCATTGGGGTAGGTTGTTGAATGCTAAATATTGTGAACAAGCACCAAATTCAGAACTAAAGTGTCCACTGCAAACTGGATGGTCAAAGTATGATTGTGAAATAGGAGCATGATTTTGTTGTGTCCTATACATAGGTTAATTGTACATTGCAATCTCCATGGATATTTTACAGCATTAGAATACAAGCTCTATTAAGAATGTTGATGGTAAAATAATTAATGGAAATGTACAGCGTAAATCAACGAGACTAACAGCCAACAAATCCCTTGGACCTCATAGAATAAATCTCGGAGTGTTAAAAGAAGTGTCTGCGGAGATTATGAATTCATTGTCTGTGATCTCCCAAAGTTCTTTAGTTTCTAAACAGGCTTCTCCAGTTCTGAAAGTATCAAATGTTGCAAAACTCTTTTGGAAGGCAAGGAAAAAGAAAATACCCTCCTCCTTCCATTTCTCCTATGGTCTACTCTCCTCCTCTATCAGATTCCTTCGTCTCCAGCCCTTTACCTTTCCTACCCACCTGACTACACTTATTACCTTCTAGATATCCTGCTTCCTCTCCCGCCATCCTTTTATTCATGCATTTTCCCTCTTCCTATCCAGTTCTGAAGAAGGGTCTGCCTGTGGTAATAAATTCCACAAATTCACCATATCTCTGTTTTAAATGGACGCTTCTCTATCCTGAGGCTGTGCCCTCTTGACCTAGACTCTCGCACCATTGGAGTACAGACTCAGAGTCATCAGATGTTCCTCGTATGATAACCCTTTCATTCCCAGAATCATTGTTGTGAACGTTCTCTGAATGCTCTCCAATGCCAGCACATCTTTTCTTAGATGAGAAGCCCAAAACTGTTCAGAATACTCAAGGTGAGTTGTCACCAGTGCCTTATAAAGCCTCAGCATCACATCCCTGTTCTTGTATTCTGGACGTCTTGAAATGAATGCTAACATGGCATTTGCCTTCCTCACCACCACCTCTACCTGCAAGTTAACCCTTAGGGTGTTCTGCACAAGGACTACTACTAGTACTAGTAGTAATAGCACAAGGACTCCCAAGTCCCTTTGCATCTCAGATTTTTGGATTTTCTAACAAACAAAAGAAAATCTGCAGAAGCTGGAAATCCAAGCAACACACACACAAATACTGAAGGAACTCAACAGGCCAAAGGTTCAAAGGTTCAATTTAATGTCGGAGAAATGCATACAATATACATCCTGAAGTGTTTTCTCTTAGCAAAACATCCATGAAAACAGAGAAGTGTCCCAAAGAATGAACGACAGTTAAATGTGAGAACTCCAAAGATACCCCCCCCAGCTCCCCCCTCCTGCGCGTAAGCGGTGGCCAGCAACAATCCCCCCTCCCCCACTGGCAGAACAAAAAGCGCACTCGCTACCGAACACAGGTGTGAGCTAAGCAATAGCAAAGACACAGACCTTGCAGTTAGCCAAGGACTATTGCAATTCATCTGGCATTCAACAACCCACAGGTTCTCTCTCTCCCTAATAAGGGAGAGGGAGGTGTCTCCCATTTTCACAGCGAGCGGGAGACATAACAACAACCCAATGGCTTACAATGTTAAAAAGTCCGTTTTGTTGCTTTTTACAAGCTCTGTGCCTGAAATTCGCAAAGATCTCAGGTCTTCGGGCCCACAGCGAATGATTTTCTGGCCTCACCAACGACACACGAGTCTCCTGCCATGACACCGACCCTCGATCCGCCTGTCCAGAGCCCCGAGATCTCAGGCTTCTGAACACTAGGCCACCTCTCATGCTGAACACTTGGCGTGCCGAACAACGGCCGGTCTTGAAACCCAAGAACGGGTCCCATTCCTGCAAAGAACCGAAGTCTGCATGTAACTCCAGGTCAGGGTCTTCAAAAGACCCTGAACGGGAAAAATAGAGATATTAAAGGTGGAAATAGAGCTGTTTCCGAAGATGCAAGCAAAGGAATCACCGTTTAGCGCCATCTTAACTCTGCCTCCATCTTCATCTATAGATTAAAGGCCAGGCAGCATCTATGGAAAAACGTACAGTCAACATTTCAGGCCAAAACCATTCGGCAGGACTAGAGAAAAAAGATGGGGAGTAGATTTAAAAGGTGGGGGAAGGGAGAGAAAAATACAAGGTGATAGATGAACTAGATGAGTACTTTGCAACAGTCTTCACTGTGGAAGACACTAGCAGTATGCCTAGATGTAGAAGGGTGTGAAGGAAGAGAAGTGAGTGCAGTTACTATTACAAGGGAGAAGGTGCTCAAAAAACTGAAAGACCTAAAGCTATATAAGTCACCTGGCCCAGATGAACTGCACCTTAGGGTTCTGAAAGAGGTAGCGGTAGAGATTGTGGAGACATTAGAAACGTTCTTTCAAAAATCATTGGACCTTGTCATGGTACCAGACAACTGGAGAATTGCAAATGTCACTGCCCCCCTTCTGCTCCTGGTTTCACCTATCAGCTTGTTGACTTTATTAACTGCTGAAGCAACTGAAGATGATTGCCTCAGACTCTGCGTTAAGGAGGTGCTTCAATGATGCCTTGGAGCGGGGATGATTAACTTACAACCTCCATACCTATCTTCTTTGGTGCAATTTAGGACCGGGAAGGCTGGGGCGGGGTTCTGAGTTGGGTGATCAGCCATGGTCATAATAAATGGCGGTGCAGGCTCGAAGGGCCGAATGGCCTACTCCTGCACCTATTTTCTATGTTTCTATGTTTCTATCTGCGGATTAATAATTTCATCCAAAAGTAGATTCCTGAAAGTACAGTAATCCCTCAGCACTAAAATGGACTATTGAAATGGATCTTTGTGGACAATCCACTGCAATAGCTCAAAAACTTAAAACCTGCTTATACAGCTGCAAGAATGTACTCAAGTTAGGTACAATTTGCAGGAAGTTGAATTCCTATCTTGAATTTCAGCAGAGAAGTGCAGTTTGCATTTGCTATTGTAGTTTGTGTTCAGCATGTTCAACCAAGAATGGATTTTCACCTCAAAGCATCCAGAACGATTAACTGAGTGGGCAAAAAAGGTAGAAAATAGAATAGGGTGTATGTAGGTGTGAAGTCTTTTTACTTTGGTAGGAAATGCACAAAATGTATCCTTTTGAAAGAGTTGAAAACTACTTAATGTTGGTATTCCGATGGTTTTTAAGTGTAATGAACACACTTCTTTTACTGGTAACCATACAGGTATAACAAGCATTAAAGATGGTGAATAGTATAGTTTTTTTTCAGAATTATAATCAGAATCAGGTTTAATATCACTGACATACAGTATGTTATGAAATTACAATAACTATATATATAATAAATTAATGCAAAAAGAGAGCAAAGATATATATAAAACAATGATGCTGTGTTAAAGGGTTGCTTAATTGTCTATTCAGGAATCTGATGGCAGAGGGGAAGAAGCTGTTTCTAAAAAGTTGAGCGTATGTCTTCAGGCTCACTTACTTCCCTCCAGATGGTAGCAATGAGATGAGGAAATATCTTGGGTGATGGAGGTCCTTAATGATGGCTTCCACCTCTTTGAGGCATTGCCTTTTGAAGATGTCCTCAATGCAGGTGAGGCTAGTGGCCATGATTGAACTGACAGAGTTTGCAACCCTCTGCAGCTTTTTGCAATCCTATGCAGTGCCCCCTCCATACCAGATGATGATGCATTCAGTTCACAGAACATTTGTAGAAATTTGATAGAGTCTCTGGTGACATACCAAATCTCTTTAAACTCCTAATGAAATATAGCCACTGTCATACACTTTTTGTAATTTTGTCAATTTGTTGGGCCCAAGATAGATCTTCAAAGATGTTAACACCAAGAAAATAGAAATTGTTCACATTTTCCACTGCTGGTCCCTCAATGAGGACTGGTATACATTCCCTTGACTTCTCCTTCCTGAAGCCCAAAATCAATTCCTCGGTCTTACTGACGTTGAGTGCAAGATAGATTATGTGACACCACTCAACAAGCTGATCTATCTTGCTCCCTTATCCCTCCTTGTCACCAACTAAGATCCTGCCAACCATACTTGTGTCACTGGCAAATTTATGGTTAGTGTTTGAGCTGTGCTGAGCCACACGGTCCTGGGGGTGGATACAGTAGAGCAGTCAGCGAAGCACACATCCTTGACCTGAATGAGAAGATGTTATTTTTGACCTGCAGATTGTAATCTTCTGATGAGGAAGTCAAGGATCCTGTTGCAGAGAGAGATAGAGAGGCCAGGATTAGAAGCTTGTTGATTAGTACTGAGAGCATAATTGTATTAAATGCTGAGCTGTAGTCAATAAACAGCAGCTTGACATTGGTTTTGCTGCTGTCCAGGTTGTCCAAGGCTGAGTGGAGAGCTAAAGAGATTGCATCCACTGTAGATCTATTGTAGTGGTAGGCAAATTGCAACGGTTCCAGGTCATAGCTTAGGCAGAAGCTGATTCTGGTCATGACCAGCCTCTCAAAGCACTTCATCACAGTGGTGTCAGTTCAACTGGTTGATGTTTGTTGAGGCAGCTCACCCTGCTCTTCGGCACTGGTACGATTGATGCCTTTTTGAAGCAGAAGGGTACCTTTGACTGCAGCAATGAGAGATTGAACATGTCCCCGAACACTCCTTCCAATTGGTTGACACAGATTTGTATTTCCCTACTAGGAACACCATCAGGACCTGACTCCTTGCGAGTATTCGCACTCTTGAAAGATTTTCAGTTGCTGGCTTCCAAGACAGACATCACAGGATCACCAGATGCTGCAGGGATTTATACAGGTGTAGGTTTATTCTCCCTTTCATAACATGCATGAAAGGCTGTGAGCTCATTTGGAAGTGGGATTCATAAGGTTAATTTCATCCTGTAGGAACTAATGGCCAGCAAACCCTGCCAGGGATGACTTGCATCCGAATCTGTCTCTAACTTCAATTAGAATTGTTTCTTCACACTTATAATTCTGGATCACGGGTATAGAATGCCATAGATCGAGCCTTCAGCAGACTACAAATCTCCTGGTTCATACACAACCTTTGGATTGGTCCAGTATGTTCTCAAAGGCACACCCTCATTTTGATGAAGTCAGTAATAACTGTGGCATACTCACTCAGGTTCAAAGATGAATCCCTGAATATTGTACACTTCACTGATTTAAAGCAGTTCTGTGAGTACCCTTCTGCTTCCCTTGACCAATCCTTCATGGTCATCCCCACTGATGCAGTGGTCCTCAGTCTCTCCCTGTACTTCAGGAGTTGAAGTACAGCCAAATGATTGGACTTGCCAAAGTGTGGATGTGGGATGCATGATAATTGTTCTTGATGGTGGTGTAACAGTGGTCAAGTAGGTTGACTCCACTGGTTCCACAGGTGATATGCTGATGATAGTTGGTCAGAGACTTCCTCAAGCTAGCTTGGTTGAAGTCCCCTGCAAAGATCATGAAAGCTTCAGGGTGCACTGTTTGATGACTGCTGATCATGGTATTCAGCTCCTTCAGTGTTTGCCTGACGTTGGCCGGGGTAGAATATACACCGCCTCCAGGATGATGGTGGAAAATTCCCTCAGCAGATAATATGGATGAAATTTGACCACTAGGTGTTCCAGGTCAGTTGAGCAGGACTGAGGCAGAACTGCCACATCTGTGCACCACAATAAATTAATCAAGCACTCTCTGCTTTCTCTACCTTTAAGAGACTCCACTATCCTATCAATGGAGTGGATTGTGAAGCTCTCAGCCTGCAGCATGAAAAGGTAGGGTGTGTCAGGCCTGCTCCTGCTGAAACCTCCCAGTTTCCACACAGCTAGTAGGATTCACCTGCCATTCGTTCCAGACTCTTCACCTGCAGCCTATTTAAACCCAGTTTGCATCCACCGTCCTTGTTCACTCAGCAAACCAGCTGAACTCAACCAATTTCTCCCAATCTTTCATTCTTCCTGCCCAAAGTTTACCTTGTTGCCTGTTGTGTTTAGCTTCTGTTCTCACTTATTTTGTGCCCCCATGTGGCTTATTATTTTGCAGTCAATTACTAAAGTTATTGTTCACTGCTGAATCATTACTGCTGCTCTGCTTTTGGGTCAAGCCTCTTCTACATTTCCTGACAGGATAAATAAAACAATGATTGGCCCAGCAGAGTATGATCATCTAAAGGAAGTCATAGGCCGACAGGAGCAAACAATCAAGGAGCAGTAGGAAACAATTGACCATCTGTCCAGCACTTTCATCCAACTCTGCATCTCGGTGCAGTGCTCTGTGCCACTCACCCTCTTCTATCTGAGACCTGGATTCCCTTTCCTGAATGCTTCAATCGATCTCCAAAGTGATACTGCAATTTCCAGTCCCAGTGTAGCTTAACTTCAAGCTCCAGCTGTCTCTGTATTCTGCAGACTGGACCAAGGTCAACTTCCTCATCTCCCTTTTGACTGGGTGAGCTTTGACCTGGGCTATTGCTAACTGGGACAATAAAGCCACTAATTGCAACAAATATGAGGATTTCACCACTGAGATGTGCCGGGTTTTCAACCATCCAGGAAGTGGAAGGGAGGCAGAATGTTTGCTAAGGTTCACACTCTTTGCTGGAGTACACCACAGAATTCAGGGCCCTCACAGCAGAGTGAGGCTGGAAAGCAGAAGTGTGGCTGGCCCACTACCATCATGGCCCTTTGGAGCGCTTGAGACATGAGCTCTCTACCCAGGAGATAGCTGCTGTCCTTGAAAGCCTCATAATTCTGGCTCTCCATCTTGACAAGCTTTTTATGGAACAACCCTTCAGATCATCATCAATGCCTTCAGAACTTGCTTGAAATACTAGAAACCGCGATGAGCAAAACAATTCCGAATTGTCTTACTGCTTATTTCTCACCAACTATTAATGACAAGAATCACTGCTTTTTCAACATAAACACATACAACCGATGCTAGTTAAATACTGGTCACTCTAAGTATAGCATAGTTTCTGACTGCCATGCAAGTGCACACGAGTGATGGTAATTAGAACAGTCTCCTGCCCCAATTAAGTGGTCTGGGATTTCAAATAAATAAAGAGAATCCCAGCTGTTTTCTCAATTTAGATTTTGATCTTCAGAGTTGGTTCAAATCAACAGCTGCCCTGACTAACCAATGGCCCAATTAACAGGAATCCACTGTATTTGGTAATGCCTCTCAGACTTTCCAACATTCCAGCTGTTTTCCAAGCCTTCATTAATGAGATTCTTGGAGACATGCTAGGCAGGTATGTATTTATCTACTTCGACAACATTCTCATCTTTTTCAACCTTAAGACCAGATCTATGACATCCATTCAGTCATTCAGCATCTCCTCAAAATGCAACTTAGAAAAATGCCGGTTCCACATCCCAGTCGTTTCCTTCCTGGGTCATGTCCTCTCACTCCAAGATATAACCATGGGCCCAGGGAAAGTGTGCACCATCATTGAATGGACCGAACTGTGCACCCTCAAACAACTAATGTGCTTTTTGGGCTCCTTTGACTTCTACACTATTTCATCAGAAACTACAACCAAATCACCACTCCTCTCACCTCTCTCACTAAGTCACCTAACTTGAGAATAACCTGTTTTTCTGCCAAAGACTATGCTTTTGAGGAGGTCAAGAGATGCTTCATCTCTACTCCCATTCTCCATCAACCAAACCAGTGCAGATCTTTTCTGGTTGCGGTAGGCACATCTGACCTGAGTCTCGGGGCCAACCTTTCCCAGTGAAAGATAGACGGGAAGACACACCCTTGGGCTTTCTTCTCATGGAAGTTTAATCCTACACAGTGCTATATGGAACAGGAGACAGGGAGCAACTCTCTGTTAAATGGGCCTTGGAGGAATGGAGACATTGGTTGATGGGAAACACTGATCTGGCCTGACCACCAGAACCTCGTATCCATACAACAGACCTCCCAGCTCAACCAACTTCAGACTCATAGGGCCCTCTTCTTTGAACAATTCAACTTTCACCAGCTCCTTCTTTCCCAGTACCCAGAACACAAAGGCATGACAGTGTGAACCAGCTGAAATGGAGACCAACCCTCAGGCCATCATTATCCTCTTAGATCCTCTGGGACTTAAACAATAGACCATAAGACTTAGGAGCAGAATTAGGCCATCTGCTCTGCCATTCAATCATGGCTGATCCTTTTTTTCTATCTCCTCTTCAACCCCAGTTCCCGGCCTTCTCCCTGTAACCTTTGATGTCCTGTCCAATCAAGAACCTATCAATCTCTGCCTTAAGTACACCCAATGACCTGGCCTCCACAGCTGCATGTGGCAACAATTTCCCCAAATTCATCACCCTTTGGCTAAAGAAATTTCTCCACATCTGTTTTGAAAAGGAGGCTATCCCTGAGGCTATGCCCTCTTGTCCTCAACTCTTCCACCATGGGAAACATCCTTTCCACATCCACTCTGTCTAGGCCTTTCAACATTCGAAAGGTTTCAATGAGATTAACCCTCATCATTCTGGATTCCAGCGAGTATAGACCTAGAGCCATCAAACATTACTTGTATGATAACCCTTTCATTCCTGGAATCATCCTTGTGAGCCTCCTCTGGACCCTCTCCAATGCCAACACATCTTTTCTATGATGAGGGACCCAAGACTGTTCACAATACTCAAGGTGAGGCCTCACCAATGCTAACATGGCATTTACCTTCCTCACCCCTGACTCAACCTGCAAATTAACCTGCACAGGAACTCCCAAATCCCTCTGCATCTCAGATTCCTGGATTTTCTCCCTGTTTAGAAAATAGTTCGCACATTTATTTCTACTACTAAAGTGCATGACCATGCATTTTCCAACATTGTATTTCATTTGCCACTTTCTTGCCCATTCTCCTAATCTGTGTAACTCCTTCTGCATCCTACCTATTTCCTCAACACTACCTGCCCCTCCACCAATCTTCATATCATCTGCAAACTTGGCAATAAAGCCATCTATTCCATCATCTAAATCATTTATAGACAGCAAAAAAAAAGTGCTTCCAACACCGACCCCTGCGGAACACCACTAGTCACTGGCACCAACCAGAAAAGGCACCCACTTCTCTTCCTTCACACACTACAACATCAGGCATACTGCTAGTGTCTTCCACAGTGAAGACTGACGCAAAATAGTCATTTAGTTCATCAACCATCTCTTTGTCCCCTGTTATTATTTCTCCTGCCTTGTTTTCTAGAGGTCCTATATCCACTCTTATTTCTCTTTTACTTTTAAAATACTTGAAAAAACTTTTACTATCCACTTTGATATTATTTGCTAGCTTGTTTTCATATTTCATCTTTTCCCTGCTAATGATTTTTTAGTTGCTCTCTGTAGATTTTAAAAACTTCCCTATCCTCAAATTCCAACGAATTTTTGCTTTGTTGTATGCCCTTTCTTTTGCTTTTACAATAGCTTTGACTTCCTTTGTCAGCCACAGTTGTACTATTTTACCATTTGTGTATTTCTTCATTTTTGGAATACACATGTTCTGTACTTTCCTCATTTTTCCCAGAAACACATGCTATTGCTGCTCTGCTAACATCCCTGCAGCAGCTCCTTCTAATTTACTTTGGCCAACTCCTCTGACATAGCACTGTAATTTCCCATACTCCACTGAAATAGTGCTACGTCAGACCTTACTTTCTGCCTATCAAATTTCAAGTTGAACACAATCATATTGTGATCACTGGCTCCTAAGGGTTCTTTTACCTTAAGCTCCCTAATGCCTCCGGTTCATTACATAACACCCAATCCAGTATAGCTGATCCACTGGTAGGCTCAACGACAAACTGCTCTAAAAAGCTATCTCTTAGGCATTCAACAAACTCTTGAGATCCATTACCAACCTGATTTTCCCAATCAACCTGCATGTTAAAATCTCCCATGACTACAATAACATTGTACTTTTGACTGGCCTTTTCTATTTCCTGTTGTAACCTGTGGTCCACATTCCAGCTACTGTTAGGAGGCCTGTATATAACTGCTATCAACATCCTTTTACCCCTGCAGTTTCTTAACTCAACCCACAAGGATTCAACATCTTCCGATCTTATGTTAATTTTTCTACTGATTTGATGCCATTCTTTACCAGTAGAGCCACACTACCCCCTCTGCCTACCTTCTTATCCCTCTAATGTAATGTGTAACCCTGGACATTCAGTTCCCAATTACAACCATCCTTCAGCCATGATCCAGTGATGGACTTTGAGAACCAGATCTGTGAGGACCTACGCCATGTGGCTGCTCTGGCTGACATGCTTGACAACTGCATGTACATGCCAGCAGCCATGCAGTCTGACACACTCACTCCTCTCCAGGCATCCAGATACACGATGGACTCTGGGTTTTCTGCAATCTGGTTCTGGTGGCTCACTATGATCGCAGATGTACATCAGTTCATCGCTGCCTGACCCAGTTCCTCCAGCCAGTGGCCCTCTCAGCTCCTGCTCTCAATGCACATGATTCCACATTGCCACGGATTTCATCACAAGTTTGCCAACTTCTGATGGGACCAAATTGATCATGACTGTGTTGGACTGGTTCTCTAAGGCAGCACTCTTCTTTGCCCCCCAAGCTTCCGTCAGCCGTGGGAATGGCGTACCTGGTTCTCCGACATATCTTTTGCCTCTAAGGCTTTCCTTGGGACATTGTGTAGGAACAGGACCCACAATTCACCACCCATTTCTCCTCCCTCCTCCACTCCTCAGAGAATTGTTCCTCTGGCTATCATCCACAGACCAATAGTCAATCAGAAAGAACCAATCAACAAATGGAAAAGTTTCTGTGGTATTTCGCCGCCTCTAACCCTTCCACACAGAAGAAATATCTGCACTGGCCGAGCTGTCCCATAATCTACACACATTCTCTGGCACGGATATGTCACCCTTTGAAGTGCTACATGGCTATAACCCCCATTGCTCCCCAGTAAGGAGCCCCCAGGGGAAGACCCCTCTGCAAGTGCCCTGGTTTGCCATTGCCACAATGCTTGTAGGAGGGCATAAAGGGCCATTTTAGCTGTCAACCACAGCCAGCTAAACTATTTTGGTCTGGGGTAAATGTTTGACTATCCAACTGAAATCTGCCTCTGTGCACCAACTCCCATTAGCTCTCACCCCGGTTCATCGGTCCCTTCAAGATCACCCATCAATCTAGTCACTTACTTCTCCAGCTGCCACATCCCTCAGGATCACACCTACCTTCCACTTGTCTTGCTTCAAGCCCATTGTTGATGGACCACCCAGTCCACCTGAGCCGTCACCTCTAGAACCTAGGATGGTGGAAGATGGCTTAGTGTAGATGAGCAGGTAATCAGTACCCACTGGACTGAGCAGGGTATGTCCTGGAGGAGATATCTTGTGTGCAGTCCATTTACATCTTGAATCCATTGCCCATCGATGAGTTCTGCCGGACCCATCTGGATCATCCAGGGCCATCGGAGGCTGGCCATAGGATGGTGTCCTGTCGAGCCTGCTCCTGCTGACCCCCCCCCATGCAGGCACCTCCCATTCTCCACCCAGCTAATGGGATTCATCTGCAGCTCATTTCAGAGCCATCACCTGCAGCCTATTTACCCCAGTTCTTATCCACTGTCCTTGTTCACTCATCAGACCAGCTAGCAAAGCTTTCACTCTCCCTACCAGAAGTTTATCTTGTTGTCTGTTGTGTTTAGTTACTGTTCTCTCCTGTTTTGTTGCCTCCGGAGGCTTGTTACTTTTGTGGTCTATTTATTAAAGTTGTTGTTCATCGCTGAATCATCTCCACTGCTCTGCTTTTGGGTCAAGCCTCCTCTACATTTCCTGATAGGGGTGAGCCATGTTTCTGTGAAGCAAAGTGCACAGCAGTTCCTTATATCCCTCAAGTGCTGTGATTTTGCTCTGAGGTCTTCTTCTAACCCAGTAATTTATTTGTTAATCATGCAGAAACAGAAACTACTAAATTCTCAGTATCTAAATTTAAAAATGAGAGTGCTGAAAATATTCAACAGGTCAAACAACATCTGCTTGGAGAGAGAAAAGAGTGAATGTTTCCAAATGGTAAGAAGCACCAATTGAAACTTCCATCCCGTTCTGTCACCACAGATGCAACCTGACTTAGTGAGTATTTTCAGCGTTCACAGATTTTATTGCAGTTTGACTGTAAAAGTATTTTCCTCTCTGATGTTCATTGTAGGACAGATATTTGCATAATGATAAACAGATAAATTAAAGTTACTGATTTGGTAATTGCTCATTCTTGGCTTCTTTTCTTTGTGATTCTTGTTTTGTTGATTTATCCCTTATTACCATTATTTTGCTGTATACTGTACTTTACTGTATACTGCTGACCGTATTTTTTCAATTAACATTTAACCTCCTACCTTACATGGTTTCATGTTCCACCCATCTTTTCTATTAGATTCCATCAAAGCCTGAGTCTCTATTTCCGCCCTTCTATTCCCACCTGATTCCATTCGTCAATCATCCCTCCTCATTTGGATCTGCCTATGCTTGTCTCCTCTTGTCTCACCTCTTCCCCTCACTTCTTTATACCAGCTGTCTCCCCTCGATCATTCAGTGCCTCAGCCCAAAATGTCAACTATTTCCCTCCACAGATGTTATCTGACCTGCTGAGTCCCTCCAACAGATTATTTTTTTTTGCTCCTGATTCCAGTATCTGTAGTCTCTTGTGTATGCTTTAGTTAAAACTGACTGATATTAACATTATTTAACTTTTTAAACATGTTTGAATGTTTGCAGTCCACAGTCAAAAGCTTTTGAATCTGTTGCAATTACCCTGGCCAAATCTACTTGGTGATTGGCAATTAGTCCTTGGAGTCTTGAATTTAATGTTCAAGTTCAAGTTTAATTGTCATTCAACCACACACATGAATACAATATACCGAGGAGCCTCTGGTTCCATTCACTATCTGCATTACCCATTTCTAATTAACCTTTCAAATATCTTATTGAGTCATTTTTCAGAAAAAAATAACTCCTTTTCAGCATAATAATAACAGAGTAATTGGGAAGTATTAGAATGATGAAGGAAGTGCAGAGAAGGAAATTTATTGGTGAAAATACTTAAGAGATGTAGCCTGAAACACACAGAGATGGCAGGGAGAATACGGCAGCTGAACAAAATGGATCAACATTTGCATTCTTTATTGGCTATAAAGGATAATCAACAGTAATAAAATATTCTGTTGCCCTATACGCAGAAATACAATGGGTTCCACTGGACATTAAAACTGAAAAATATAATAATTTTGAAGGTTAAATTTGCATCATATGTTCTGATCTGTGGACAGGATCCTCAGAGTATAAGACATTAAATGTCATACTTTACATATTAGTCTATTAATTGTGTATAATATGCATAATTGGTGGGTAATGTAATATTTTTATATTCATTCTTGGAAATGGTTGTCATAATGCTATCATTTACTGCCTGTTAATATATGCCCTGAGAGGCTAGCAGTGATGATGATGGTGAGATTTCTTATTGAACCACTCCAGTCAACACAAGCACTTTACCGCAAGTGGGGAATTCACTCTGCCATTTTGGTTTCAAACAGTTTGAGTCATCCAGATTTCTGAAGGCTATTGGGTTTTCTTTACTAGTTTGGGAGCCAGTTCAGTTTTAATGACAGTAAGATTGCAGTCTTTTTTATTGGAACCAACTTTTAGTTTCCAACAAAGGAAAAGTGGTGTGACTAATATCTTGACAGTATATATTTCAATGCAAGAAGTATTATAGGAAAGGCAGATGAGATCAGGGCATGGATTAGCTCATGGAATTATGAATTTGTAGCCATTAGTGAGACTTGGTTGCAGGAGGGGCAGGACTGGCAGATCAATATTCCGGACAGATACACACGACAGAGTGGGAGGGATTATAGGAGGAGAGATAGCATTACTAATCAGGAAAAATGTTATAGAACATAGAACATAGAATAGTACAGCATAGTACAGGCCCTTCAGCCCACAATGTTGTGCCAACCCTCAAAACCCACCTCCCATATAAGCCCCCACCTTAAATTCCTCCATATACCTGTCCAGAAGTCTCTTAAACTTCACTAGTTTATCTGCCTCCACCACTGACTCAGGCAGTGCATTCCATGCACCAACCACTCTCTGAGTAAAAAACCTTCCTCTAATATCCCTCTTGAACTTCCCACCCCTTACCATAAAGCCATGTCCTCTTGTATTGAGCAGTGGTGCCCTGGGGAAGAGGCGCCGGCTATTCACTCTATCTATTCCTCTTATTATCTTGTACACCTCTATCATGTCTCCTCTCATCCTCCTTCTCTCCAAAGAGTAAAGCCCTAGCTCCCTTATGGCAGTGCTCAGTCAGGACAGACTGGAGAGCTCACCTAGTGAGGCTTTATGTGTGGAACTGATGAATAAGAAAGATGTACCCATGTTAATGGGGTTATAATATAGACCACCCAACAGTCCACTGGATTTAGAGGAACTAAATTTGTAGAGAGATTGCAGAATGTTGCTAGAAACAAAAGGTTGTTATAATGTGTGATTTTAACTTTCCAGATGTTGACTGGGTCTCCCATGCTGTAAAAAGACTAAATGGGATAGAGCTTATCAAATGTGCTCAGGAAAGTTACTTTAATCAGTACATAGAAGCCCCAATGAGAGAGTGTGTGATAATTGATTTGCTATTAGGAACTGAGACATGGCAGGTGACAGAAGTTCGTGTAGGGGAACACTTTGCATCCAGTGATCATAGTGCCATTGGTTTCATAGTAAATCTAGAAAAAGTTAGGTCTCGTCTGTGGGTTGACATTCTAAATTGGAGAAGGGCCAATTTTGATGGTATCAGAAAGGATCTGGCAAGTGTTAATTGGGACAGCCTGTCTTCTGGAAAAGGTGTACATAGTAAGTGGGAGGCCTTCAAAATTAAAATTTTGAGAGTACAAAGCTTGAATGTGTCTGTCAAAATTAATGGTAAAGATAGCAGGTTTAGGGAACCTCAGTTTTCAAGAGATATTGAGGCCCTGGTTAAGAACAAAACCGATTTGTATAACAGGTATAGGCAGGTAGGAACAAATGAGGTACTTATGGAGTATATGAAATGCAAGAGAACACTTAAGAATGAAATCAAGAGGGCTAAAAGAAGGCATGAGGTTGCCCTAGCAGACATGGTGAAAGAGAATTCTAAGGGATTTTACAGATATATTAAGAGCAAGAGGATTACAAGGGACAAAATGCATGGAGCCAAAAGAATGGGGGATATTTTGAATGGATTTTTTTTCTTTGGTATTTACTCGGGAGACAGACAAAGAGTCTATAGAAGTGAGGCAAAGTGCAATCAACTGCATAGACCCTGTGCAGATTACGGAGGAGGAGGAGTTTGCTGTCTTGAGCAAATTAGGGTGGATAAATCCCCAGGGCCTGACAAGGTACTCCCTTGGATCCTGTGAAAGGAAAGTGCAGAATTTCTAGGGGTCCTGGCAGAGATATTTAAAATATCTTTAGCAATAGGTGAGATACCAGAAGATTGGAGGATAGCTAAAGTTGTTCTGCTGTTTAAGAAAAGTTATAAGAATAAACCAGGAATTTATAGGCTGATGAGCCTGACATTAGGAGTGGGAAAGTTATTGGAAGGTATTCTAAGGGACTGGATATATGAGTATTTGGATAGACATGGACTGATTAGGGATAGTCACAATAGTTTTGTGTGTGGTGAGTCCTGTCTAACTAAACTTAGGGTTTTTTGAGAAATTTACAAAGAAGCTTGACGAAGACAAGGCAGTGGATGTATTGACTTTATCAAAGCATTTGACAATGTCCTGCGTGAGAGGTTGGTCAAGAAGGTTCAGTCACTCGGCATTCAAGGTGAGGTGGTAAATTGGATTGTACTTTGGTTTTGTGGGAGAAGCCAGAGGTGGTAGGAGATGGTTGCCTCTCTGACCGGAGATACGTGACTAGTGGAGTGCCTCAGGGATCAGTGCTGGGCCAGTTGTTGTTTGTCATCTACAGTGCCTATAAAAAGTATTTAACCCTCTTGGAAGTTTTCATGTTTTACTGTTTTACAGCATTGAATCACAGTGGATTTAATTTGGCTTTATGTGACACTGATCAACAGAAAAAGACTCGTGTCAAAGTGAAAACCAATCTCTACAAAGTGATCTAAATCAATTACAAGTAAAAAACACAAAATGCTTTATTGCGTAATTATTCACCCCCCCCCCCCCTTTAATATGATACACCAAATCAGCACTGGTGCAGCAAATTAACTTTAGAAGTCACATATTTAGTTAAATGGAGATCAACTGGTGTGCAGTCAAGGTGTTTCAACTGATTGTAGTGAAAATATACCTGTACCTGGAAGGTCCACTGCTAGTGAGTCAGTATCCTGGCAAGAACTACATCAGGGAGGCAAAAGAACACTCCAAGCAACTCTATGAAGTCGGCTGGAAAAAGCTTCTATGGTAAGCCAAACATTGTACATCATCAAAAACACACCATCCCAACCATGAAACATGGTGGTGGCTGCATCATCTTGTAGGGATGCTTCAATGCAGCAGGCCCCGGAAGGCTTGTGAAGACAGAGGATAAAATGAATGCAGCAAAATACAGGGAAATCTTACAGGAAAACCTAATGTAACCTGCAAGAGAACTGCGACTTTGGAGAAGATTTGTTTTCCAACAATTCAATTACCCCAAGCATAAAGCAAAGCTACACAGGAATGGCTTAAAAACAACAATGTCCTGGAGTGGCCAAGTCAGAGTCACACCTCAATCCAATTGAGAATGTGTGGCTGGACTTGAAAAGGGCTGTACACTGACAATCCCCATGCAATCTGACAGAGTTTGAGCAGTTTTGTAAAGAAGAATGGGGAAAAATTGTAGTGTCCAGATGTGTAAAGCTGATAGAGATCTATCCACACTGAGTCATGTCTGTAGCTGCTGCCAAAGGTGCATCTACTAAATTCTGACTTGAAGTGGGTGAGTAATTATGCAACCAATTATTTTGTGTTTTATAATTGGGATTAATTTAGATCACTTTGTAGAGATCTGTTTTCACTTTGACACAAAAGCATCTTTTTCTGTTGATCAGCGTCAAAAAAAATGCCAAAATAAATCCACTGTGATTCAATAAAACACAAAAACTTCTGCGGGGTGGGGGTGAATACTTTTTATAGGCACTGTATATCAGTGGTCTAGATTATGATGTGGTTAAATGGATCAGCAAATTTGTGGATGACACCAACATTGAAGGTGTAGTATACAGTGAGGAAGACTATCAGTGCTTGCAGCGAGACCTGGACCAGGTGGAAACATGGGCTGAAAAACGGCAGATGGAATTTAATGCAGAAAAGTGCAAGTGTTGCACTTTGGTAGAACCAAACAGGGTAGTCTTACATATTGAATAGTAGAGCACTGAAGAGTACAGTGGATCAAAGAGATATGGGAATACAGGTCCATAGTTCATTGAAAGTAGCAGCACAGGTAGATAGGGACACACAGAAAGCTTTTGGCACATGAGTATGGGAGATAGAATGCTGTGTTGAAGTTGTATAAGAGGTTGGTGAAACCTAATTTGGAATATTGTGTGCAGTTCTGGTCACCTATTGACAGTAAAGATGCAAATAAGGGAAAAAAGAATACAGAGAAAATTTACAAGAATGTTGCCTGGACTGGATGACCAGAATTTTAAGAAAAGATTAACTAGGTTATGTCTTTATTCCTTGGGTTATAGAATATTGAGGGAAGATTTGAAAATTGAGGGGTATAGGTAGAGTAAATGCAAGTAGGTTTTTCAACTGGGGTTGGGTGGGACTACAATTTGCGGTCATGGGTTAAGGGTGAAAGGTGAAAAGCTGAAGGGGAACATGAGGAGAAACTCCCTCTCTCAGTGGGTCGTGAGAGTGTGGAGCGAGCTTCTAGCACAAGTGATGCATGTGAGCTCAATTTCGATGTTTAAGAGAAGTTTGGTTATGTACATGGATGGTAGGGGTATGGAGGGCTATGGTCCCAGTGCAGGTTGATGGGAGTAGGCAGTTTAAATGGTTTGGCACTAACTAGATGGGACAAAGGGCAAATTTCTGTGCTGTATTTTTTTATGACTCTATGACTCCAACTGAATTTAAATTCCCAATTGCAATGCCAGGGTTTGAACTTAAATTCTCTGTATTATTAGATCAGGTCTCTGGACTATACGAGTAACAAGAGCTAAAATACACACAGTGTATTTCAATTTTAAATCTCAAGTAAAGGATAAAAATGCCATGAGAATTAGTTTTCTGCAGCAGCAGTGCTGTACATTGTAAGTCATGGCTGGCCTGCTCAGGTTGCAAAGTGTTGGAAACTAACTCCTCATTATGCTGTTATCCCAAAGACAGACAGCAATAGGAGACACATATGGATTATACGTACAACAACACAAAAGGAGAAAATTTGCCCATTATGGCCCTGCCAGCTTCCGGGAGAACAATATCACACTTCCATTTTACACTCTTATTTCTCTGTTCCCTCATCACCAGTTGTTTCTCACATATGCCCACCAATGCCCCATTGATTCTTTTTGTCATCAACCTAACAACGTGGTAATTTACGCTCATGAATTAACCTACTAGTGCATATCTAGGGTGTGAGAAGAAAGCAGAGCACCCAAAGGGAACCAAAGCTTTCACAGGTAGATTTTTTTGAGTGAACTCAGCCTTTTTTCCTTGGAGTGACGGAGGATGAGAGGTGACCTGATAGAGGTGTATAAGACGATCAGAAGCATTGATCGTGTGGATAGTCAGAGGCTTTTTCCCAGGGCTGAAATGGTTGCCGCAAGAGGACACAGGTTTAAGGAGCTGGGGAGTAGGTACAGAGGAGATGTCAGGGGTAAGTTTTTTTTACTGAGAGAGTGGTGAGTGCGTGGAATGGGCTGCCAGCAACGGTGGTGGAGGCGGATACGGTAGGGTCTTTTAAGAGACTTTTGGATAGGTACATGGAGCGTAGAAAAATAGAGGGCTGTGGGTAAGCCTAGTAGTTTCTAAGGTAGGGACATGTTTGGCATAACGTTGAGGGCCGAAGGGCCTGTATTGTGCTGTAGGTTTCTGTTACTATGTTTCTAGAATGTGAAATCTCCTTAGAGATAATTCCAATATTAGGATTGAACCCAGGCATTTGGTGCTAAGAGGGAGTAGCATTAGTTATTTCACTTCCTTGCTTCCAGCCATAATCATCTGACAGATAAGCCTTACATTCATATGACTGAGAAGCAGTCACAGTTAGCAGTCAGGTTGGCAATAACATTTAATGACTTCAGGTGGGCCAGAGTGAGTGGAGGTGATGTTCGTAGAAATAGATCTCCTAGGACAGCAGTACAGGTAATTTTATTTTCCCAGTTCCAATGAATGATCTTTGACACAAAGCATTGACTCTCTTACTCTCTCCACAGACTCTGCCTGAACTGCTGAATGTTTCCTGCCTTTTTGGGAGTTTGGCATAGATCCATAGATGGAGTCGTAGAACAGCACAGCTCAGAAACAGGACCTTCAGCCAATCTAGTCTGTGCAAAACCATTAACCTACCTAGTCCCATCTAGCTGCACCCGGACCATAGCCCTCCATACCCCTCCCATCCATGTACCTATCCAAATTTCTCTTAAATGTTGAAATTGAACCTGCATGCACCACTTGCACTCACAGCTCGTTCCACACTCTCACCACCCTCTGAGTGAAGAAATTCCCCTTCATGTTTTCCTTGCATATTTCTCCTTTCATCTTTAACCATGACCTCTAGTTCTGGTCGCACCCAATCACAAGGGAAGATGCCTACTTGCATTTACCCTATCTATACCTCTCATAATTTTGTAAGCCTCTATCAGATCTCCCCTTGATCTTCTATGTTCAAGGGAATAAAGTCCTAACATATTCAGTCTTTCCTTATAACTCAGGTCCTCCAGTCCTGACAACATCCTTGTAAATTTTCTGCTTTCTGTCAATCTTATTGACATCTTCCCTCTAGGTAAGTGACCAAAACTGAACGCAATTCTTTAAATTTGACCTCACTAATGTCTTGTACAACATCCACATAACATCCCCACTTCTGTACTTAATACTTTCCTTTATGAAGACCAAACGATTTATTTGCAACCCTGGCTACATGTGACACCCCTCTCCAGGAATTATGGATCTATATTTGCAGATCCCTCTGTTCTACTGCACTACTCAGGGCCCTACTGCTCACTGTGTAAACCCTGGTTTGTCCTCACCTCACACTTGTCTGCATGGACACTGGCCTGAAAATTTGACTGTTTTTCATTTCCATCGATAACTTCCTGATCTGCAGAATTCCTCTAGCATTTTGTGTGACTTGCTTTGGATTTCCATTGTCTGCAGAATTTCTCATGTTTTTAAATTTTATCTGCCATTTCACCAACTGGTCCAGATCCTTGACATTCTTCCTCAGTAGCCATTACACCTTTGGTGTCATCTGCAAATTTGCTGATCCAGTTTATCACATTGCCTTCCAGATCTTTGATAGAGATGACTACCAACAACGGACCCAGCACTGATTGCTGTGACACACCGCATGTCACAGACCTCCAGTCAGAGAAGCAACCATCTACTGAAACTCTCTAGCTTCTTTTGAAAAGCCAGAATCAAATCCAATTTACCACTTCCTCTGGAATGCCAAACATCTGAACCTTGGCAATCCCCCATGCAGGAATTTGTCAAAGGGTTTGCTAAAGTGCATGTAGACAACATCCACTGCCTTGCTTTCATCAACTTTCCTGGTACCTTACTCAAAAACTCTAAGATAGGTTAGACATGACCTACCACATACAAAGCCATAGGCCAAATGGCTTGTCCAGTGCTATACTGTTCGATGTTCTCTATTTTATGTTCATATCTTGGGCTGCCTCAAGTATTCATAAGATTGGTCTCATTAGCTTTGTAGGGCTTGCTGTGTGTTTCAATAGAGACTAAATTATAGTGCTTCACATCTTAAGTTAGCTGGAGAATGTATGCAACACAGGAGTTTGAATGCTTGAGACTTAAAATGTAATGAGCCAGGCCAAGCAACTGACCTTTAGGTGGGTGAACATTTAGAGGAAAGTGATCACAATGCCTTAAGTTTTAAGATAGCTATAGTATGGACCCTGCAGTAGAGTATTATATTGGAGCAGGGCATATTGTGGGAGCATTAGGCAGGAGCTCAGAAAGAGTTAATTAGGAACACCCATTTTTGGACAAGTCCATATCTAACATAGTCTGAATTTGCTGTGTTTAAAGACAAACTGCACAAAGGTGCAGGACAGGTTTGTTCCAGTCGGAATGAAGGACAACAACGGCAAGGTAAGAGAATTTTGGATGTTCAAAATTCAGTGCTTCAAAACATTTTGTAATCAAAGTGCATGTATATCACCATATGCAACCCAGAGATTTATTTTCTTGTGGGCATACTCAACAAATCTATAGAATAGTAACTATAACAGGATCAATGAAAGATCACCCCACTAGGGCGTTTAACCAGAGGACCAAAGACAAAAAAAAAACTGCGCAAATAAAATAAAAAGCAATAAATAACGAGAACATGAGATGTAGAGTCCTTGAAAGTGAGTCCATTGAATGCGGGAACATTTCGATGATGGGGCAAGTGAAGTTTAATGAAGTTATCCCCTTTGGTTCAAGAATCTGATGGTTGAGGGGTAGTAACTGTTCTTGAACCTGATCATGCGAGTCGTGAGGCCCTTGTACCCAGCAGCGAGAAGAGAACACGACCTGCATGGTGGGGATCCCTGATGGTGGATGCTGCTTTCCTGCAACAGCATTTCATGTAGATGTGCTGAATATTTCGGAGGGCATTATCCATGATGGTCTGGCCCATATACACTATTTTTCGTAGGATTTTCCACTTAAAGGCACACTAGGCTGTGATGCACCCACTCAATATATTCTCCACTATACATCTAGAGAAGTCTGTCAAAGTTTTAGATGTCATGCCAAATCTCTGCAAACTCCTAAGTAAATAGAGGCAGTGCAGTGCTTTTTCACAATTGCACTTGTGCGCTCGGCTCAGGACAGGTCGTCTGAAATACTAACACCTAGGGACTTAAAGTTGCTAACACCATCCATCTCTGATCCTCTGATGAGGACTGGCTCATGGACCTCTGGTTTCCCTCTCGAAGTCTATAAACAGTTACTTGGTTTTGTTTACATTGAGTGAGGGATTGTTGTTATGACACTATTCAGCCAGATTTCCAATCTCCCTCCTATATGCTGGTTTGCCACCACTTTTCACTCACCATGCTGATGGCAGTGGTGTCATCAGCAAACTCGCATATGGCATTGGAGCTGTACTTAGCCGCACGGTCATAAACATAGAGTGAGTAGAGGAGGCGGCCAAGTACACAGCCTTGTGGTGCACCTGTGCTGATGCTGATCACGGAGAGGTGATGAATTTAGTCAAGAAGAAAAAGGAAAAGTCTGTCAAGCTTAGGAAGCTAGAATTAAACAGAGTCCTTGAGGACTATTAAGAAGACAGAAAGAAACTCAAGAAGGGAATTAGGAAAGCCAGGAGGGACATAAAACACCCTTGGCAAGTTGGATTAAAGAGAATCCTAACGCAATTTATACATACATGAAGAGCAAGAGGATAACAAGGGAGAGGGTAGAACCACTCAAGGATAAAGGGGGTGGGCATTTACTCGGATGCAGCAGGTGTAGGTGAGGTCCTAACTACTTTACATCAGTATTTACCAAGGAGAAGGACATGGCGTACAGGAAAATTAGTGCTGTGCATATTAATATGCTAGGGAATGGAAAGAAGGATGTAGTGTTAAGTCTCTTGAAGAGCATTAAGATGAATAAGACCCCAGGGCCTGATGGGATATGCCCCAATTTATTGAGAGAGTCAAGAGATGAAATTGCTAGGGCCTTGACCAAAATCTTTATGTCCTCTCTAGCTTAAGGTGAGCAGCAAATGTTACATTATTCAAGAAGGGAACCAGGAATAATCCTGGAAACTCTAGACCTGTGAGTCTCATTTCAGTGGTAGGAAAGCTACTAGAAAGAATTCATAGGGATTGGACTTATGAGCATTTGAAAAGCCATGACCTAATTAGGGAGCAACAGCATGGCTTTTTGCACGGCAGGTGATGTCTTACTAACTTAATTGAGATTTTAGACGAGGTGGCAAGGATGATTGATAAAGGCAGAGCTGTGGATGTTGTCTGAATGGATTTTAGTAAGATCCCTCATGGGAGGCTCATCAAGAAGATTAAGATGTATAGGATCAATGGCTGGTGGATATAGAACTGGCTTGACTATATAAGACCATAAGATATAGGAGCAGAATTAGGCTATTTGGCCCATTGAGTCTGCTCTGCTATTTCATTATGGTTGATCTGATTTTTCAGTCAGCACCAATCTCCTGCCTTCCCCCAGTATGCCTGACCAATCAAGAGTCTATCAATCTCTGTCTTAAATATACATAAAGATGTAGCTTCCATCGCTGCCTGTGGCAAAGAATTCCACAGACTTACTACTCTCCGGCTAAAGAAACTCCTCCTCATCTCCGTTCTAAAAGGATGCCTCTCTACGAGGGGTGATTGATATGTTCATGGCCTAAGGTGGAAGGAGTCAATTTTAGAAAACCTAACACATTTATTTTTCCTACATTTACACACTTAGTCCAGAGGTCACGGAGCATATGGATCTCCTCTTTGTAGAAGTCAGTGTCTTGGATCTCCAGAAAGTGGTCCACAGCAGGGGTGATTGATAAGTTTGTGGCCTTGGGTAGAAAGAGATGAGTTATACAGCTCTTGTTATAAGCATGTGCAGTTCAGCTCTTTGAGTGAAAATGCAGGAAATTTGAAGTTTCTCCTCATCGCCTTCTACCTTAGGCCACAAACTTATCAATCACCCCTGCTGTGGACAACTTCTACAAAGAAGGGATCTGTATGCTCCACGACCGCTGGACTAAGTGTGTAAATGTAGGAAAAATAAATGTGCTAGGTTTTCTAAAATTGACTCCTTCTACCTTAGGCCACAAACTTATCAATCACCCCTCATATTCTGAGGTTGTGTCATCTGGTCTTAGATTCTGCTACCATAGGAAACCTCCTTGCCACTTCAACTCTATCAAGGTCTTTCATTATTCGATAGTTTTCAATTGGGTCACCCCTTATTCTTCTGAATTCTACTGAATACAGGCCCAGAGCCATCAAATGCTTGTCATATGACAAGCCATTCAATCTGGAATAATTTTCGTGAACTTCCTTTGAACCCTCTCCAGTTTCAGCACATCCTTTCTAAGATAAGGGTAGTACTCTTGGGATTTCTGCCTGTGCCATGCAACACTGAGGATAGGAATAGAATGAGGTGGCAGATAAATGCGTGGCTGAAGAATTGGGGCAGGGATCAGGGATTCAGATTTCTGGATAATTGGGACCTCTTCTAGGACAGGTGAGGCCTGTATAAAAGGGCCGGATTGCACTTGATTCCAAGGGGGACTAATATTTTTGTGGGGATGTTTACTAGACTTATAGGAGTGATTTAAACTAATATGGCAGGGGGATAGGAACCAGGATGATAGAGCTGAGGATGAGTCAGCAGGTTTAAAAGTAGATGATGGATGTAACATGAATTACATACATTGATTGCATACAAATGCAGACAGGACAAAGAGTTAAATTGTACCACAGAGGCAAAATTCAAAAGGTGAAGAATGCAGGACTGAAGCTGCTGTATTTAAATGTGCTTAGCATTTGGAATAAGGTGGAAGTACTCATGGCACAAGTAGAGACTGGTTGGTATGACATTGTGGGCATCATTGAGTCGTGGCTGAAAGATGGCCGTAGTTGGGAGTTTAGCATCAAAGGATATAGGTTGTATCGAAAGGACAAGCAGGAAGGCATAGGTGGAGGGTTGGCTCTGTTTGTAAGAGATGGAATTACATCTTTAGACAGAGGTGACATAGGGCCAGCGAATGTTCAATCTTTCTGGGTGGAGTTAAGAAATTGCAAGAGTGAAAAAAACATTATGAGAATCATATATAGAACTCCAAATAGTAGCCAAGACGTGGGGTGAAGATTGCAAAGGGAGCTAAAAAGGTATGTCATAAGGATAATGACACAATTGTAATGGAGGATGTGCATATGCAAGGGGATTGAGAAAATCAGGTTGGTGTCAGATCGCAAGAGAGGGAATTTGTTGATGCCTAAGAGATGGCTTTTTAGAGCAGTTTGTGCTTGAGCCTACTCAGGGAAAGACTATCTTAGATTGGGTGTTGTGTAATAATCCAGATCTTATTAGGGAGCCTAATGTAAAAGAACCCTTAAGAGGCAGTGATCATAATATGATTGATTCATACTGTAATTTGAGAGGGAGAAGCGTAAGTCAGATGTGTCAGTATCATAATGGAATAAAGGGAATTGCAGAGGCATGAGAGAGGAGCTTGCACAGGTGGATTGGAGGAGGATAATGGCAGAGATGACGGCAGAGCAGAGATGGCTGAAGTTTCTGAAAATAGTTCACAAGGCGCAGGCTAAGTATGTCCCACAGAGGAAGAAGTTCTCAAATGGTAGGGGTTGGCAACTGTTGCTGACAAAGGAAGTTAAGGACTGCAGAAAAGCCAGGGAAAGGGCATATAAGGTAGCAAAAGTGAGTGGGAAGTTGGATGATTGGGAAGCTTTTAAAATCCTACAAAAAGCAACTAAAAAAGCTATAAGAAGGAAAAAGATGAAATATAAGGGCAGACTAGCCAATAATATAAAGCAAGATACTAAAAGTTTTTTTTTCAGTTATATAAAGAGTAAAAGGGATGTGAGAATTGCTATTGGACTACTGGAAAATGATGCTGGTGAGGTAGTAATGGGGGACAAAGATATGACAGATGAACTTAATGGGTACTTTGCATTTGTTTTCACTATGGAAGACACTAGCTGTGTGCCTAAGGTCCGTGAGTGGAGTGAGTGTATTACTATTACAAAGGAACAAGTGCTCAGTAAACTCAAAGATCTTAAGGTGGATAACTCACCTAGACCAGATGGACTACATCCTGAGAAAGGTTACCGAAGAGATAACGAATGCATTGACCATGGTCCTTCAAGAATCAATTGATTCTGGTTTGATCTCGGAGGACTCGAAGATTGCAAATGTCACCCCACTCTTTAAGAAGGGAGGAAGGTGAAAGAAAGGAAATTATAGGCCAGTTAGTCTAACCTCCGTGTTTGTGAAAGTGTTGGAGTATCTTATTAAGGATGAGGTTTTGAGATACTTGGAGACTAATGATAAAATAAGTCAAAATCAGCATGTTTCTGTAATGGGGAAATCTTGCCTGACATATCTTTTAGAGCTCTTCGAGGATGTAACAAGCAGGGTGGACAAAGGAGAGATGGTGGACATCATTTACTTGGATTTTCAGAAGGCATTTGATAAGGTGCCACACATGAGGCTGTTTAACAAGATAAAATCCTATGGCATTACAGGAAAGATACTGGTATGGATAGTGGAGTGGCTGACAGGCATGAGGCAGCCGGTGGAAATAAAAGGAGCCTTTTCTGGTTGGCTGCCAGTGACTAGTGGTGTTCCTCAAGGGTCAGTACTGATACCACTGCTTTTCACATTGTTTGTCAATGATTTAGATAATGGAATTGATGCTTTGTGGCAAAGTTTGCGGATGATACAAAGATAGATGGGGGGGTAGGTATGCTGAGGAAGCAATGCGATTGTAGCAGGAATTAGACATAGAAACATAGAAACACAGAAAATAGGTGCAGGAGTAGGCCATTCAGCCCTTCGAGCCTGCACCGCCATTCAGTATGATCATGGCTGTTCATCCAACTCAGAAACCTGTGCCAGCCTTCCCTCCATACCCCCTGATCCCTTTAGCCACAAGGGCCATATCTAACTCCCTCTTAAATATAACCAATGAACTGGCTTCAACTGTTTCCTGTGGCAGAGAATTCCACAGATTCACCACTCTCTGTGTGAAGAAGTTTTTCCTAATCTCAGTCCTAAAAGGCTTCCCCTTTATCCTCAAACTGTGACCCCTCGTTCTGGACTTCCCCAACATCGGGAACAATCTTCCTGCATCTAGCCTGTCCAATCCCTTTAGGATTTTATACGTTTCAATCAGATCCCCCCTCAATCTTCTAAATTCCAACGAGTATAAGCCTAGTTCATCCAGTCTTTCATCATATGAAAGTCCTGCCATCCTAGTAATCAATCTGGTGAACCTTCTTTGTACTCCCTCTATGGCAAGGATGTCTTTCCTCAGATTAGGGGACCAAAACTGCACACAATACTCCAGGTGTGGTCTCACCAAGGCCTTGTACAACTGCAGTAGTATCTCATGCTCCTGTACTCGAATCCTCTTGCTATAAATGCCAACATACCATTCGCCTTTTTCACCACCTGCTGTACCTGCATGCCCACTTTCAATGACTGGTGTATAATGACACCCAGGTCTCGTTGCACCTCCCCTTTTCCTAATCGGCCACCATTCAGATAATAATCTGTTTTCCTGTTTTTGCCACCAAAGTGGATAACTTCACATTTATCCACATTAAATTGCATCTGCCATGAATTTGCCCACTCACCTAACCTATCCAAGTCACCCTGCATCCTCTTAGCATCCTCCTCACAGCTAACACTGCCGCCCAGCTTCGTGTCATCCGCAAACTTGGAGATGCTGCATTTAATTCCCTCATCCAAGTCATTAATATATATTGTAAACAACTGGGGTCCCAGCACTGAGCCTTGTGGTACCCCACTAGTCACTGCCTGCCATTCTGAAAAGGTCCCGTTTATTCCCACTCTTTGCTTCCTGTCTGCCAACCAATTCTCTATCCACATCAATACCTTACCCCCAATACCGTGTGCTTTAAGTTTGCACACTAATCTCCTGTGTGGGACCTTGTCAAAAGCATTTTGAAAATCCAAATATACCACATCCACTGGTTCTCCCCTATCCACTCTACTAGTTACATCCTCAAAAAATTCTATGGGATTCGTGAGACATGATTTTCCTTTCACAAATCCATGTTGACTTTGTCCGATGATTTCACTGCTTTCCAAATGTGCTGTTATCACATCTTTGATAACTGACTCCAGCAGTTTCCCCACCACCGATGTTAGGCTAACCGGTCTATAATTCCCTGGTTTCTCTCTCCCTCCTTTTTTAAAAAGTGGGGTTACATTAGCCACCCTCCAATCCTCAGGAACTAATCCAGAATCTAAAGAGTTTTGAAAAATTATCACTAATGCATCCACTATTTCTTGGGCTACTTCCTTAAGCACTCTGGGATGCAGACCATCTGGCCCTGGGGATTTATCTGCCTTTAATCCCTTCAATTTATCTAACACCACTTCCCTACTGACATGTATTTCTCTCAGTTCCTCCATCTCACTGGACCCTCTGTCCCCTACTATTTCCGGAAGGTTATTTATGTCCTCCTTAGTGAAAACAGAACCAAAGTAATTATTCAATTGGTCTGCCATGTCCTTGCTCCCCATAATCAATTCATCTGTTTCTGTTTGTAGGGCACCTACATTTGTCTTAACCAATCTTTTTCTTTTCACATATCTATAAAAGCTTTTACAGTCAGTTTTTATGTTCCCTGCCAGTTTTCTCTCATAATCTTTTTTCCCCTTCCTAATTAAGCCCTTTGTCCTCCTCTGCTGAACTCTGAATTTCTCCCAGTCCTCAGGTGAGCCACTTTTTCTGGCTAATTTGTATGCTTCTTCTTTGGAATTGATACTATCCCTAATTTCCCTTGTCAGCCACGGGTGCACTACCTTCCTTGATTTATTCTTTTGCCAAACTGGGATGAACAATTGTTGTAGTTCATCCATGCAATCTTTAAATGCTTGCCATTGCATATCCACCGTCAACCCAAATTGGAAGAATGGACAAAAAAGTGGCAGATGGAATACAGTGTTGAGAAATGTTTGATAATGCATTTTGGTAAAATTAACAATAGTGTAGGCTATCATCTAAATGGGAAGAAGGTTCAAACATCAGGGGGTGCAGAGGGACTTAGGACTCCTCATGAAAGACTTCCAGAAGGTTAATTTACAGGTTGAGTCTATGGTAAAGAAGGCAAATGCAATGTTGGTACTTATTTCAAGGGGAATAGAAAAGCAATGAGATAATGCTGAGCCTTTATAAAACAATAGTCAGGCCACTCTTGGCGTATTGTCAACAGTTTTGAGCCCCATATCTCAGAAAAGATGTGTTGTCATTGGAGAGAGTGCAGAGGAGGTTCATGAAGGTGATTCCAGGAATGAAGGGTTTAACACATGAGGAGCGTTTGTCAACTTTGGGCCTGTTCTCAGTGGAATTTAGAGGAATGCAGGGGTGTCTCATTGAAACCTATCAAATGTTGAAAGGACTAGATATGGTGGATGTGGAGAGGATGCTTTCTATGGTGGGGGTATTCAGAACTGGAGGACACAGCCTCAAAATTGAGGGGTGACCTTTTAGAACAGAGGTATGGAGGATTTTTTCTTTAGCCAGAGAGCAGTAAATCTGTGGAATGCCCTGCCACAGACTGCGGTGAAGACCAAGTCCGTCCGTATATTTAAGGTGGAAGTTGATTGTTTCCTGATGTGGTGAGCAGGCAGGTATATGGGGTTGAGTGGGATCCGGGATCAGCTATGATAGAATGGTGGAGCAGACTCGATGGGCTGAATTGCCTAATTCTGCTCCTATGTCTCATGGTCTTGTAAGGGGCCCAAAACTGCTCACAATACCCCAGATGAGGCTTCATTAGTGCTTTATAAAGTCTCAACATTACATCCTTCCTTTTATATTCTAGTCCTCTTGAAATGAATGTTGACATTGAATTTGCCTACCTCACCACAGAATCAATCTGAAGTGTAACCTTTAGGGAATCCTGCAGCAAGATTCCCAAGTCCCTTTGCACCTCAGTTTTTTGTATTTTCTCTCCGTTTAGAAAATAGTCATCCCTTTCATTTCTTCTGCTAAAGTGCATAACCACTTCCTGGTACTGAATTCCATCTGCCACCTTGCCCATTCTTCTAATCTGTCTAAGTCATTCTATAGGTACTCTACTTCCTCAATGCTACCTGCCCCTCCACCTATTTTATATAATCCACAAATTTTGCGACAAAGTCATCAATTCCATCATCTAAATCATTGACATATAACATAAAAAGAATCGGTCCCAACACATATGCCTGTGGAACACCACTAGTCACCAGCAGCCAACCAGAAAAGGCTCCCTTTATTCCTACTTTTTGCCTCCTGCCAATGAGCCCACTTACTTATCCGTGCTAGAACCTTTCTGGTAATACCATGGGCACACAGCTTGTCTCATGTGCGTCACCTTGTCAAAGGCCTCCTGGAAATCCTAGGACACAACATCAACTGATTCTCCTTTGTCTGTCCTGCTTGTTATTTCTCCAAAGAATTCCAACAGACTTGTTTGACAAGATTTTTCCCTTGAGGAAAACATGCTGACTACAGCCTATTTTATCATATGCCTCCAATTACTCTGAGACCTTATCCTTAGCAATCGGCTCCAACATCTTCCCAACCACTGACATCAGGCTGGCTGGCCTAAAATTTCCTTTATAATACAGAGGATCGTGGTCAAAGAAACTTATTGTAGCTGGATTGTAGCTGGTAAGAGGTGTTCTGCAGGGTTTTGTACTGGGACTTCTGTTGTTTGTGAAGTATATAAATGACCTGGATGAAAATATAAATGGTGGTTTAATGAGTTTGCAGATGGTATGAAGATTACTAGTGTTGTGGATAGCGTAGAAGATTGGCAAAGAATAGAGTGGTGTAAAGGTTGCTTGCTGATATAAGTGGAGAAGTGGAAATGTAAATTGTTGTGCTGTGGTAGGTCAAATATAAGGAGACAGTACATTATTAAAAGCAAGACACATTAAAGTGTTGATGAGCAAAGGGATCTTGGGGTTCAAGTTCACAGCTCCCCAAAAGTGGCTAGACAGGTTTATTGGGTAGTTAAGAAGGCAAATGACAGAATCGCTTTTACTGGTTGAGGCACTGAGTTCATAGAAACACAGAAACATAGAAAACCTACAGCACAATACAGGCACTTCAGCCCACAAAGTTGTGCCGAACATGGCCGTACCTTGGAAATTACTAGGCTTACCCACAGCCCTCTATTTTTCTAAGCTCCATGTACCTATCCAAAAGTCTCTTAAAAGACCCTATCGTATCCGTCTCCACCACCGTTGCTGGCAGCCCATTCCATGCACTCACCACTCTCTGTGTAAAAAAATTTACCCCTGACATCTCCTCTGTATCTACTCCCCAGCACCTTAAACCTGTGTCCTCTTGTGGCAACCATTTCAGCCCTGGGAAAAAGCTTCTGACTATCCACACGATCAATGCCTCTCATCATCTTATACACCTCTATCAGGTCACATCTCATCCTCCGTCGCTCCAAGGAGAAAAGGCAGAGTTCACTCAACCTGTTTTCATAAGGCATGCTCCCCAATCCAGGCAACATCCTTGTAAATCTCCTCTGCACCCTTTCTATGGTTTCCACATCCTTCCTGTGGTGAGGCGACCAGAACGGAGTACTGTCCTCCAAGTGGGGTCTGACCAGGGTCCTATATAACTACAACATTACCTCTTAGCTCCTAAATTCAATTCCATGATTAATGAAGGCCAATACACTGTATACCTTCTTAACCATGGAGTCAACCTGCGCAGCTGTTTTGAGTGTCTTATGGACCCCAAGATCCCTCTGATCCTCCACACTGCCAAGAGTCTTACCATTAATACTATATTCTGCCATCATATTTGACCTACCAAAATGAACCAGCTCATACTTATCTGAGTTGAACTCCATCTGCCACTTCTCAGCCCAGTTTTGCATCCTGTTAATGTCCCACTGTAAACTCTGACAGCCCTCCACGCTATCCACAGCACCTCCAACCTTTGTGTCATCAGCAAACTTACTAACCCATCCAGGTCATTTATAAAAATCATGAAGAGTAAGTGTCCCAGAACAGATCCCTGAGGCACACCACTGGTCACCGACCTCCATGCAGAATGTGACCCGTCTAAAACCAGTCTTTGCCTTTTGTGGGCAGGCCAGTTCTGGATCCACAAAGCAATGTCCCCTTGGATCCTATGCTTCCTTACTTTCTCAATAAGCCTTGCATGGGGTACCTTATCAAATGCCTTGCTGAAATCCATGTACACTACATCTAATGCTCTTCCTTCATCAATGTGTTTAGTCACATCTTCAAAAAATTCAATCAGGCTCGTAAGGCAAAACCATGCTGACTATTTCTAATCATATTATACCTCTCCAAATGTTCATAAATCCTGCCTCTCAGGATCTTCTCCATCAACTTACCAACCACTTAAGTAAGACTCACTGGTCTGTAATTTCCTGGGCTATCTCTACTCCCTTTCTTGAATAAAGGAACAACATCGGCAACCCTCCAATCCTCTGGAACCTCTCCCGTCTCCATTGATGATTCAAAGATCATCGCCAGAGGCTCAGCAATCTCCCTCGCCTCCCCCAGTAGCCTGGGGTACATCTCGTCCAGTCCCAGTAACTTGTCCAACTTGATGCTTTCCAAAAGCTCCAGCACATCCTCTTTTGTTAACATCTGCATGCTCAAGCTTTTCAGTCCTCTGCAAGTTAGCACTACAATCAACAAGAACCTTTTCCATGGTGAAGTAAAGTATTCATTAGTTACCTCTGCAATTTCCTCCGGTTCCATACACACTTTCCCACTGTCACACTTGATAGGTCTTATTCTTTCACGTCTTATCCTCTTCTTCTTCACATACTTGGAGAATGCCTGGGGGTTTTCCTTAATCCCGCCCGCCAAGGCCTTATCATGGCCACTTCTGGCTCTCCTAATTCCCTTTTTAAACTCCTTCCTGTTAGCCTTATAATCTTCTAGATCTCTAACACTACGTTGCTCTCTGAACCTTTTATAGACTTTTCTTTTCTTCTTGACTATATTTATTACAGGCTTTGTACACCACGGTTCCTGTACCCTACCATAACTTTGCTGTTTCATTGGAACATACCTATGTAGAACTCCAAACAAATATCCCCTGAACATTTGCCACATTTCTTCCATACTTTTCCCTGAGAATATCTGTTCCCAATTTAAGCTTCCAATTTCTTGCCCGATAGCCTCATACTTCCCCTTTCTCCAATTAAATGTTTTTCTAACTAGTCTGTTCCTATCTCTCTCCAATGCTATTGTAAAGGAGATAGAATTATGATCACTATCTCCAAAATGCACTCCCACTGAGAGATCTGACACCTGACCAGGTTCATTTCCCAATACCAAATCAAGTACAGTCTCTCCTCTTGTAGGCTTATCTACACATTGTGTCAAGAAACCTTCCTGAGTACACCTGACGAACTCCACCCCATCTAAACCCCTTGCTCTAGGGAGATGCCAATCGATATTTGGGAAAATAAAATCTCCCATCACAACAACTCTGTTATTATTACACCTTTCCAGGATCTGTTTCTCTAACTGCTCCTCGATATCTCTGTTACTGTTGGGCGGCCTATGAAAAAAACACCCAGTAAAGTTATTGATCCCTTCCTGTTCCTAACCTCCACCCACAGAGACTCCGTAGACTATCCCTCCATGACGTCCACCTTTTTTGCAGCTGTGACACTATCTCTGATCAACAGTGCCACACCCCCACCTCTTTTGCCTCCCTCCCTGTCCTTTCTGAAACATCAAAAACCTGGCACTTGAAGTAACCATTCCTGCCCCTGAGCCATCCAAGTCTCAAGTTCAATGGGCAACAAGTTATTTTGCAGCTTTATTAAACACTGGTTAGGCTGCATCTGGAGTATTGCATTCGGTTCTGGTCACCCCTTTATCAGAGAGTTGTTGAAGCTTTGGTGACGGTGTAGAAGAGGTTTACCAAGATGTTGCCTGGATTAGAGGGCATGTTCTATGAAGAGAGGTTGGACAATGTTGTGTTGATTGCAAACTTAGTTGTTTCGGCACAATACTGTGGGCTGAAGGTCCTGTTCCTGTGCTATACTTGTCTATGTTCTAGGTTCCAGATCTATTTAGTATGTTATCAGGGGATGAGTTATTACAATCCTAATGGGCATAGATTTGTGTGTTTTTCTTTTGCATAGCAAAGGTATGAATAAGTGCAACTTAATAGAATCGGAAAGCTAAAAATTTGGTTAATGCAGAAGGGTCGTGTGGGAATGATAAATATTAGCTTTATTTGTCACATGTACATTGAAATAGACAGTGATATGCTCCGTTTTCGTTGATATTCAACACAGTCCAAAGAAGTGCTGGAGCTCCTGTGTTGCCATGCTTCCAACGCCAACATAGCGTATCCACAGCTTACTAACCCATAGGTCTTTGGAACATGGGAGGAAACCCATGCAGTCACAGGGAGAATGTACAAACTGCTAGCAGACAACAATGGGAATTGTGCCTGGTCTTCTCCTCACTGGTTCTATAAAGCATTATGCTAACCACTATGCTGATTTTTTTAACCTTTGATATTTATAATATATGTGGAAACTTCAGGTTGTAAGTTATTTCAGTATTTTCTTGTTTTAAATTGGTGTGCTTTTCTTTTAGGAAAACCATACTTAATAGATAGAAATGAGTCTAATTCTAGAATGTATAGTCAATGAAAGGATTCACATTTTTATCCATTTGTATGAATTAAAATAATACAAATAACCAAATATTATAAAACAACATTTGGTTAGCCATGTGAAATGCAGAACAATAGTGCAGTATTTTGATAAATTTTAAACCTGATTTTAATTCAATTCATTTAGATGCCTTTTGTCTATAACTTTTCAATATTCTCATTCTCATTTTTTTAGAGTGTTAAAGATATTTACAGTATTGAAAATGAGCCAAATTTCTTGTAAAGTTCAAATTGAGCACTGGGTGCAAGCCACTGGTTGGTTAGTGCTAAGTATAGTGCTAGATTTAATAAAGTCCATTGCATTGTTTGATGATAGTTTGATTAGGTTGGATGAATTTTTTTATTATGACTGATACAACGTTTAACATTGGTGATAATTTGATTTTTTTTTCAATGAGAAATGCATGCTGAACTGAAATATGGATCAAAGAAATACCTATAATAATGACAGCTTGGAGTCTATGGCCCATATGCCTGTGTAAATGGCTCCCTGCTGAAAATAGCTAATGTTATGGTTAATGCTACTAATGGGGCTTAACCAACTTTAATGCAAAAGAATAGGGATTGCAGAAATTCATCCTAAAGCTAATTTGCTTTGATTGTATTTGTTTAACTTTTGTACAAGTGCATTGATTAGAAACTTGCTTTGAGTAATCGTTGTTGTTACCAATTTACCCCATCCTTTCCATTTGCTGTTTCCTGACCATTGTGTTTTTCTTTGTAGTTAGTTCTGTTGGCATTTGGTAAACATGATAAGTGGGACACAAACACAAGAAAATCTGCAGATGCTGGAAATCTAAAGCAACACACACAAAATGCTGGAGGAGCTCAGCAGGCCAGGCAGCATCAATGGAAATAAGTAAACAGTCGATGTTTCGGGCTCAGGATTGGAAAGGGAAGGGGGAAGTCAGAGTAAGATGATGGGGGAGCGGAGGAAGAAGTACAAAGTGATAGGTAATAGATGAAACCGGAAGAGGGCTGGGGTGAAGTAAAGAGCTGGGAAGTGTATTGGTGAAAGAGATAAAGGGCTGGAGAAGGGGGAATATGATAGGAGAGGACAGACGACCATGGAAGAAAGGGTAAGAGGAGGAGCACCAGAGGGAGGCAATGGGCAGGAAAGGTGAGAGAGGGAAGCAGGACTTGCGAATGGTGAAGGAGAGGAGGGGGATGGGCAATTGCTTTAAGTTTGAGAAATCGATGTTCATGCCAACAGGTGAGAGGCTACCCAGATGGAATATAAGGTGTTGTTCCTCCAACCTGAGTGTGGCCTCATCATGACAGCAGACGAGACCATGGACTGACATGTTGGAATGGGAATGAGAAGTAGGATTGAAATGGGCGGCCGCCAGGAGATCCTGCTTTTTCTGGTGACAGAGCAAAGGTGCTCAGCAAAGCAGTCTCCCCTTCACATCAGGTATCACTGATATACAGAAGGCTACACTAGGAGCCTTGGTAAAACGGTCTCCCAATTTATGTTGGGTCTCACCGATATACAACTGGGAGAAATGGTCCTGTTCACTGCCCTTTGAAATGTTTTTCCTCTAGTGTGTAGCCACCATTATCCTGTGATCTCAGCTTAATTGATGAAGGAAAAACATCTTATTAATTTTCCACTTCAAACTGAACCAATGACTGAAAATGCTCAAGTAATATAATAGAATAGTGTTCTACAGTATTGGTGTGCTACACTATTATGCTGTTCCCTCTGCTTCTCAGCTTAAAAACTATGTTCAATTTGTATTAACTGTATACGGAATTCACAGATTAAACTGAGTGATGACTAGTGCTATTTCCCAGGGATCAATGCTGGGCCCATTGTTGTTTGGATGAGAATGTTCAAGACGTGGTTAGTAAGTTTGCAGATGACAATAAAATAAGTTTGTCATTGACAGTAAAAATAGTTATCAGGACTTACAAAGGGATTTTGATCATCTGGGAAAGTGGGCCGAGGAATGGCATATAGAATTCAAGTCAGATAAGTGTGTGGTGGGGCATTTTGGGAACACAAATGATGGTGGGCCTTTCATGGTGAACGGTAGGGCCTTAGGGGTGTTATACCTAGAAATACAAGTATATACCTCCCAGAAAGTGCCTTCACAGGTAGGATAACGAAGAAGGGTTTTGGCAGACTGGCTTTCATCAGTCGGGGAACTGACATAGAAGTTATGATGTCATGTTAGAGTTGTACATGATGTTGCTGAGGCTGCATTTGGAATATTGTGCTCACCTTTCTCGGAAAAATACCATTACTCTGGAAAGAGTAGGATTATGAAGACGTTCCCAGTACTCAAGGGACTGCCCTATGAGAAGTTGAGCAGGTTGGGATTTTTTCATTGGAGCATAGGAGAATCTGGAGTGACTAAGGAGGTAAATAACAATTATAAAGGAGTCATAGAGTGAATTTGTAGTATTTTCCCCCAACTGGCAATAAAGGGTATGGATTTAAAGTGAGAGAGGAGAGATTTAATAGGAACCTGAGGGGCAACTTTTTCATCAAGAGTGTGGTTAATATATGGAATAAGCTGTTAAAGAAGTAATTGTGGCAGGGACGTGTACAACATTTAGAAAACACATAGGTAGGAAAGGTTAGACGGACATGGCCGAACATTGTTAAGGATCCTTCCAATCCATCCCACAATTTCTTTGATCGCCACCACCCAGGCCATGCTCTTTTCTTCCTGCTGCCATCAGGTAGTAAGTACAAGAGCCTCAGACTCGCACCACCAGGTTCAAGAATGGTTACTACCCCTCAAACATCAGACTCTTGAACAAAAGGGGATAACTATACTCATTTGCCTATCCATTGAGATGTTCCCACAACCACTGAACTCACTTTAAGGACTCTTCATCTCATTCATCTCATTATCTCATGTTTTCATTATCTATTGCAATTTATTTGTGTTTGAATTTGCAGTTTTTTTTTGTCTTCTGCACTCCAATTGATCTTTCATTGATCCTGTTATAGCCACTATTCTATAGATTAGCTGAGTATGCCCACAGGAAATGAGTCTCAGGCTTGTACCTGGTGAGGT
The DNA here is from genome assembly GCF_030028105.1 of Mobula birostris. Taxonomy (NCBI): domain Eukaryota; kingdom Metazoa; phylum Chordata; class Chondrichthyes; order Myliobatiformes; family Myliobatidae; genus Mobula; species Mobula birostris. The sequence goes on along the minus strand of NC_092374.1, from coordinate 46,405,546 downwards.
ATATTTACTTTGATAATAAATTTACTTTGAAATTTATCAAACAGGAGGTACCGTAGCATTAGGACAAGGACTGTTAAGATAGGAAATGGCATTTTCTGCCAGGCCATGAAACTACTGAACTCCCTGCCTCCACCTAGGTCTCAACACTTATGAAGCACCTGTAACATTATGCTGTCTGGTGTTGTCTAGGTACCATATCCAATGCAGACACTGGTGACCATGGTTTTCCATATAGGTCTATCCCTCATTCTTTGGATGACTTCCATTTCCTCGATGTGTAGCCATATGGCTAGGCTTTTGATGTACATAAGCTGAGGTCTTCCTCTAGCTTTGCACCCCTCGATCTTTCCAGAGAGTATGAGCTTTTCTTGTTCTTCTTTCCACATGATGTGTCCTAGGAATCTGAGTTGTCTTTCTCTTATTGTTGGTATGAGTGATCAAACTGCTTGGGCTCTTCTGAGAACTTCTTCATTTGATGTGTGTGTGGTCCATGATGTTTTTAACATTCTCCTGTAGAACCATAATTCAGCTGCTTCTAGTCTCTTTTCCATTGCTGGGGAAATGGTTCAGCATTCACTTCCATAAGTCAGAATAGAACAGCATTTTACTGTGTCATAAGTGTACATTATGCTAAATGTCAATCTTTTGGAATATTTTATTATTTGTTCATTTACTTGTGGTGATATTACTTTATGTGTTCTGCATTAGTTATACGAACTGTGTTGTGTACCTTGGTCTGGAGAAACATTGTTTTGTCTGGCAGTGAACATGTATACCGTAAAATAACAATGAACTTGAACTTAAAACATGAGCAAATAGGACTAGCTCAGATGGGAATTTTGGTTGACATGGATTGGTTGGGCCTATATCCATGCTGTATCACTCTGACTTTAATAGACTATATTACCATACCTTGTTTTAAAAGTTAGAAACTAAGGACTAATTTTAAGGATACTTGTCTATTAATTTACAAACAAAGTATGGTAATTTTGGGTAAATATTGTATTTAAAACAAGAAGAAATCTGAGAATATGAGACTTGGGCTAGGAAATAAGCAGAAGATTTTTTTTATCTTGAACTTTGGAAAACCTCATGAAAACAAACAAGCATGGTACTGCTTCCTGACAACCCACAATTATTAGTACAGTTCACAAACAATTTTTACCATTCTTGATGACAGACCAGCAGTGTGGTAAGTTTCAGTAACACTACCATTGCTACATTCCAGCAAGAAAATACAAAGAGATATTTATGAATATACTATTTACTATAAAATGATGGTTGGAAATTGAAAACTATCATGATATTATGAAGGACGTATTGATCTGAAAAGTTTAACTCTTAAATATTAAATATCAGAATTAAAATTTTGACATGAGTGATATTGTGGTGACCATGTAGTTTACACACATCATCATTTACTCAGCAAAATTAGCACTCAGATGATTAATGTTCATCCAAACTTGTTCCCTGGTTCCTTTAGGTCATGGCTAACATTCACCTGCTTTATATTTTGGAAATAATGCATGGGCATTTTCTGTAAACAAATTTGAAAACTTTGCTGCAAGATTTTCTTCACTAAAGAAGAAAAGCCTTTTTAACAGATTTAACTGTCACAAAACACGATGGAAATTTATCAGTAATAACTAATCTACCAAGGTTCCTAAATGTATGAAATATGTAATAATGATTGAACCTATTTTTGCTTTAAGATTCATTTCTCTTCTGCAGAAATTTTATGGGAACCTATCTGGGTCAGTAGTTTAAGATCTTTCACCTTCATTACTTAAGTACCAATAGTAATTGCAGATTAATGCCAAGAAGTTGATTTAAGCCTCAAAATTAAATATGGTTAATTGACCACCAGGACCACACACCTGAGGAAAATATCAATTTTAAAATAGAATTTGACAGATATTTCTCGCTGCTGACATTATTAGTGAATAGGAATTCTAAAATCAGTGCTATGGATGCTGAATGTGTTGTTTTTGAATAAACCAATCTTTGTTTTTGTAAATTTCAGAAGAATAGCCTCTCAGCAGTGAAGGAGATGCAAAGTTATGGACCTTGTGGGAAGCTAACTCCTTTTGGGGAAAAGGAATGAAGAAAATGTTGTAATTTGATCATTAAAACAGCAATTAGAAAATCACTGGATGTTTTTCGCAACTGCGCTGTAGAATATATCCAAGTACAAATAAGACATTAAACTGCAGACCTATTCCAAGGGTTTTAAATATGATCTGACATGTTTTTATAGGTTTCAGCCTTTTGCCAATACTCTTTCTTCAAGTCAAAGTATCAAAAACAAATTGTTAGCATTTGTTCTGGTGCTATCAAGAGTACCTTATAACATCACAGAAGTCAATAGCACAACCCTTCAGCCTATCATGTTCATGCTGGCTAATTTTGTTTTCCGTCTACTTGTTCTAAGCCTTCTGGTTGGATGCTTTGAGTGCTTGACTAAATTTAATTATAATGAAAGTTTAAGAATTACGAGCAGGATTAATTAAGACTTCTGTTTTTTGAGCCTGTTCTGCCATTCTTCAATATTGTGGCTGGTTATCTAACTCACTGTTATTTCCCTGCGCTAATCCCAAATCTTTTGATTCATCCTAGAACACTTTTTTTTAAAAGACTGAGCCATCCAGTTAGAGTCTTCCAAACACTCACCCTCCTTGAGTGAAGAACTTTCCTCTCACCTCATTCTTAAATGGCTTGCTCATTTTCATTCCTCAGCAGAGTAAAACTCGTCCCCTCATTAAACCCGTCAACTCAATGTTTCTTTTTTGCCACTCTTCATTTGTGTAACAAGTTCCAGCTATGCACCGCTCTCTGGGTGATTTCCATCTTCCCTTCATTTCATCTAATCCCTCTGCTACTTTATGTCCTCTGATATTGACCTCTCTGCTGAAGGAATTTGGTCTTTCCTGTTCACCTGTCATGGTCTTTCCTTGTTCTATTTTGGATATATTTTAAGTATCATGTAAGACTTTTTATTCTAAGGAAAATTACCACATCCTGCCCATTCATTCCCTCATAACAAATATTCTCCACAAGCACCATCTTCTCCATGCTAGGATAGTGCAAGCTCATCTTTCCTGTGCTGTTGTGTAGCATGACACAGTTGTAGCCTTGCATATTCTAAGCCTAAGCCAAGAAATGCAGGGATCCTGTATACTGTCTACACCACATTAACCTTGTCATCATTGGGTATGTATGAAGTTGGAGTTTATGATCCCTACGTTCTGCACATCTCCATTCTAGCACTTGTATTGAGTTACCTTGTCCTTTCTGCCACTCTAAATTCAAAGTACAAAGTGTATTTCACGCAGCCTTGAAATTTTAGGACACACAGTCCTCTTTTATTGTCATTTAGTAATGCATGCATTAAGAAATGATACAATGTTTTTCCAGAATGATATCACAGAAACACATGACAAACCGACTTAAAAACTGACAAAAACCACATAATTATAACATATATTTATAACAGTGCAAAGCAATACCATAATTTGATAAGAACAGACCATAGGCACGGTAAAAGTCTCAAAGTCTCTCAAAAGTCCCATCATCTCACACAGATGGTGAACCTCCAGCGGCGTCAACTTGCCGATGCAGCATCCTGGAAGCATCCGACCACAGTCCGACCCCAAGTCCGTTCAAAAACTCCGAGCCTCTGACCAGCTCTCCAACACCAAGCACCGAGCACCATCTCTGCCGAGCGCTTCGACCCCAGTCCCAGCAACATGCAATAGGCAAAGCCAAGGATTTGGGGCCTTCCCCTCCGGAGATTCTCGATTGCACAGTACCAGCGGCAGCGAAGCAGGAATTTCAGAAGTTTCTCTAGGTGTTCCTCTGTGCTTCTCACGGCTGTCTCTATCAAATCAGGATTGTGCATGGCCCCCTAGTTAACACATAATCGATATCATTCGGAACGGCCATGCGCGCTGCGTCGTGCCGCCATCTTCTCCACCCTTTGTCTCTTTACAGGCAGCCACAAAGCAAATAAACTCAATAGAATCCACTTGCAGTGCTGGAAGCATGGCAGGGAGAGTTTTCTTCCTTCTCCCATCTGTGTGAGATCATGGGACTTTTGAGAGACAATTTTTTTTACCGTGCTCATGGCCTGTTCTTCATCAAGTTACGGTATTGCTTGCAGTGTTGTAACTATATGTTACAATTATGTGGTTTTTGTCAGTTTTTCAGTCTTGGTCTGTCTTGTGTTTCTGTGATATCGCACTGGAGGAACATTGTATCATTTCTTAATGCATGCATTACTAAATGACAATACAAGAGGACTGCGTGTCCTCATAATCTAATCTAAATCTAAAACAAAAGAAAGCTATCAAACACCAAATGTGCAGAGAGAAAAAAATCGTGAATAGAAATAAGCCAAAAGCATTCAGAACTGAAGTTCATGAAAGTGAGTTAGCTGGAGGCCATAGCCTCAGTTCAGTACGGAAACGAGTAAACCTCACAGAGCAGCAAGCTGCTCCCTACTTAAGACTGAATGACATTTGTCACTCACTTACACACTTGACTTATCTGATTAATTTCTGGTCCACAGTTTTCTCCCAATTAGCCAAACTGCCAATTTCAGTATTTTTGCAAACATCTTAATCAAGGGTGCTATATTTTTATTTTAAAGATGTGATTAATTTATGCAAGAAACCCTAAAGTGTACATGGTTTTCTTTGCATTCATAATGTCAAACCTATATACATTCGTAGTGTCATCAGGTTGGTACACTTTCTGTACCAAGAGCTATCACTGCTCATGTGGCCTCTTTGCATAAAACTCACTGTTTTGACGTAGTATTTAACCAAAGTATTGACGTGTGCCATGAGAAACAAGGGATTTGGCATGGAGTTCAGTGTAGATCAGCTCTGCCTTGGATGGTTCCAAGCCCAGCTGTGAAACTAGGAGAGTTGGACATGGGGCTAGCAACCCCAACCTGTAAAAACCCTGTGCTTCAGTAACATCAACAGAAGCTCCAAAGCCCTCATCCTTTGATGATGGACTGTATCTGGGGACTACTTGAAAGACTGGCCCAGGTTAAAGGATTCTGACAAGCTGCTGTCAGCGGCCTATGCCCCAGTAGGTGTGAGGGACTTAAATAAAATCTAATCAGTGTAGCTCAGCTGAATACCAAGGAGGTTTCGACAATAAGGGTCAGAGCCACTGGCAATTTTCGCATTGCTTGTCATAGCATATCAAATCAAACAGAGTGATCCTGGAATATCAGCTTTGCAGCTCTAAGGTTGTGAATTTTGATTCTGTGGGAGGAAGGAGATTGGACTTTGTATCTGCAAAAGTGGGATCCTCATGTTTCAAGAGAGAGTGTTTAAATTTTGCATGTGGTTATTGCAATGTAAGTACTTTGTATTTTTCTAAGAGCATACAGATTTAAATTATGTGAGCAACAGTAATTATTTAACCTGAAATACCTTCTCAGAGGTATGGCCTGACCTGAATGTTTCCAACTTTTTCTGTTTTTTTCATTTTGGGCTTCCCAGATCTGCAATTTTTGTTTGGTTCTGCTGATAAATCTGACTGATGTTCAAAGTCAAAGTTTCAAACTTCAAAGTAAGTTTATTATCAGCGTATGCATCTGTAACCGTACCTTACCTTGAGATTCATTTCCTTGCAGGCATTCACAGTGGAACTAAGAAATACAATGAAGTCAATGAAAACCTGCACACAAAGTCTGAGTAACAACCACTGTGCAAGTACAAAAACACCACGTAATAATAAGCAAACAAGTAATAAATAAATAAATACATAGATAATACTAAGAACATAAGTTGTAGAGTACATGAAATGGGGCGAGGCCATAATTTGAGGAATCAATGCAATGTTGAGATGAGTGGACTTATCCACACTGGTTCAGGTGCCTAATGGTTGAAAAGTAGTTACAGATGGTCACCAGTTTTGTAAGGGTTTTGTTTCTGAGAACTGTCTGTAAATTTCTCCGTAAGTCTGAAACATGTCTTTTTCTATACTTATCCATATCATATCATTCTACATACACTTTGTATTTCATTTCATCAAATATTTACCTCAACACTACGCATAATTGAATATGTTGTATCCAATCATTAATGGATACTACAAAACAGTATTATTATTACTTTATCAATTTTAAAGGTATGGGAGAATTTGTGTACAGTTGAATTTCTATAACTTGGGTCACCCATAACCAGGGGAGCCTCCGTATCTGGATGGACCAAAAAAATGCTTGATGTTTGTGAAGTAAAAGACTGACCATTGAGATCTATTGCCTGCATCCCTGAATCAGATATCAATGAAAGGAATTCCTCCAGCATTCTGTGTGGTTGATGAGGGTTTCCAGCATCTGCAGAATCTCTTGTGGTTCGAAATGTGTTCGCTCTGATGTGATAACATATCCGAGTCTTGGATTAATGGTGAGAGCGAGAGAGAGTGTAACACGTGAGTATCATGAAAAGATTATATTTTGTAGACTCTGCTTGTGAGCAGTAGCGACGAGTATTAACAGCTGAAATGACGATATGCTTGTTGGGACAAAAGTTGGATCAATATTTTCACTGGCTGTGTGAGTGAATGTCTACATGATCAATTTTGAAGTAGTGTGCATATCTTGGATACTTCCCTCCCGACCTTGACCGTTTTGGTGAGGGCCTCCAGTCTGTAGGTCATTATAGGTCATTGGGACCTGAATGTTCATGATGGAAGTGAATGGGTCTGAGTGTGCTGGGTATTCATCAGCTTTCTCCATAAATTGGTATTTTCAGAGCTCTGTAGAAAACTGCAAAACATTACCCATGCCTAGCTTTGGCATCATTTGCAATGACCTTCTCAAAAAATCTGAATGATTTCCAGTAGTACTTGGAGCTAACAATCAGGTGAGAGAGAATAATCAACAACACCCTACTCTGAGTCATGCTGGTCACTTAATGTTACAGCTCAAAAACACATGATAATGAAATGAGCAAAGCTAGCTGGATGCTACACCCAAGTTGAAACATTAATAATTTTGTATGTAGCCTTACTAGGTCAAAAAGAGTCAATAGCACACTTCATTTCCAGTGTAATAGAATTTATTCCCCCAATGATCAAACAATACAAAGAGGTTTGTGGATAGCTTAAGCTTGTTTCAAATTACACAGAACATGGATCCAGGCTTACTTAGAATAATGTTACTGGGGGTTCCACCAAAGAATGACATTTATTTTCATTTCAATCCCAGATGCATGACAATATGTGAAGTTCTAATTGAAAACAGAGGAAAATGTAAGCTTTGTAAATGTTCTATGGCGGTGATTTTTGTTTCTCAGGTTTTGTTATCGATATTCTTTCCAGATGATCTGTTTGGAAGAAACAAGTCCATCTTGTAATAACTCATCTGATTTTGTCCCAGAAGAGGACAATTTACTTGACCGGACAACTGCAGGTGAAAGAAACTTCTTTATTTTGAACAGGAGATTGACTTCACCACAAATCATCAAGGCTGAACAGAGGTTTGTTTATTGAGTGACTGGAGATTAAGGCTATGTATATGCAATAATAGGAATTTATCCCTTCCTTGAATAAAATGCACCAAAATGAAATCCATGTTTTGTGGGTGCATAGTCCTTAGCCCATGTTGTTTCCTGTGCCCAGAATGTAAAAAAAAATCAATGTGAAACTCAATGAATATGTTGCAGGCGGAATAAATAAAAATAATATATATATAATTTATAACTGCAAACGCATATGGCTTTATCTGCTTGCAGCACTGAGCACAATAAAATGTTATTTGAATTGTATCAAAAGGGCACATAAATCTACATTATGACTTCAGTTGCAGCAAACAGCTATTTGTAAGGGCAGACTTTTTGGATTTATTCTCCTATTCATAATATGGAAACCACAGCAGAAAATGTTAATTTCAAACCCAGTGGATGATGTATTGTCAGGAATAAAGGTAACTTGGTTCTTATTTTGTTAAAAAAACCTTGACATTTGGGTGGAAAATAAATTGTCATCCATTGCAATTTTCATAGCAAATTAGCTATTGGGTACATTGATGCTCTGATTTTGTTATGTAACTACATAAGTGCGGGGCACATTAAGCAACACACTCTCGAAGCGGTACCAGCCTGTGATCCTGGCCCTCCATTAAATCATGGAATAAACTGACGTAACGCAACATGAATCTTATTCATGTCAGGATGCAAGGCCAAAACATTCCGGTGGGATGTGGAAATACAAGAATATGAGGGAATGAACATCTGAGTGGTAGAAGGGAAGAGCGGGACAGAGGCTGATAGTGATAGGTGATGGAGAGGGGTGTTGGAGAGAGGGAGCCTGGCAGGGAAGTGAGGAGGAATTGAGTGGTGAGGTGATGGGGAAGGGTGAACAAAGGGAGCAGGTGACAATATATGAGAAGAGGATACTGAGAGTGTGGGTTACCTAGAATATAAAACGGTACAAAACTGGGATATGCCCTTTGGCCCACAATGTCTGTGGCAAACATGATACCAAATCAAGGTAAATCTCTATATGTACATGATCTATATCCCATCATTCCCTGTCTACCTAAAAGCATCTTGAACATTAGTTTCCTTCTACCTCCATAAGACTATAGGAAATAGGAGCAGAATTAGTCCATTTAGTGGATAGATTCTGCTCTGCCGTTTGATATATTTTTACTTTCAACCCATTCTCCTACCTTCAGCCTGCAACCTTTGAAGCCCTAACTAATCAAGAAACTATCAGGATCTTCTTCATCAACTTACCAACCATTGAAATGAGGGGTTTGGATGGGGTGGGGTTTGTTAGGTGTGTTCAGGAAGATTTCTTGACGCAATATGTAGATAAGCCTACAAGGGGAGAGGCTGTACTTGATCTGGTATTGGGAAATGAACCTGGTCAGGTGTCAGATCTCTCAGTGAGAGAATATTTTGGAGATGGTGATCACACTTCTATCTCCTTTACCATAGCATTGGAAAGAGAGAGGAACAGACAAGTTAGGGAAGCATTTAATTGGAGTAAAGGGAAATATGAGGCTATTAGCCAGGAACTTGGAAGCATAAATGGGAAACAGATGTTCTCGGGAAACCGTGCAGAAGAAATGTGGCAAATGTTCAGGGGATATTTGCATGGGGTTCTGCATAGGTACATTCCAATGAGACAGGGGAAGGATGGCAGGGTACAGGAACCGTGGTGTACAAAGGCTGTTGTAAATCTAGTCAAGAAGAAAAGAAAAGCTTACGAAAGGTTCAAAAAACTAGGTAATGATAGTGATCTAGAAGATTATAAGGCTAGCAGGAAGGAGCTTAAGAATGAAATTAGGAGAGCCAGAAGGGGCCATGAGAAGTCCTTGGTGGATAGGATTACGGAAAACCCCAAGGCATTCTACAAGTGTGTGAAGTGCAAGAGGATAAGGCATGAGAGAATAGGACCAATCGAGTGTGACACTGGAAAAGTGTGTATGGAAACGGAGGAGATAGCAGAGGTTCTTAATGAATACTTTGCTTCAGTATTCACTATGGAAAAGGATCTTGGTGATTGTAGGGATGACTTGCAGAGGATTGAAAAGCTCGAGCATGTAGATATTAAGGAAGAGGATGTGATGGACCTTTTGGAAAGCATCAAGTTGGATAAGTCACCGGGACCGGACAGGATGTACTCCAGGCTACTGTGGAAAGTGAGGGAGGAGATTGCTGAGCCTCTGGTGATGATCTTTGCATCATCAATGAGGATGAGAGAGGTTTTGGAGGATTGGAGGGTTGAGGATATTGTTTCCTTATTCAAGAAAGGGAGTAGAGATAGCCCAGGAAATTATAGACCAGTGAGTCTTACTTAAGTGGTTGGTAAATTGATGTAGAAGATCCTGAGAGGCAGGATTTATGAACATTTGGAGAGGCATAATATGATTAGCAATAATCAGCATGGCCTTGTCAGAGGCAGGTCATGCCTTACGAGCCTGATTGAATTTTTTGAGGATGTGATTATACACATTGATGAAGGTAGAGCCATAGATGTAGTGTATATGGATTTCGACAAGACATTTGATAAGGTACCCCATGCAAGGCTTATTGAGAAAATAAGGAGGCATGGAATCCAAAGGGACATTGCTTTGTGGATCCTCGCTACAGGAAAGATGTGGAAACCGTAGAAAGGGTGTAGAGGAGATTTACAAGGATGTTGCCTGATTCAGTGAGCATGCCATATGAGAATAGGTTGAGTGAACTTGGCCTTTTCTCCTTGGAGCGATGGAGTATGAAAGGCAACCTGATAGAAGTGTGTAAGATGATGAGAAATATTGATCATGTGGATAGTCAGAGGCTTTTTCCAAGGGCTGATATGGTTGCCACAGGAGGACACAGGTTTAAGGTGCTTGAAAGTAGGTACAGAGGAGATGTCAGGGGTAAGTTTTTTACACAGAGAGTGGTGAGTGCGTGGAATGGGCTGCTGGCGATGGTAGTGGAGGTGGAAATGAAAGGGTCTTTTAAGAGACTCCTGGATAGGTACATGGAACTTAGAAAAATAGAGGGCTATGGGTAAGCCTAGTTATTTCTAAGGTAAGGACATGTTCGGCACAGCTTTGTGGGCTGAAAGGCCTGTATTCTGCTGTAGGTTTTCTGTGCTTCTATGTTTCTATCAATGAAGCTGACATCAGAACATTTTTCAAGAGGGTGAACCCTTGCAAGGCATCAGGACCCAATGGTATATCTGTCAGGGCGTTGAAAACCTGTGCCAGACAACTGGTGGTGGTGCTCAAAGACATACTCAATCTCTCACTGTTGCAATCAAAGGTTCCCACCTGCTTTAAAGTGGTGTCTATCATACAGGTGCCAAAGAAGAGCAGTGAGATTCCTCAATAAAAATCGTCCAGTTACTGTGATGAAGTGCTTTGAGAGGTTGCTCCAACTTCTGCCTAAGCAAGGACCCAGACCTGCTGCAACTTGCCTACCAACACAATAAATCTGCAGTGGATGCAATCTCACTGGCTCTTCCCCTTCCCTTAGACTACCTTGTTAATAGCAATACCTAAGTCAGGCTGCTGTTTATTGATTATAGTTCAACACTATCGTCTCCTCAGTACTAATCAACAAGCTTCAAAACCTTGGCCACTGTATCTCCCTCTGCAATTGAATCCTTGACTTTGTCATGGAGAGACCATAGTCTATGCAGATCAGAAATAACATCTTCTTTTCACAGACCATCAACACCAGGACACCTGAAGGATGTGTGCTTAGTCCACTGCTCTACTCTCTCTACACTCATGACTATGTGGCCCAAATATTATCTATAAATTTACTGATCACACAACTGTTGGCAGAATCTCAAAAGGTGACAAGGAGGTGTATTGGAGTGTGCTAGATCAGCTGGTTGAATGGTGCTGCAACAACAACCTTGCACTCAACATCAGTAAGGCCAAGCAATTGATTGTGGACTTCAGCAAGGGGAATTTGAGGTCAGTCCTCATCGAGGGATCAACAGTGGAAAGGATGAGCAGCATTAAGTTCCTGGGTGTCAATATCTCTGAAGATCTATCCTGGGCTCAACATATTGATGAAATTATAAAGAAGGCAAACAGTGGCTATATTTCATTAGGCGTTTGAGGAGATTAAATATGTTACCAAGGACTAGCAAATTTCAACAGATATACTGCAAATAGCATTCTAGTTGGTTACATCATTGACTGGTATGGAGGAGCCATTGCATAGGATTGGATAAAAACTGCAGAGGTTTGCAAACTCAGCCAGCTCCATCGTGAGCACTGCCTCGCCAGCATTGAGGACTCGTCAAAAAGCATTGCTTCAAAAATGTGTCATCTATCATTAAGGACCTCCATTTCCTGGAACCTGTCCTCATCTCACTGTTATCATCAGGGAAGAAGTCCAGAATCCTGAAGACACACACTCAACATTTTAGGAACAGCTTCTTCTCCTCTACCACCAGGTTCCTGAATAAACAATGAACCAACCCATGAACATCATGTCCTATTTTAATTTATAGTCATATGTACTGCAAAACAACAAATTTCATGACGTATGCCAGTGATATTAAACCTCATTCTGATTCTGATCCCTTTATTCTTCAAACCTACAGTGAGTACAAACCCAGAGCCTTCAAACACTCCTCTTACATATCAGGGGCATGCCTGTCTCCTGAGATGGAGCCAGGGAGGTGAATTTGAGGGCAGGGTGGAAGTTTTTCTTTGTCCAATTATTTTTCCAAATAAAGAAATTCCCTTTCTTCCACAGATTGTCCTCCCCCCATCTTCTCTGCCAATGAGCCTAACTCATTTCTTTCTCAGTCTCAGATTTGAAAATGCTATCTGTCTCTTCAGATGCTGCCTGACCTGCTGGGGATTCCCAGCATTGTCCGATTTATGTTGCTGCTGTGAATTTTCTTTAATTGCTTTTCATTCACTGCGTGATCAAGGTTGGGATTGTGTTGGTTGGAGAAGAAAGTTATTGGACCAACATTTGAATAGAAAGTCAGAGAACACCTGCTGTAGTGGATTTCAGGAGAGCAGAGATGAAGGGGAGGTGTGTCCTTCCCAATCTGTACATACACCAACTCACTGGGATTTGCTGGACCCACTCAGCAGGTGAGGTAGTATCCACAGAGAGATAAGCAGATTTAACATTTCGTCAGAGTCAAGACTAGATGTTCAAATCTCGTTTTGTATTTAAAGTGAAGTTTGACTGATGAAGAGTGTGTTGAAATAGTTGAAGTTTGACAGGTTAATTCAAAGTAAAGCTTGACTTTTCTATGAAGTAAAAATGAATCATTTGGAAAAAGACAGTAAGTTAGGATGCAGTCACCTTCAGGAGAAATGTAAATGCTTTCTCTGATTGACAGCTTTGAGAATTCCAAACAACTGGCAATGTCAATCATTTAGCAGAAGTTCTCAATACTTCAGTACTAATCTGGCAGCCCCATTATGAAACACTGCTTCACGGGAGGCCAAACTTCTGAGGGTGAGAGATTGATCATGCTTTGTTCCGTAGACTGCCTGGAGATGCTTGATGCTGCCAAAGTATTAGTTATTTCACTTTCTGTGTTAACAGTCTAATAATGGTTGGCAACTCTGAAGGAACAGCCTGCGTCCAGCAGCTTGCTGGTAATTATGATTTGGAATTATGTACACCTCCTGTAAAGCCAGGAGTAGCTGAGTGACAGATGGCAATGCTTTTGCTCCTCTGCCCAGATGCTGCACTCCCCATGGGGTGCACTGATGGAGCCAGAGCGTATTGGTATTCCCTGTAGTTAGACAGGAGAATTGGCCTCTGCAGTCCCACGTCAAGCAGGCTTGGTGTAGAGATAGAATGAGGAAAGGATTCCTAAATTGGGGATGAGGAGGAAAACTATTAATATTTATTTAAATGTATTGAATTTCATAGAATTTCTAGTAGTTTTAAATATTTTTCTGAATGTTTTGTCACAGTCTTGCTACTTCAAAAGCTGTCAGGGTATGTTAGAGCTAAGCTTAAGGTTTGACTCTGCTCTCGTTATACTGCCGGGGAATTTGTCAGCTCATTTGACCAATTGGTACAATGTGGTTGGTAATGTGAGTGGAAGACTCATGGAAAGAGTTATGTAGAATATTCCAATGCAATTCCTCCTAGGTAAAGGAAATTTTAAATAAGTCTTAAATCTCCTTTTAACTTTATTAACATCTTTATGATCTTACTTCCTTCCAGTTGGCAATCTCCAGTGAAGCATCAACAATGTTACTGAGAAAATGAACAGAGATTAGTGAGGAATTTCTTCATGGAAAGGATTTAGATCCTGAATATGTTTGTATTGATTTGCCTGTGGGAGAGAAGATTTCATATTGTAAGTGATAAATATTTGGAGAACGGAACATTTATACAGAGCTATGAGAGCAGATTTTATTTATCCCACAGAGTCAACCCAGATCCAACAGAGAAAATAGATTCCTTCTGTGGTTTTAAAAGAAGTTATTGTTGTTGGATGCTTCATTAATGTATTTATCCACTGCCTTCCTACAAATCTATGAACATCCTGATTTCTCATCCTGTATATAGTTTAGAATTGTATCTTTTAAACTATATTGTCTTGCCTTGTTCTTCCTGCCAATATGCCTTAATTTTTATCTCTCTTTATAAATACTCATTCTATGAACCTTCTTTTGAAGTCCACCATCAGCATCTTCATTGTTCAAGCATTGACATCCACAGTTTTAGAACTTTTACCACGTGTCTGCAGGTCCTGGCACTTGACCTGGGATAACACTTGTCTAGGAAGAAGAGAACATATTCTAGCACTTCTTTCGTTCCTCTGGCTAATTATTGTAAGCAACTGACCCTTTTATTCCGAGGGCTTCAGTTTTGATGATAGTTCTGTAGTTAATCAAATTCCTTCTGAAAATCCAGTTGTGTGATCTCTAAAGTCATTTCAATGACCTCCTGAAAATGCTCATTGTTATTCACCTTTAACAAATCTATGCAGCACTTTCTTAATTCGAAGTCCTCTAGGTGATTATAGCGGCAGGGGAGAGAAATATTATACAATTTCCCCACCACCAAATTTTAAGTGGAATGTAATGTATATACTGTTGGTCACTTAATTTGATGCCTTGTCTCTTCCAGGAGGATCGGATGCTTATTTTAAGCTATTTTATAATTTGTACTATACTTCCCATTGCAATCTGCAGTACATTCAGCAAACTGAGATATGTTTATTTTAAGCATAACAATCCTGTCTGCGTTGTCCGCCTATATTCTCCATATCCATTATTTATCTTCTATTCTCCCCACCCCCACTTCCTTGGATGCTCGACCTCCCTCTGGAGAGACAGGTTCTCTCTCTGCCTTCCTATATCCTCTCTAGCCTCCACCCATCATATTGTGAACCTTGCATTTTAGTTTTGCTTCACCTTGGTTTCCATCTCTCATTTATTTTGGGATCTTTGTACTTGGTTGCTTCCTGATAATTCTACCCGCATTGCATTTTCTCTAATTATTACACTCTATTCTCCTTTGTTTTATTTTTATTACTTTGATGGTAATGTATGTAGTTGATTCCTTAAGGTTGTTATAGCCAAAGAGATAATGGGGACAAGCTCCCATTACCTATTAAATATTCCCAGTGGCATGCTCTTCAAATAGCCACTGACAAACAAGTCTAGCTGCTGTCTTCCATGCTGCTAGCTAGTAAGCCTAGTGGACCTATTTCTACTGACAGGAGGAAGGGTAAAGGTGGGTTACTGGCGCCTTAAAACAAATTGCATCGGGTAGATGGGTCTCATCAGCTGTGGTTGGCACATCATCGTGCAGCAGGGAAACTCTTGATCTCAAACTTCCACAACCTTGCTGCTATATGCACTCACGGGAAAGGGTTCAGGAGTAAACCCCATGGGAAAACTCTGGAGCTGGAGTCCCAAGGCAGTCTTATGTGGAGTTCAAAGCTGACTAGCGACTCCTGAGATGCTGCTGGTGCCAAACTGTACTGGTCTGTGCCATTCCTTTGGGTTCATCGGATGCAAGAAGAGGGGGAGTTTGCTACTCAGGCAGCAGCTTCTTCTCCATATTGTACTGCCCTGGCTTGCGTATCTAGACAGCTAGGACACAACATACATGTTGACCCTGACTGACAGAAGCCTCATCATCTCATCTCACTGTATTGGTTTATTATTGCTCTGTGCAGTGAAAAGCATTCACTTGTGTATATCTGTCTTGGATATACACAAGTGAATGCTTTTCACTGCACAGAGCAATAATAAACCAATACAGTCCCATTGATTTTGCCACCTGCACTCAGAGCACTCTTACAACTGTAGAGCATTGATATGGCTGGCTGAGGGACTGCAGGATAACTGAATGCCTTGAAACGCTTTACCTCACTTGTTCACAAAGCTAGCATAATATAATCATGAATAAACATGCCCCATTTCTGGATGTTATGAAGGACAGCTGGGAGGAATTCTCCAGCCTTGGTGTGGGACGTGCAAGGGATAAAACTCTAGTCTGTAACTTGGACAAAGTCAAAGTGCTGCTCTAATCCAGCTTCAACCCCCCGAGCGGGAGATGGTGCAGCTATCTCTCAAGCTGCGACTGTGAAGAAGGGGAGTGGGAATAGTGTGTCTAGTGAGGTGGCCCACCTGGAGCAACACCTTTGTAACCAAGGCCTTCTTAGACAAGACTTTTGGCAGTGACTCTGTCCAGGCTTTGCCACCTGTTGGATTACGTCATGATCCAAGCAATATTGCCACAAGAATGTCAATGTTGAAACTCTGATATAAGTCTGAGAGCCCTGCAAACATGGACAACCTGGTATTCCATCTGCCCTGAAGTTACCTGCATTTAAACAGTTTGTTCACAGTCTGCAGGTCCTATTTCTGGTTACTGTTCAATAGATTTTCTAAGTATGCCTGCAGAAAAAGAATCTAAGGGTTGTATGTGGTGACATGTACAGTATATACTCTGATAATTATTTTTACTTTGAAGTCCACCCGAACCGATATTGATGAATGAGCTCTTTATTTCTTTAACAGAATGCTTCAGGGCCTAGTTTCACCATATAACCATATAACCATAAAACAATTACAGCACGGAAACAGGCCATCTTGGCCCTTCTAGTTCGTGCCGAACGCTTGCTCTCACCTAGTCCCATCTACCCGCACTCAGCCCATAACCCTCCATTCCTTTCCTGTCCATATAGCTATCCATTTTTTTTTTAAATGACAAAATCGAACCTACCTCTACCACTTCTACTGGAAGCTCGTTCCATACAGCTACCACTCTCTGAGTAAAGAAGTTCCCCCTCATGTTACCCCTAACTCTCAACTCATGTCCTCTTGTTTGAATCTCCCCCACTCTCAATGGAAAAAGCCTATCCATGTCAACACTATCTATCCCCCACATAATTTTAAATACCTCTATCAAGTCCCCCATCAACCTTCTACGCTCCAAAGAATAAAGACCCAACTTGTTCAACCTTTCTCTGTAACTTAGGTGCTGAAATCCAGGTAGTATTCTGGTAAATCTCCTCTGTACTCTCTGTATTTTGTTGACATCTTTCCTATAATTTGGTGACCAGAACTGTACACAATACTCCAAATTTGGCCTCACCAATGCCTTGTACAATTTTAACATTGCATCCCAACTCCTATACTCGATGCTCTGATTTATAAAGGCCAGCATACCAAAAGCTTTCTTCACCACCCTATCCACATGAGATTCCACCTTCAGGGAACTATGCACCATTATTCCTAGATCACTCTGTTCTACTGCATTCTTCAATGCCCTACCATTTACCATGTATGTCCTATTTTGATTAGTCCTACCAAAATGTAGCACCTCACACTTATCAGCATTAAACTCCATCTGCTATCTTTCAGCCCACCCTTCTAACTGGCCTAAATCTCTCTGCAAGCTTTGAAAACCGTCTTCATTATCCACAACGCCACCTATTTTAATATCATCTGCATACTTGCTAGTCCAATTTACCACCCCATCATCCAGATCATTAATGTATATGACAAACAACATTGGACCCAGTACAGATCCCTGAGGCACACCACTAGTCACTGGCCTCCAACCTGACAAACAGTTATTCACCACTACTCTCTGGCATCTCCCATCCAGCCACTGTTGAATCCATTTTACTACTTCAATATTAATACCTAACGATTGAACCTTCCTAACTAACCTTCGGTGTGGAACCTTGTCAAAGGCCTTACTGAAGTCCATATAGACAACATCCACCGCTTTACCCTAGTCAATTTTCCTAGTAACCTCTTCAAAAAATTCAATAAGATTTGTCAAACGTGACCTTCCCATGCACAAATCCATGTTGACTGTTCCTAATCAGACCCTGTCTATCCAGATAATTATATATACCATCTCTAAGAATATGTTACATTAACTTACCCACCACTGATGTCAAACTTACAGGCCGATAATTGCTAGGTTTACTCTTAGAACCCTTTTTAAACAATGGAACCACATGAGCAGTACGCCAATCCTCCGGCACCATCCCTGTTTCTAATGACATCTGAAATATTTCTGTCAGGGCCCCTGCTATTTCTACACTAACTTCCTTCAAGCTCCTAGGGATATCCTGCAGGATCCGGAGACTTATCCACTTTTATATTCCTTAAAGGCACCAGTACTTCCTCTTCAATCATCATAATCATCATAACTACCCTACTTGTTTCCCTTACCTTACACAATTCAATATCTTTCTCCTTAGTGAATACCGAAGAAAAGAAATTGTTCAAAATATCCCCCATCTCTTTTAGCTCCACACATAGCTGTCCACTCTGATTCTCTAAGGGACCAATTTTATCCCTCACTATCCTTTTGCTATTAATATAACTGTAGAAACCCTTTGGATTTATTTTCACCTTACTTGCCAAAGCAAACTCTTATCTTCTTTTAGCTTTTCTAATTTCTTTCTTAAGATTCTTTTTACATTCTTTATATTCCTCAAGCACCTCATTTACTCCAAGCTGCCTATATTTATTGTAGATCCCTCTCTTTTTCCGAACCAAGTTTTCAATGTCCCTTGAAAACCATTGCTCTCTCAAACTTTTAACCTTTCCTTTCATTCTAACAGGATCATAAAGATACTGTACCCTCAAAATTTCAGCTTTAAATGACCTCCATTTTTCTCCATTACATCCTTCCCATGAAACAAATTGTCCCAATTCACTCCTTCTAGATCGTTTCGCATCTCCTCAAAGTTAGCCTTTCTCCAATCAAAAATCTCAACCCTGGGTCCAGACCTATCCTTCTCCATAATTACACTGAAACTAATAGCATTGTGATCACTGGACCCAAAGTGTTCCCCAACACATACCTCTGTCACCTGACCTATCTCATTCCCTAACAGGAGATCTAATACTGCCCCTTCTCTAGTTGGTACCTCTATGTATTGCTGCAAAAACTATCCTGCACACATTTTACAAACTCCAAACCATCCAGCCCTTTTACAGAATGGGCTTCCCAGTCTATGTGTGGAAAATTAAAATCTCCTACAATCACAACCTTGTGCTTACTACAAATATCTGCTATCTCCTTACAAATTTGCTCCTCCAATTCTCGCTCCCCATTAGGTTGTCTATAATACACCCCTATAAGCGTTACTACACCTTTCCCATTCCTCAATTCCACCCAAATAGCCTCCCTAGACGATTCCTCTAATCTATCCTGCCAAAGCACTGCTGTAACATTTTCTCTGACAAGCAATGCAACACCTCCCCCTCTTGCCCCTCCGAGTCTATCACACCTGAAGCAACGAAATCCAGGAATATTTAGTTGCCAATCACACCCCTCCTGCAACCATGTTTCACTAATAGCTACAACATCATATTTCCAGCTACCAATCCATGCTCTAAGCTCATCCACCTTTCTTACAATGCTCCTAGCATTAAAATAGACGCATTTAAGAAACTCTACACCTCTTACTCTCTGTTTGTGCCTAATGGTGCAAACAACTTTATTATCTTTTTCTTCCTTCTCCCCTACATCTTCGGTCTGAGCGCTCCCCTTCTCTGTCACCTGCCTATCCTCCCTCACACACTGTCCATTAGCTTTCTCCATTTGGGAACTAACCTCCTCTCTCCTAGTCTCTTCAATTTGATTCCCACCCCCCAACCATTCTAGTTTAAAGTCTCTCCAGTAGCCTTCGCAAATCTCCCCGCCAGGATATTAGTCCCCCTAGGATTCAAGTGCAACCCGTCCTTTTTGTACAGGTCACATCTGCCCCAACAGAGGGCCCAATAATCCAGAAACTTGAATCCCTGCCCCCTGCTTCAATCCCTCAGCCACGCATTTATCCTCCACCTCATTCCAATCCTACTCTCACTGTTGCGTGGCACAGGCAGTAATCCTGAGATTACTACCTTTGCGGTCCTTCTTCTCAACTCCCTTCCTAACTCCCTATATTCTTCTTTCAGGACCCTTTCCCTTTTCCTAGCTATGTCATTGGTACCTATATGTACCACGACCTCTGGCTCCTCACCCTCCCACTTCAGGATATCTTGGACGAGATCAGAAACATCCCGGACCCTGGCACCAGGGAGGCAAACTACCATCCAGGTCTCCTGACTGCATCCACAGAATCACCTATCTGACCCCCTAACTATTGAGTCCTGTATTACTGCTGCCCTCCTCTTCCTTTCCCTACCCTTCTGAGCTGCAGGGGGGGGATTCTATGCTGGAGAATTCTTCCCCCAGGTAGGCTGTCGCCCCCAATAGTACTCAAACAGGAGTACTTATTATCAAGGGGTACAGCCACTGGGGTACTCTCTAGTACCTGACTTTTCCCCTTCCCCTTCCTAACCGTGACCCACTTGTCTGCCTCCTGTGGCCCCAGTGTGACCACCTGCTGGTAACTCCTCTCTATCAACTCCTCACTCTCCCTGACCAGATGAAGGTTCCCTAACATGGTCCCTTAGGAGCTGCAGCTCGGCGCACCTGACTCAGATGTGGACGTCCGGAAGGCTTGGAGACTCCAGGACCTCCCACATCCAACACTGAGAACAACAAGCTACCCTCACACTCATACTTCCCCATTTCCTCAAATAACAGGAAAAATTGAAAACCAAACCTACTTTGCCTCGCCCGTTTTCACCTAAGCCCGTTGAGCCAAAGTCCTTAAGCCTTCACTCTGCTCCCGGCTCACTCCTTTTGATCAGAACAATAAAGAAATTCATGAACTGATGAACTGCAGGCTGTATGTGCTCTTGGACTAGACACTCCACCGCAGCCCAAGGGACAAGCTGTTCTTTGGCATGAAAAGGTCAAAGTCCAATAGATTGATAAGTCACTTGCAGCAAGTTCTAGCCTGGAATTTTAGGGAATCACAGAGTCATAGAATTGTACAGATCAAAAAGTAATCTTTTTTACCCTTCTCCTCTTTGTTGATTATGATCCCTAACTACACTAATTCCTTTTGCCTGTATCTCACTGCGCCTTTCCTATCCATTTTTCTAAGAGAGCCCAGCCTTGAGCGTCAATGACAACACTGCCTCCTGAAAACTGATCACCTACCACAGGAAATGGGCATGCCCAAGGCAACGGGGGTGTAATGAGATTTAATTTAATTTATCACTTGAATGCGGCAGCGAATGCAGAGCAGGTAGATATGCATTTAACCATGAGTTCAATGAAGGAGTCAAGCTTGCAGACTGCAGGCCTTAATCATGGATACACCTGCTGGCAGTCAATCTAGTAAGTAGAGGTAAACTGGTAGTTCCAAAAACAACAGCAGACTGAAAATTCTGATGTGTTGGACATCAGACCCAAAATTACAATCTCAATCTGATTTTACTGATGTATTAACTGTTGAGTCTGGCACTGCATTGCAACTTCTCAGGTGGTTCTTGAGTTTTAGTCATATTTTAATAATTTTCTCTGTAATCTATCAGCTTTCACAATGACATGCAAGATGATTAATTGCTTGTAGTTGAACTTGGCTTCGTGTTCAGTTTTTTTTGTTTGGAATGTTTACATTTAGCTTGCTTTGCGTCAAGAGTTCTGAGAACAACTGATTAAACCAGAGGTTTCAAACACTCTTTTGTAACTTGATGAGAAGTTCACCTCCGCATATATTGAAATTGGTAATCTTGTTGCTTCAATATTTACTTAATGCTTAATCAGTGGAATAACATAGGCAATCTGAATGTTTGAGGATTGGGGTAGATATAACTTTATGTGTGAGAAATAATCTGCATGAAATTAGGATTAAGTAAATATTTTGAAGTACCCAACCACACTAAGCAGTGCTTACAATGAAAGTGAATTAATCTAAATTAACAAATTGAACAATGTGGTCCTAGTGGTCCTATGAAAAATGGAAGAGCACCAGAGTCCAAAAGCATTACTGTGGAGCAAGCACTTCTTCTGATTTGAGCTATTAATGCAGAATTCATGTTTGTATACCCTCTGTGCCTTTTTTGAAGTTGTATGCTGTACAGCAAGGGCTGAATTTACTCACTGCCATGTCTCCAGGTCACTTTCTATTCTGGAAGAGAATGGCGCTGGAGGAGTATTGTTCAATGGGCAATCTGTGTATTTAAATGGTTAACAGTGTTCCAAAGTACTTAGGAAGTTTTTAATTAGCACTTGACGCTGTGAGGAATATTTCCAGTGAATATTGCACAAAGTTGTTGCTTACTCTTAATGATACCAACTAGTACAAAGTCAAAGATTCAGAAGCATACTGCACACCAGAAATGTTACTGGAGGGCTTCTCAGTATCGACAGGAACTCACTTTTATGTTGTTGGGTTCAGAAGACCAAAGTCTAGAAGAGCAAAGATTCATGTTGTTACATCAGCACTTGCCTGGAGGAAGAATAGTTTTCAGTATGTATCTGATTCTGTAAATCAGGAGTCCCCAGCACTTTTTATGCCATGGACCCCTGCTGTTAAGAGACAGGACTGTGGACCCCAGATTGGGAACCTCTGCTGTAAATGGATAACAACTCACAATTGTTGGAGTCCCACATCTAAACAAAACAAGCAATATTACAAACATGGTTTAAGTGAAAATGCTGGGTTTGATTTTGAATTTGATTATTAATTATAAGTCTAATTCCTTAATCACTTTGAGTCACCTGCTCAAAACTGCCATTTCATGTGCCCTCTCTATATTCACCATATCAATTGCATATGAGATAATCTCTGATTTCTTGCACCTCCCTTCATTCCTACGTATCTAAATTTGCCTGCACAGTACCTGTTCCTCCTGGAGGGGGCTATTTTAATTTCCTCAACCACAATATTAAAAACTGACCACACATTTACTAACCTGGCATGAACCTGACCCTAAGTTGTCTCTGAGCAATATAACACAAAGTGCTTTCATGAGGTCAGATGTATAATAATTTTATCTGTTCTCTAAGAGAAAATGGTCTTATAATTATCCGTTTTGCTGTATAATAGACAAAAAAAAATCAAAAATGTTTTTTAAAGCCAATGGAAAATAGTTTTGAAAGTTAAAAAATTGGAAATGCAAGAAACTTGAATTAAAAACAAAGCGTTGGATACAGTCAGGAGGCCATGCAGTATCAATGGGAAGAGAAATGGGGTTAATATTTAAGATTGGGAAATGGGATGTGGGGTAATTCAAAAAACCTAATTTGCAGATGGACTGGTGGAATTGGATATAGTTACTACAAGGCACTTCGGCAAGCACCTAGGGTATGGTCTTAATGCGAGCAAGTGGGTTAGTATAAATATGAGAAAAGATCAGCATGGACACAGTGTGCCAAAGGGCCTGTTTCTATGCTGTACAAGTCTAACTCTTATTAGGCTGAGGTTAAGGTTGCTGTGGTGGTAATCGGTTAATGAAGCATTCTGATTGTTAGTTGAAAGAAGGAGGTTAGTGACAGAGAAAATAAAGAGAAACATAACATTTAATGTTTTAAGTGGTTTGACTATTTTACAGAATTAGAACACAACTTGAAGATAAAGTCTACCATAAATGGAATACCTAGTAAATGGTGGTTAAACAAACAGAGTAGCGATGAAGATTTGAACCAGTACAGTCCACAGGAAAGAACAATCATAATGTGATTCAATGGTGTGGTGATATTTCTGAGGTACTGACAGTGGGCAAAGGCCTCAAAGAATAGAGGCACAAAAGATACAGGTGTTGGAAGAACAAAATGGGTCAGGCAGCATTGGTGGTGGGAAGCGGGCAGTTCCCATTTCTTTTCATCTCGATTGAATAAGTCTCACATTGAAATGTCAACATGAGGAAATCTGCAGATGCTGAAATTTCAAGCAACGCACACAAAAAATGCTGGTGAAAGCAGCAGGCTAGGCAGCATATATAGGAAGAGGTACAGTCGACGTTTCGGGCCGAGACCCTTTGTCAGGACTAACTGAAAGAAGAGATAGTAAGAAATTTGAAAGGGGGAGGGGGAGATGCAAAATGATAAGGGAAGACAGGAGGGGGAGGGATGGAGCTAAGTGCTGGAAAATTGATTGGCAAAAGGGATACAAGGCTGGAGAAGGGAGAGATCATGGGACGGGAGGCCTAGGGAGAAAGAAGGCGGGTGGGGAGGAAAGCCCAGAGGATGGGCAAGTGGTATAGTATGGACAGAGAGAGAGAAAGAAATAAAAATTAATTAATAATAAACAAATAAATAAATAAATAAATAACGGATGGGGTACAAAGGGGAGGTGGGGCATTAACGGAAGTTAGAGAAGTCAATGTTCATGCTATCAGCCTTTTCCCTCCACAGATGCCTGACCCTTTGAGTTTCTTTCATAGTTTGTTTTTTGCTCCAGGTTCCATCATCTGCAGACTCTTGTGTCTCTATCTGTATACTAGTCTTTGCCCAAATACTTGTGTGCCAAATTTTCAAAGTTCGAAGTTGGCATTCAAATACCTTGATTTGGACAGAGATTAATGTTGCTACATTTGGACCCAGATGAACAGCAGAGGAAATCAACCATTTTTTATTTCTCATAAAGAGTGCAGAGCTTTTTGTTGTTTCTTGTAAACAACCGGCATTGCGAGTGGAAAATTTAGAAGTTCATACAATTCTTGTCATATTCCAAAGAATGTAGAGCCCATGACATACTTCTGAAGTCAAGTTACTGCTGTGTAGGTTGGCATAGCTTTTCAACTTGAACACAGCAAGGATCTGCAAACAGCAAATTATATGAATAATGTTAGTGTGGGTTTGTAGCTGTAAGCTAAGGGTGTGATGTTCGACAGCCCTCTGGGAAGCACCTTATTATCATAAAGCAGAGAAAATCCTTCACATCCACAAGTAGGTTAACTTGTATCTACTGCCTTCTCTGAAAATCAACAATCCTGTTGAAGCGCTTAGAAGGCAGAGTGGGGCCACCAAGAAATGCTCTGTACTCTATTCCAGATTGAAGGTTTAAACTGCACACTTCTGCCTCCGAAACAAAATGAGTCAGGCTGATATGAACCAAGGATTTCAAGTGTGATCATAATTTGTATTGATAATGGATGCACATTTCATTTTAAATTGTTCGAATTTGAAAAAGTATTAGATTAGATTATGAGGACACGCAGTCTTCTTTTATTGTCATTTAGTAATGCATGCATTAAGAAAATGATACAATGTTTTTCCAGAATGATATCACAGAAACACATGACAAACTGACGTAAAAACTAACAAAAACCACATAATTATAACATATAGTTACAACAGTGCAAAGCAATACCGTAATTCAATAAGAACAGACCATGGCACAGTAAAAGTCTCAAAGTCTCTCAAAAGTCCCATCATCTCTCGCAGACGGTGAACCTCCAGCGCCGCCAACTTGCCGATGCAGCATACTGGAAGCATCCGACCCCAGTCCGACTCAGAATCCATCCGAAAACTCCGAGCCTCCAACCAGCTCTCCGACACCTAACACCGAGCACCATCTCTGCTGAGTGCTTTGACACCGGCCCCGGCAACATGCAATAGGCAAAGCCGAGGATTTGGGGCCTTCCCCTCCGGAGATTCTCGATCGCACAGTAGCAGTGGCAGCAAAGCGGGCATGTCAGAAGTTACTCCAGGTGTTCCAACGTGCTTCTCACGGCTGTCTCCATCAAATCCGGATTGTGCGCAGCCCCCTAGTTAACACATATCGATATCAATTCGGAACAGCTGTGCGTGCTGTCGCGCCGCCATCTTCTTCTCCCTCCTCCATATTAATCTTGGACAAGACTGAGCACTTGCCTGGATATTCCCCACATCAAATCTTGCATGAACCACTGGTCTTCTAGAACATTTCAAAAAGGGTTGAGTTATATTTTGCAACACACACAAAATGCTGGAGGAACTCAACAGGTCAAACAGCCTCAATGGAAATATATAAACAGTTGATGTTTCAAGACGAGATCCTTCATCATTCTTTCCCCTATTTAGATTTATCTAAATCTGAAGAGTATTTATCTCAAAACTATTTTTTTTCCTGAGTTGATTGTCTTGACTAATGAATAGTACAAGAGGAATAGCTAATAGGGCAAATGCCTCAAAACTCCAGAGACCCAGGTTCGATTCTGACCCCCTCCACCACCCCGGTGCTGCATGTGTGGAGGCTGCACATTCTTCGTGTGACTGTATAGGTTTCCTCTGGGTTTTTGCCTCTAGAAGGTGTGGAAGCAGGAAAATCAATTATCCTTTTTTAGGTAAGTGCCCCTTCTATGTAATTGTCGAAACTGAGGCAGTTGCTTGGGTAGTATAGAATGGTGCCTAGTTCTTCACTTGCGAAGATCATGAGGAAAAACTCCATTGCTTGAGGAGTTTTCTTCCCACTTACGCCATGTAGCTTTATAGTGTGGATCAGTGCATGCGGACTGATTCCACTCTTTAAGCTGGTGGACGTTCCACAATGACACAGCAAGTGGAGACGACTGCTGCGACTGCAAGGCTGTATACTGAGAATCAGAGTTTACCTCCTCTAGACACACTGCCCGGCAAGGCGAACGAGTCCCATCTTCCCGGGTTTGGATTTGAAATTGTCCTTCTCCTCGGCTGGCTGCACCCCACCCAAGGCTCATGAGCCTAGGCATCTCGCCCAGTTACACCACTGGCCACTCGGTCATGCCACGACGTAGCGAATTCAGTAAGAACAGGGATGCCACGAGAAGGTGTTGCTATGGGCACAGTAGTGTCGGAGGAGTCATATACGAGTGACCTCCTGCATGGCAAGCCAATCAGGGATCCTGAGGTGATCACTACACCTGGAAAGGAGAGGCTATGGAAGACACTTCACCTTCCTTAGGTGAGTGGGATGTCTTGCCCAGGACTCACCCGTTTGTAGAATACAATTGGTATAAACAGATGCTTGATGATATGGAAGTCCAGATTCCACGCTGTATGAATCTATGAGTACTACCAAATTGATTCTTTTTATTTAAAGAAAAATCTACTTTGGTTCTGTGCAATTCTTTTTCGTCAGGTTACAGGTTTGTGTGAAAAGAAACTAGAGATTTAAAGGTCCCTTTGTCCCTGCTGTAAGTGCACAGGTAGCAGGCACACGGTGTTGCATATCTGTGTGTGGTGCCAGTTCTGTGAGCTGAGATTCAGATACAGATTTATTTATCACATGTATATGGAAACATACAATGTGTCCTGAGCTTTAACAATCAGCACACCTAGGTATATGCTGGGAGCCGCCCACAAGCGTCGCCACACATTCTACACCACAATGCTTGGCAGAACAACACAGAGCCCTACATGCAACAAAGCAACAACAACAAAACAAGTCCCTTTTCTCCCTCCCTCCCTCTCGCCCACCCACACACACACCAACAGTCTTCCAATTCCAGGACAGGTCCCTAGGTCTCTGGCTTCCAGTTTCCAGTCTTCAGAATCTTTTGTATTTTTATATCACTCCAAAAGATCACAAACTTACTGTGCTGAATGCAAGTCGTGCTTGAAATTCCTTCTTCTTTTGCATTGATTTTAGGATGGATTGGACTGAAAAATAGAGTTGAAATGCTCACACTGACACCAGAAGAAACTGTACAAACAAAAAGATAACCTGAGATAAAATCAAGTGCCTAAAAGATTTCATCAATGTACTGTAAATGCCAAACATTTTGCAGCTTGGGGTACAATTGATGTTTATAATCATAACTAATTTTGACTACAATAGATTTGCATTCAGATACACTTAAGTTGAAGAATTAACATTAAAGAATGCTTTCAATCCATCCCAGGATATGGAAGGTCCTATCATTACCTAAAATTTAGGGGGTAATGAACTGATGAAGTCAAGTTTGATTTTTGTCCAAACCTTTAAGCAGCAAATAAGCTGCTTTCAACTACATGTGTAATAACTTTGAAGAGAAATAAAATTCAGAATTAGTCCATGAATCATTTAAACCCCTTCAGGGTGTTGTGTTTGTTTGGGTTATGCCATGATGGGGAATGAACTATTTGCTATCAGAAAATTAAGTCATGAGGAAATGTTTAGGAAGTTGAACTTGTTTCTATGAACAAGACTTGGATGGGATACAAGTAAAAGTTCTGAAGATTGCGAAGGGAGATAAGAAAATTGATTCTATAACTTACTCACTGCCAACTGGAAAATCTCCAGGAAAAACAGTTGTTTTCATTCAAAGGGTAAAAGAGCTGTCAACTTGGTTAAGGAAACATTTTGAAAAAAAGGGCCACCCCTTTTTACTTTCGCAGACAATCACAAAGCTCTTCACTATTACACAAAATAGGAGCATATTTTCTTCACTGGAGCAACAGACACAGCATGAAGAAAATGAAAAGTTCTCTCTTTAACTGTGTTCATCAAGCTATAAATTTTGGTTTGGACACTGTTTATATCCAAATAGCACCTTGAGTGCCAAAATAGTATCCAAATAGTGCTTCCCATGATGCAGCTGTCCCTCCCTGCTCAGCACTGCCTCTGCTTCTTGGACAGTCCTTCATTGATGAGGAAAACTTGTTGCCACTCTAGTTTTGCGAGACCTCAAGTGATTGATGTGAGAGCTGCAAACTTTGTCACTAGTAGAGTGGAGAATTCTTGGCTGAATGGAATGAAGTAGTTGGATCTGTACTCTTTGGAATCTAGAAGAAATGAGTGATGATCTTATTGAGAAATACAAGATCACATAAGCCTGTTCCGGGATAGATGTTGAGATGTTTTCATAAGTTACAGAGTTTCAAAAAAGCAGACATACAGTAGTTTCAAGATACGAGGCACATAGTGACAAATCACTACAATTCTCTGCCCCAGAGATTTAAGGAAACTAGCTGATTTAAATTAGTATTTTTGTTGATGTCACCTATGCTGAGTTGCAGTGTAAAGCTTTGTTTTGTATGCCATTCATGCAGAATAATGCACTGAGATGGTACAAAGGAGAACAATAATAGAATAAAGCGCTATAGTTGGAAAGTGCAATGCAGGTGGACAATAAGATGCAAGGTCATAGCACATAGATTGTGAGGTTAGGAATCCATCTTATCATACCAGGGGACTACTCAATCGTCTTACAATAGTGGTTCAGGAGTTATCTTTGAGCTGATGGTAAGTGCTTTCAGATGAAGTAGGTAACATTTTTTTGAATGATCAGGGCTTTGAGGGCTACTGAGAACTGACACAGAGGAGGAGCTAAGGCCTGGGGGAGAGCAGCCATGACTATACTGAAGGGCAGGGTAGACTTGAGGGGCCTGGTGGCTGACACCTGCTCCTATTTTCTTGTAATAATTGAATTATGTATTGATTTATCAGTCTATAAGAACAATACTGAAAATGCTTTATTAAAATCCAAGTTGCAAGGAAGATGAATATGTTGACAGTAAAAGCCTAAAAAAAAATCAAGTAATTATGGATGAATGTTACTTACGGATAGTCACAAGCCTGATCACATTTGTTGTATATTTAATATTTCAATAATATTTTGGTAATCTTGGGTGTATATATATATATATATAGGACGATTAAGCATTCTTGTTTGTTTAAGTAAGTATTTAAGAGTTATTTGTAAAAATACGTTAATTGCATACATCATCACAATACCACATGATAAATGCACGTCTCACTTAAAGTAAAATCGAACGAGACGGGTATTCCCAGACTATTGTGCTTTCATTTGAATTAGTTTATAAAATGTAGCATTGATGTTGAGGTATTTTAAAACGATCCTGGGATAGCCACCGACCTGTTACAGTAAGCAAGATGTTCAAAATAAAGTAAAGTGGAGTGAGAGCATAGTGAATGTAAAGGAGCAGCCTGAATATGGAGAGTTGTTCTTTGGAAGGGAAGACATGTTCGAGTTCTTTTTTAATTCAGAAAATGGAAGAATTCAGGTTTCATAAACTATGGTATCTGGTGATACTGATCATTGCAAGAATCAGTTACATTGGAAAAAAATGGCAAGTTTGATTACACAGTGGGTAATCGGCTCTTCTATACTGACTATTGGAACAGTATTTTGAAGCAAATGAAACAACTAATGAAAAACAAGTACCAAATTTGTTGCGTTCATTAGGTTTAAAGGCATACAGTTTGTTTTGGTTTGACTGCTCCAACCAAACCTGCAGAAATGAGCTTTTCTGATATTATCAAAGTAACGCAAGAACACTTAGAACCAAAGCTATTGCTGATTGCAGAACACGTTAGGTTTCATAAGTGGAATCAAAAAGAAATAGGGTCCATTTCAGTATATGTGGCTGAATTGAAGAGATTGTCTGAGCACTGTCAGTTTGGTGATGGGCTTAATGATACACTGAGAGATCGTTTTGTTTGTGGAATCTTACATGAGAGCATTCAAAAATGGCTCCTAACTGAAGCACAGCTTACATTTCAAAGGGCAGTGGAAATCGCTGTTTCAATGAAAACTGCAGACAGACACAATTGAGTTGCAGCTAGGAATTAAAGTGAGTGTGAATAAAATTGCAGCATCCAAGCAGAAACTAGCCCAGCAAACTAATTGTGTTACCGTTGTGGCAGGGGCTCACACACACCAAATAAATGCGGATTTAAGGGGGAAAGTTACAGAAAGTGCAATAAAGTAGATCACCTACAAAGAGCATGTTGGGTAGACAAAAATAAATGGCCTGCACAGGGAAGAGAAAAAGATAAAAAGTCAAGTTGTAGTTTTGAAAAGAGCACCAATCTGCATGTCGTTTATGAAAAAATCTGATAATGATGTGAATGACACAGGATTGTGTCGCCTTGAGAGTTACAGTGTGAAAATTAACAACAGCCGAGCAATATAGTTTACAGAAGTGAATGGCAAATTAATTAAATGGAATTAGACACTGGTTCAACTGTTTCAGTCATTTCACAAAATGAGTTTGCGCAGCAGTTCAAAAACACTAAACTGAAGCCTTCAGAAATCCAACTTGTAATGAAGCAAAGGTGACTCCTGTGGGAATGGCATTTGTAACAGTGAAATACAACAACCAACAAGCCCCATTGAGCTTGTATGTGATTAAAAACAGAATAGCCAGCATTGTGGGGGCATGATTGGCTGAGACAACTACAACCTGATTGGAGATCCATCCATCATTTGCATACCACATTCCCTGCAATGAAGCCACCTGAAAGTGAATTAGGAAAGGTACTGGATGATGCCACAACTGTCTCTATGCTGAATGCCATGAACTATTGCCCACCAGAGGACAAACAGAAGTTGGTGCTACTGGTTGAAAAGCATATTGGACCAAAAAGAAACATGCTACTCAGAGGGTTCATGAAAGTGATGAAAGCAGTGGTCCGACTACAACAGCTTTTGTAGGCTTTTGTAAGCTTCTGATACGTTAATCAGATAGTTACTTGCGAAATGTGGCTTGGTTTTAAGATGGAAGAGAGTTCAAGGAGCTTCAGGAAAGTTACAAGCATTCAGCTTTTGTGAGTATAAAGATCCAGAATCCACTCTATGTGTGTTAAGGTTATAACATGAACTTCAAGTGGGAGACAAAAAGCCGCTTGTAAAGGTAGATGCAAAGACCAAAGCCCAGCTGGATGAATGGAAATCCAAAAGAAAAGGAGTCTATTGAGTTACAAAAACAGAGGATACCTCAGATGATGTTGTGGATGTGGATACCACAAACGAGAAAACAAATTGTAAAAGGAGTAATAGAAGTATTAATTAGAAGTATTAATACCCTAGTCAGCTAAATGCACCTTCCCAAGATCAAGATGCACAAACTAGAAGTAGAAAAAGGAAGGAGAAGAAAGATGTCCAGAGCTGTCAGAACCACTTCATACATTCTTGGAGTCAACGTCTACAACCACCACAGAGGAGGCCGCAGAACCTGAGATTGTTTTCACAACCGCATGTCTTGCCTGGCAAGCAAAGTGAAACCTCTTGTCAGGAAAGATGTTATCCCACAGGAGTAAGAAATCCTCCACCGATTAAATCTTTAAGCCTGAAAGGGACAATTTAAAATTTACTATGCTGTGGACAACTGTATATAGTAGTTGTATTATATAATATACTGTTTTATAGTTGAGATATATTCTCTATCAAGTTGGAGTTCACAGCTAAGCATGGAGGTGTGTTGTGTGTTTAATGTTTCAAAAATATTTTAGTAATCTTGTGTGTGCGTGTATACATATAGTCTTTATTTGAATTAGTTTAATGTTTTGAAGTTAGAAAACATTACAGCCTTCTGCTTATCTGATTTGATATTGTGCCTTTGCTTTTGCAAGATTCTTCGACTCCATGTTGCCTCCTTTATACTCCTTGAATGCATTTTCTTGTCATTCACAGTTTGCTTCCTTCCCCTTTATGAAGATAGTTCTGACCCTCAAAGGCTTCCATCCCAACAACAGAAAGTATCAAAAGTTTAGCAAGTGCACCTTCAAGCCATTGTTCAACTTCATTGCCACTGGGAAAAATGTGAGTATGTTTTGTTTTCATTAATTTTAGCTGGTTGAAGAATCTGACGGCCTCAAAGACAAAATGACTGTCATTTAACTTAGATCACTGTCTAGGACTTTGAGAAATCTTCAATTGCAATTGCAAACTGATATTGTAGAAGGTTCCATTCAGACAACTGCAGTGATATTTTGTCAGTAACACTGCAAGGTTTTGGGCATTCCTCAAGATTCAAAGTTGTCTATTGTCATTCTTCAGTACACAAGTGTAAAGGAGAACAAAATGATCATTACTCCGGATATGATGCGCATAAAAAAAAACACAAGAAGCTTAAAGAACACAAAAAGCAAAAAGAACAGAATAAAAATAAATATGAGAGCAATCCAAAGAAACACAATGTACAAGTAACTGTTATATACAAAGACTGATTGTATTCTAATAAAATGAAGCTTGGTGATGTTTATGGAGGGGTGTTGGGGTGGGTTGAAGGAAGATGTTGACCAGTGTGATGCTTGGGGAAAATAACTGTTTATGAGTCTAGTGGTCCTGGAATAGAAGCTGCATAGCCTCTACGTTGATGGGAGCAGGACAAGCAGTGCATAAGCAGGGTGAGTGGGAGCCTTCGTGATATTACTCGCCTATTACCAGCACTTTTCTGTGTATACATGTGTCCTTAATGATGGGTAGTCTGGTTCCTTAACTGCATCTTGATAACAGGTGCAGTTACACCACCATTTATGAATTGGTTTTCAATGAATTCCGCCGCAGGCCCATATTGTAACACAAAACTGGATTCTGATCTAAATCCTGATTACAACAGCAGCAAGTGTGTGATCCACTTCATGAAGCAACATAATGCTAAGCTTACAGTGATTCGGTATTTTTATCCAAGCTGTTTAATAAATACATGGTTATATTTATTACTAATACAATTATAGTTGACCAAGCTAATTTTTACTTTAACAATACTGGATGAAACTGATGTTAATCTGTGAGTGTGTGTGTGTGTGTGTGTATACACACATGTATGAATTTACATTAGCACACCAGCTAATCTGCACAACATTGTATAATTGTGAGTAACATTGAAGATCAAGGGGCTAAAAGTCAAGTGGCACCAATGATACAAATTTTTTTCAGCTCCTGTCAGAGAGTAGTGAAGAATGTTTTCAGATCAGAAGCAATTACATTGTGGTGTTTCCCAGCAACTGGTCTGAAACCTACTCGTGTCTTTGATATATATTTATGACATGGGTTCAAGCTCAAAGAATGTCAGTGAAGTAAAACCTATTGAACATTAAGGAATATGATTAACAGATATCTGGATGATATAAACAGATCATATGGGTTAACAAACAGAAATTTACAAGGTGACAGCAGAATATGTTCTCTTGTGTTATAAATTCTCTTGTTTTCAAACTTGTGCATGAAATGATCCTGAATATTTTAAAATCACTATTAGGACACACTTGATCTAATCGGTCCAATCTGGTCACAGTACTTTTGACTCCATCACACTGAGCACTGGATCCCCACAAGGCTGTGTGCTTAGCTCATTGCTGTTTACACTGCTAACACATGACTGCGGAGCCAGATCAAGGAGAACCTGATCATTAAATTTGCAGATGATACCACAGTGGCGGGGCTCATCAGCAAAAATGATGAAACAATGTACAGGGAGGAGGTCAAACACCTAGAGAGCTGGTGCAGGGATAACAACTTGATGCTTAAAGTCACCAAAACCAAGGAGATGATCGTCGGTTTCAGATGGTCTCAGCCTGAGCACACACCCCTCAGCATCAGCGGCTCCACAGTGGAGAGAGTGGAAAACATCAAGTTCCTTGGGGTGCAGATCTCGGACAATCTCACTTGGTCCAGGAACACCACTGGGATTGTGAAACGGGCCCAGCAGAGATTGCACTTTCTGAGGAAGCGTAAGCAAGCATCACTCCCCACTAACATCTTAACTACATTCTACAGAGGCGTGGTTGAGAGTGTGCTGACCTTTTGCATCACAACCTGGTACTCCAGCTGCAGTGCTGTCGACAAAAAAACCTTGCAGAGGGTGGTTAGGGGAGCAGAGAAGGTTATTGGGGTCTCCCTACCTTCTGTCCAAGACCTCTTTCAGAGTCGATGCCTCCAGAAGACACGGTACATCATTAAAGACCACTCACACCCTCTCCATGAACTGTTTGTTCTTCTGCCATCAGGCAAACGTTACAGGAGCATCAAAACTAAAACCACAAGGCTACTAAACAGCTTCCTCCCACAAGCAGTCAGACTGCTAAATAGTTGCTCCACCTGACTCTGCTTTGGACACTTTTAACTTGCACTGGACACTTATAACTGATTTTAACCGACATGTGGCTGTTGTGTTTTACTATTTATTGTTATGTTTATTATTTAGTGTTGTGTTTGTTATGTTATGATTGCACTGCCCCTGAGAAACGCTGTCTCATTCTGCCCTGCAGAGCTGATATATGGTTAGAATGACAATAAAGTTTTTGAGTCTTTTGAATCTTGAATATATGGTAAATAATTCGCCGATCAAGCATTCTTTTTGAGGAAAATTGGTGCCCAAGATTCAGATATTATATAGGCTTCATATGCTCAAAATCAAAACGTGAGATGCTCGAGCACTTTTCCAATACAAGATGGAGACACTTTGTCGCAGTGGTTTATGAGACAAATCAGATGATTAACAGCAGCAGTCTTATTAGAATCTCCACTGTTGTACATCGAAGGTCGATAAGAGTGCAGTTTTTTTTCTCAAATGCAGTGAGATATCCTGTTTCCTGTATTAACCCTACATATTTTAAATGAATGAAGGAATATTATCAATGCCTTGTGAAAAGATCAGGAACTTTTCACAGGATAGCTGCTAGATTATTTAGAGGAGGCATAGAATAATACAGATTGCAATATTGTCCTTTGGCCCAGTTCATCCATGCCAACCTTGGTGTCCATCAAGCTGGTCCCATTTTGCCTGCAGGTGGACAGCAAGCCCAGCCCAAAATGAAGTTCATCATTGGGAAGCTAAAGTCAGTGGAGAATGGTTTGGCCAAACTATTTCACACAGTGTGACAACTACTTTCAGAGCGAGTAGTTGTGAAAGCAGAAAGAACAGGTGTCAGCCTTCTCAGCAACAGTTCAGCAACTCCTTGCCGACAGCCGAATTGAGTGCCAGCTATTACTGCCCTCCTGGCCATGCCTCAGCAGCTCACTACCACAGCAGCAATCAGGTGGCAGCTATTACTGCTCTCACTAGCGCAATTCTGCAGCCTTCAGCCAGGATGGTCTGACTCCCTGCATCTCCCACATCCTGCTCTTTAACACTCTCACCAGCCCCAGCCATTAATGACCCAAATCCAATGACATTGTCTGGACCAGAACCGAGAATTCCTCCACCAGGCAGATACTCCAGTGACTCCGCTGGCTGCAGGAATTCTATTACCTAGTGTGAGCCGACTTTCCAAGCCCAGCCGGGTCAGTTTGGTGATAATGCATGTGAACTGGCTTACATGGTGAATCCCCCCTCAGCCCATTTAAAGCTCTAAGAGAACAAGGTTTCCCTGCAGCCTAGACCTTCCAGCAATTTATAGTCAAGTTCAAGAGAGTTTTCGATCTTCCAGTACAGGTCAGGTAGCCTCCACCGACTCCTGGAGCTGGGCCAAGGGAAAGGGAGAGCGAGGAACTAGGCAGTAAAGTTCTGCATGCTTGTGGTTGAGAAGGGGTGGAACAAGAGATCCTTCATCACTACTTTACAGCGTGGATTGAGTGCAGGGGTCCAGTATTAGATCACAGTTCATAATGAACAGGGCAGCCTGGATGACCTGATAAATCTGGTCATTTGAATAGACGACTATGTAACTGAGTGGCACACAGAAAGGACCCACTCCAAGCTTCCTACTTTTTAGATCATACGCTCCCATATTACCCAGTAAATAGTCTGCGGAGGAGTTTCCATCAGTGGGGTGCATGAACTTATCTCAGGAGGAATGAGATCAGCGCAGGAGAGCAAGTTCCTGCCTCTACTGTGGCACTCCAGGACATGTCAAGTTCAAGTTAAATTATCATTTAACCATATATGAATACAGCTAAACAAAACAGTCTTCCTCCAGGACCAAGGTACAAATCACAGTACCAACGATCATACACCACACAAAGCACAAATAGCAGATATAAGACAGCAAGAAATCATAAAGTCACACAAAAAAATATATATATAGCCCAAATCGCTAAATAACAAGTCTTGTAAATTGATGGTGTATGGGTGTTATCGGCAAGAACATGCAGTCCTCAGCAGTCTGCAGATGAACATACACATGCAATCCAGCTTGTCTCCCACTGAGTGAGCACTAGATAGCAGCACCAACACTGGGAAGGTCCAACCCCCAACCCAGCATGGACACCATGCTATAGCACCTCTGGCTGCCCTCTTCTGGACTGTTGCAACAAGCAAGCCTACAGCTTGCGGCCTAGCCTCGCTACAACTGAGGCCATGTAGCTTCCATACCATCTGTTTTTCCAATAAACAAAGGAATTAGACTTGCTGTATTTTACATTGCCAATGTTCAACAGGGTCTTGCAATCGCAAGAGAACCATCCAAGATAATCAATTGCTGTTAGACTGCCCTGTTTTTGCGTACTGACTGTCTGTAGTAGGGAGTAATATGGTCTGCACCAAGTCCAGCTCCTCCAGCTCCTCTGTCAATGAGCAGCTTGCAGATGGAGTAAACTTGCAGTACCTAAGTTCTTAATGTCCAGCATTGTCTTGTGATCATAAAAAAGGACATTTTAAAAAGACAAAAACATCTTTGGATGGTCCCCTGCATACAAACACACCATCATCTACTAAGCATTATGTCCGAATAAAAGAGGATACCCATCAACAGGAAAGGGAATCCTGATTGGTTAATTCGCCCTGCATGCATCTTCCCCTAACTGCGTAATGCTCCAAACTTCCTTGTCAAAGGGGCCCAGTCCGATGTGCTTCAGACATTTATTGACTCTAGGGCAGCTGGGAACCTCTTAGACATATCTTTGGCTCAAAGTTGGGGAATTCCCACTCAACAATTGAGAGAGATTATTGATGTCAAGGCACTGGATGTTCAAGCTCATGACAGCATATCGCCTCTTGGGACAACTGCTAATGTGGACCTGTTTGATGTTCCAGCTGAATATGTTGACCTCCTTGAGGTCTTCAGTAAGATGAAGGCTACCTGCTGGCCTCCACACCAGCCATATGACTGCGCCATTGACTGCTTACCTGGTTATGGTTCTCCCAGGGCTGGCTCTTCGCCCACTATTGTCTGAAATGATGGCCACGGAAGAATACATCAAGGAGGCATTGACATTAGGATTTATCCATCTGTCAACCTTGCCAGCAGAACTGATTTTCTGTTTTTGTGTGTGAGAATGATGACGAGCTCTGTTCCTGCATTGATTATCAGCCCCTCAACAACATCACAGTGAAGAACCATTAACCTCCTCCCTTGCTTGCCTCAGCATTTGAACATCTCCATGGAGCAAGCATATTCTCCAAGATAGATTTGTGCAATGCTTACAACCTGGTTCACATCCAAGAAAGGGATGAGTGGAAGCATGTACTTAGGTGACAATCTTATCTATTCCCACTCTCACCAGAAGCTTGTCCAGCATGTCTGGAGGTTTTTCAGATGGCTCCTTGAGAACAATCTTTATGCCAAGCCAGAGAAGGGGAAGTTCCACAAAGTGCAGGTGTCATTCTTGGGCTACATCCTTACCCCTTCTGGTGTTCAACGGACTCTTGTAAAGTTTAGCCAGTCAGAGAATGGCACAAACTATCTACAGTCAAACAGATGCAACACTTCATGGGGTTTGCAAACTTTTATCACCATTTCATCAGAAACTTTAATTCCATCATGGCACCCATAAATGCACACATCAAGAAGAAACTGCAAGATTCCTATGGGCCGGTAAAGCAGTCCAAGTGTTCTCAGAACTAAAGTGACACTTCACCACTGCCCCAGTGCTGCTGCATCCAGACCCATCCCATACATTTATCATCAAGGTTGATGCTCCAGGTGTCAGCACTGAAGCTGCACTCTCCCAGCACTCTCCTGTGGATAATCAGCTGCACCACTGTGATTTTCTTTTCTGTCCCCTGACTCCTGAAGAGGAGGTCCTGGAAGCATGGTGAGCCTGGCTGGAGGGAGCACAGCACCCCTTTCTGGAATGGTCAGCTCACAAGAACCTCTCTTACATTCAGGATGCCAAGAGACTCAACACCCATCAAGCCTGTCGGGCTCTCTTCTTCACCTGGTTTATTTTCACCCT
Organism: Mobula birostris; assembly: GCF_030028105.1. Taxonomy (NCBI): domain Eukaryota; kingdom Metazoa; phylum Chordata; class Chondrichthyes; order Myliobatiformes; family Myliobatidae; genus Mobula; species Mobula birostris. The sequence goes on along the minus strand of NC_092374.1, from coordinate 46,366,953 downwards.
CGCCTATCGTCCTGGCAGCAAGAATACCAAGGCCGATGCTCTCTCCTGCCAGCTTGATATCTCTGAGGAGCCTATCATATCTCGTTTGTTCATTGTTGCTCCAGTGATTTGTGGAATAGAGGCATAGGAGAGGGCTGCACAACAATGGGGGACCTCCCCTCTGGCTGTTTGTCCCTTCCACTATGCACCCCAGAGTGTGGGTGTGAGGACATCCTTCTGATCTAATTGGTCTTCCCGGAATTCAATGAACCCTGGAATTTATAAAGAGTTGATTTTGGTGGCTGTCCATGTCCCAGGATTTCCACAACTTCTTTTCCTCCTGTTCCACCTGTGTCCAGAACCGGACATGACATCAATGTCCTGCTGGGTTGCTCTGCCCACTGCCTGTGCCTCATCATGTCTGGTTTCAGATCTTGGTAGATTTCAGCTGCCCATTTCGTTGCTCTCCTCAAGATCCCATCAGCTTTTGAGACTGCCACTCTCATGGTTTAGCATGTGTTCAGGCTGCACGGCTTCCCTCAGGACATGGTGTCTGATCAAGTATCATCACAGTTGACATCCCATTTTTGGAAGGCTTTCTGTTTTCTTTTGGGAGCCACAACCAGCCTTTCATCAGGTTACCACCCTCAATTTAACAGCCAGACTGAGAGAGTGAATCAGGAGCTGGGGGCATCCCTGCACTGCCGGGTCTCTTCCAAACCTATGACCTGGAGATCCCAACCGGTCTGGGCAGAGATTGTGACAATAACCTCCAGTCACCCTGCACTGGAACGTCCCTTTTTGAATGTCAGAAGAGATACCTGCTACCACTCTTCCCTGATTGACATGAGAGTTCCTGTTGTTAAACAGTTGGTCCAATTCTACAAGTGCACAGGGAGAAGGGCCAGGGCTTCTCTGCTCCACACTCAGAAACAATATGCCCAGCAGGCTGATTGGCTCCACTAACAAGTGATGCCTATCAAGTCAAGGGAGAATATTTTGCTAGCATCTAGACACCTTCCATTGAGAATAGAGAGCTTCAAGTTGGCCCATGCTGTGTAGGAACCTTTGTAACTGAAGAAGACATAGAAACATAGAAAATAGGTGCAGGAGTAGGCCATTCGGCCCTTCGAGCCTGCACCGCCATTCAGTATGATCATGGCTGATCATCCAACTCAGAACCCTGTACCTGCCTTCTCTCCATACCCCCGATCCCTTTAGCCACAAGGGCCATATCTAACTCCCTCTTAAATATAGCCAATGAACTGGCCTCAACTGTTTCCTGTGGCAGAGAATTCCACAGATTCACCACTCTCTGTGTGAAGAAGTTTCTCCTCATCTCGGTCCTAAAAGTCTTCCCCTTTATCCTCAAACTGTGACCCCTCATTCTGGACTTCCCCAACATCGGGTACAATCCTCCTGCATCTAGCCTGTCCAATCCCTTTAGAATTTTATACATTTCAATAAGATCCCCCCTCAATCTTCTAAATTCCAGAGAGTATAAGCCTAGTCGATCCAGCCATTCATCATATGAATGTCCTGCCATCCCAGGAATCAATCTGGTGAACCTTCTTCTTTGTACTCCCTCTATGGCAAGAATGTCTTTCCTCAGATTAGGAGACCAAGTCTGCACACAATACTCCAGGTGTTGTCCCACCAAGGCCTTGTACAACTGCAGTAGTGTCTCACTGCTCCTGTACTCGAATTCTCTTGCTATAAATGCCAGCATACCATTCGCCTTTTTCACCGCCTGTTGTACCTGCATGCCCACTTTCAATGACTGGTGTATAATGACACCGAGGTCTCGTTGCACCTCCCTTTTTCCTAATCAGCCACCATTCAGATAATAATCTGTTTTCTTGTTCTTGCCACCAAAATGGATAATCTCACATTTATCCACATTAAATTGCATCTGCCATGAATTTGACCACTCACCCAACCTATCCAAGTCACCCTGCATCCTCTTAGCATCCTGCTCAGAGCTAACACTGCCGCCCAGCTTTGTGTCATCTGCAAACTTGGAGATGCTGCATTTAATTCCCTCATCCAAGTCATTAATATATAGTGTAAACAAATGGGGTCCCAGCACTGAGCCTTGCGGTACCCCATTAGTCACTGCCTGCCATTCTGAAAAGGTCCTGTTTATTCCCACTCTTTGCTTCCTGTCTGCTAACCAATTCTCTATCCACATCAATACCATACCCCCAATACCGTGTGCTTTAAGTTTGCACACTAATCTCCTGTGTGAGACCTTGTCAAAAGCCTTTTGAAATTCCAAGTATACCACATCCACTGGTTCTCGCCTAACCACTCTACTAGTTACATCCTCAAAAAATTCTATGAGATTCGTCAGACATGATTTTCCTTTCACAAATCCATGCTGACTTTGTCCGATGATTTCACTGCTTTCCAAATGTGCTGTTATCACATCTTTGATTACTGACTCTACCATTTTCTCCAACACCGATGTTAGGCTAACTGGTCTATAATTCCCAGGTTTCTCTCTCCCTTCTTTTTCAAAAAGCGGGGTTACATTAGCCACCCTCCAATTCTCAGGAACTATTCCAGAATCTAAAGAGTTTTGAAAAATTATCACTAATGCATCCACTATTTCTTGGGCTACTTCCTTAAGCACTCTGGGATGCAGACCATCTGGCCCTGGGGATTTATCTGCCTTTAATCCCTTCAATTTACCTAACACCACTTCCCTACTAACATGTATTTCCCTCAATTCCTCCATCTCACTAGACCCTCGGTCCCCTACTATTTCCAGAAGATTACTTATGTCCTCATGTCCTCCTCAGTGAAGACAGAACCAAGGTAGTTATTCAGTTGGTCTGCCATGTCCTTGTTCCCCATGATCAATTCACCTGTTTCTGACTGTAAGGGACCTACATTTGTCTTAACCAATCTTTTCCTTCTCACATATCGATAAAAGCTTTTACAGTCAGTTTTAATGTTCCCTGCCAGTTTTCTCTCATAATCTTTTTTCCCTTTCCTAATTAAGTCTGCTGGACTCTGAATTTCTCCCAGTCCTCAGGTGAGACACTTTTTCTGGTTAATTTGTATGTTTCTTCTTTGGAATTGATACTATCCCTAATTTCCCTTGTCAGCCACGGGTGCACTACCTTTCCTGGTTTATTCTTTTGCCAAACTGGGATGAACAATTGTTGTAGTTCATCCATGCTATCAGCAGAGCCTCCTATAGACTGTGCCTACAATCATCGTTGAAGGTTCACCCCATGTTCCATGTTTCCCATCTCAAGCCAGTGACTTCCTCCCCACTTGTTCCAGTCATCTCCCCTCCCACTCCTTGCCACTTGGTGTATGGGTCCCTGGTCTATTCTGTGCATAGCCTCCTGGGGGAAAGTCCAGTATCTCTTAGACTGGGATGCATATGGCCCTGAAGAACATTCTTGGGTTCAGACCCATGACATTCTGGACAAGCCTCTCATTCAGGACTTCCAGAGGGCACAGATCTCTGGCACCTTGGAAGATGCACCTAGGGAGTGGGTCTCTGTCACAACCATGGACTCCTCTGCAGAGACTGGGAATCCTTGCAGGCGGGTATCTGAATGGTGTCGGCCATCATACTCGTGAGTATGCATATTCCAGCCAATTACAGTTTCACTGTGGTTGTATTAAACTTGCTTCCTCTCATTTTATTCTTGTCAAGTCTTGACTGAAGCACAGTAACATCAATGCTCCCTGCTTACCTTTGTCCTTTTTCTGGGAAACAAGACAGTTTAGTAGTGAGGGTGAGGGAAGACAGTGAGGGTAGGAATAGGATGCTCTGGAGGAGGAACAAGTGGCTGAGGAACTGGTGTAGGGAGCAGGGTTTCAGATTTCAGGATCATTGGGACCTCTTCTGGGGCAGGTGGGACCTGTACAAGAGAGACGGGTTACACTTGAACCACAGGGGGACCAATATCCTTTCAGGGAGGTTTGTTAGTGCTATTGGGGAGGCTTTAAACTAGATTTGCAGGGGGATGGGAACCAGAGTGCCAGAGCTGACAGTGTGGCTGGGGTGAAAATAAATGATATTGAAAGTTTAAGCAAATCCGCTGATAGAAAGGTTGTGAGTGGTGGTAAAAATCTTCTGAGGTGTATATATTTCAATGCTAGGAGTATTGCGGGGAAGGCGGATGAGTTGAGGGCGTGGATTGACACGTGGAATTATGATGTTGTAGCAATTAGTGAAACTTGGCTACAGGAGGGGCAGGACTGGCAGCTTAATATTCCAGGGTTCCAATGTTTCAGATGTGATCGAGGCAGAGGAATGAAAGGTGGGGGAGTAGCATTGCTTGTTAGCGAAAATATTACAGCAGTGCTCAGGCAGGACAGATTAGAGGGCTTGTATACTGAGTCCTTATGGGTGGAGCTGAGAAACAGGAAAGCTATGGCCACATTAGTGGGATTGTATTACAGACCACCCAATAGTCAACGAGACTTGGAAGAGCAAATCTACAGAGAGATAGCAGGCAACTGCAGGAAACATAAAGTTGTGGTGGTAGGGGATTTTAATTTTCCATACATTGATTGGGACTCCCATACTGTCAGGGGTCTAGATGGTTTAGAGTTTGTAAAATGTGATCAGGAAAGTTTTCTAAATCAGTATATAGAGGGACCAACTAGAGGGGATGCAATATTGGATCTCCTGTTAGGAAACGAATTAGGGCAAGTGACGGAAGTCTGTGTAGGGGAGCACTTTGGTTCAGTGATCATAACACCATTAGTTTCAACTTGATCATGGACAAGGATAGATCTGGTCCTAGGGTTGAGGTTCTGAACTGGAAGAAGGCCAAATTTGAAGAAATGAGAAAGGATCTAAAAAGCGTGGATTGGGACAGGTTGTTCTCTGGCAAAGATGTGTTTGGTAGGTGGGAAGCCTTCAAAGGGGAAATTTTGAGAGCGCAGAGTTTGTATGTTCCTGTCAGGATTAAAGGCAAATTGAATAGGAATAAGGAACCTTGGTTCTCAAGGGATATTGCAACTCTGATAAAGAAGAAGAGGGAGTTGTATGAAATGTATAGGAAACAGGGGGTAAATCAGGTGCTTGAGGAGTATAAGAAGTGCAAGAAAATACTTAAGAAAGAAATCAGGAGGGCAAAAAGAAGACATAAGGTTGCCTTGGCAGTCAAAGTGAAGGATAATCCAAACAGCTTTTACAAGTATATTAAGAGCAAAAGGATTGTAAGGGATAAAATTGGTCTTCTTGAAGATCAGAGTGGTCGGCTTTGTGCGGAACCAAAGGAAATGGGGGAGATCTTAAATAGGTTTTTTGCGTCTGTATTTACTAAGGAAGCTGGCATGAAATCTATGGAATTGAGGGAATCAAGTAGTGAGACCATGGAAACTGTACAGATTGAAAAGGAGGAGGTGCTTGCTGTCTTGAGGAAAATTAAAGTGGATAAATCCCCGGGACCTGACAGAGTGTTCCCTCGGACCTTGAAGGAGACTAGTGTTGAAATTGCGGAGGCCCTGGCTGAAATATTTAAAATGTCGCTGTCTGCGGGTGAAGTGCCGGAGGATTGGAGAGTGGCTCATGTTGTTCCGTTGTTTAAAAAAGGATCGAAAAGTAATCCGGGAAACTATAGGCCGGTGAGTTTAACATCAGTAGTAGGTAAGTTATTGGAGGGAGTACTAAGAGACAGAATCTACAAGCATTTGGATAGACAGGGGTTTATTAGGGAGAGTCAACATGGCTTTGTGCGTGGTAGGTCATGTTTGACCAATCTGTTGGAGTTTTTCGAGGAGGTTACCAGGAAAGTGGATGAAGGGAAGGCAGTGGATATTGTCTACATGGACTTCAGTAAGGCCTTTGACAAGGTCCCGCATGGGAGGTTAGTTAGGAAAATTCAGTCGCTAGGTATACATGGAGAGGTGGTAAATTGGATTAGATATTGGCTCGATGGAAGAAGCCAGAGAGTGGTGGTAGAGAATTGCTTCTCTGAGTGGAGGCCTGTGACTAGTGGTGTGCCACAGGGATCAGTGCTGGGTCCATTGTTATTTGTCATCTATATCAATGATCTGGATGATAATGTGGTAAATTGGATCAGCAAGTTTGCTGATGATACAAAGATTGGAGGTGTAGTAGACAGTGAGGAAGGTTTTCAGAGCCTGCAGAGGGACTTGGACCAGCTGGAAAAATGGGCTGAAAAATGGCAGATGGAGTTTAATACTGAGAAGTGTGAGGTATTGCACGTTGGAAGGACAAACCAACGTAGAACATATAGGGTTAATGGTAAGGCACTGAGGAGTGCAGTGGAACAGAGGGATCTGGGAATACAGATACAAAATTCCCTAAAAGTGTCGTCACAGGTAGATAGGGTTGTAAAGAGAGCTTTTGGTACATTGGCCTTTATTAATCAAAGTATTGAGTATAAGAGCTGGAATGTTATGATGAGGTTGTATAAGGCATTGGTGAGGCCGAATCTGGAGTATTGTGTTCAGTTTTGGTCACCAAATTACAGGAAGGATATTAATAAGGTTGAAAGAGTGCAGAGAAGGTTTACAAGGATGTTGCCGGGACTTGAGAAACTCAGTTACAGAGAAAGGTTGAATAGGTTAGGACTTTATTCCCTGGAGCATAGAAGAATGAGGGGAGATTTGATAGAGGTATATAAAATTATAATGGGTATAGATAGAGTGAATGCAAGCAGGCTTTTTCCACTGAGGCAACGGGAGAAAAAAACCAGAGGACATGGGTTAAGGGTGAGGGGGGAAAAGTTTAAAGGGAACATTGGGGGGGGGGCTTCTTCACACAGAGAGTGGTGGGAGTATGGAATGAGCTGCCAGACGAGGTGGTAAATGCGGGTTCTTTTTTAACATTTAAGAATAAATTGGACAGATACATGGATGGGAGGTGTATGGAGGGATATGGTCCGTGTGCAGGTCAGTGGGACTAGGCAGAAAATGGTTCGGCACAGCCAAGAAGGGCCAAAGGGCCTGTTTCTGTGCTGTAGTTTCTATGGTTCTATGGTTCTATGGTTTAGATTGGTGCTGTAAAGGAGTCAGAATTTATTTACTATTAAGTTACCGCTTCTGAGCTGCAGTACTGCCGTTAACTTTCCATTTGAGAGTTTTAGTTATTGGCCCTGTTGGCCTAGCATTGTTATTTTTCCTTTTGCACCACACAGTTCTTAATAAAATTCAGTGAACAGTTGATTTACTTCAGTTCTCTCACTCTGCACTTGGACCATAGCTGCACACCCATGTCAATTGCTCCTATAGTCCCTTGTTGAAACTGTCTCACCGATCTTTACATCATAGAAGAAGAGGAAGAAAGCCCTTAACTCTGAATGGAGTCATCGGGACGCCGTCATGACGGTGTTTTTTTTTTAGCAGGCTTTCTTATTTTTACGAGGCCGAGTTGCTAGCTCAACGCTCAATCCAGCACGGTTGGAAAGCATGCAAGGGAACCGGCTGGATTCGAACTTGGGAGCCTTTGCTCCGAAGTCCGGCGCTGTTGCCACTATGCCTCCAGTCGGCTTACCTCATAGAAGCTTCTAGTTTTTAGTTCTCCCTTGGGACAAAAGGTATGTGCATCCACATTATCTATTCTTTGCATGATTTTATACACCTCTACCCTCAGTATCTGACAATCCAGTAGGTACCATAGCTGTTTGTGTAATGCTATTACAGCGCAAGTAGTTCCACCACTGCCAGTAAGGGGCTTGTACGTCCTTTCCATGAGCAAGTGGGTTTCCTCCAGGTGCTCTGGTTTCTTCCCACATTCCAAAAACATATCGGTTGGTAGCTTAATTGGTCACTGGGTGTGATTGGGCATTGAGGGCTCATTGGGCCGGAAGGGCCTGTTACCATGGTGTATCTCTAAATAAAATAAATAGATTTGAATAAATCTATCTGTCCTGCCCATTCCCACCCTGTACCTCAGGCCCATGAGTCCTGGCTGCATCACTGTAAATGTTCTCTGAGCTCCTCCCGGTTCAATGATGTCTTTCTTATAATGGGGTATTTTTTTCAGAAGCTGTATACTGTATTTTCCTATAAAGGGATGACTAAAAATGGACACTGTATTTCTTCAGTTGCTGGTGTAATTGGGCACATTTCAGATGTGAATGGTCCAGCAGGATCTGAAGTGCATTTTTGCTTATGTCAAAATTTGTGCTGAAATAAATAGCTTCTAGATTATGGGGAATGATTGGCTTGGAAATGAATGTGACGAGGAAAGGCCACAGATGAGAACAAACCACAAGAAAAGGGAGGAAAAGCAGATGGAACGGCCTCTCAGCACGGGATTGTATATGGCAATTATCTTATGGGAGCAATTCCTTTACCTCAATATCAATAAAGTTCTTTGCATGAGATGTTTTTGTTCCAAAAAAACATAATCTGCATAAACAGCAACATCAAGCCAGGGATAAGACAGTGGCTCTTAACATTTTTAAACAATCGTTCAAAGTTCAAAGTAAATTTATTATGAAAGTACATATATATCCTTTTATTAAGTAAATTTATTATGAAAGTACATATGTATCCTCATGTACAATCCTGAGATTCATTTACTTGTGGCATTCACAGCTAATTGAAGAAAATGAATCTCAGGGTTGTATATGGTGACATATATATACTTTGATAATAAATTTATTTTGAACTTTGAACTTTGAACAATTGCTTAAAAAAGTTTAGTGCCAGAAAAGTTGAGTTAGATTTACTTCCAGATTCTCGTTAGAAATTGGTTTTGCAACATTTATATGTAAGAACAGTTTGTTCTTATTTTGTTGTGCCAAGAAAATGTAGATCAAGTGATTACAAAGGTCCATTGTCATCTCAGTTTGTTTTCTCAATCCTTTTTATTGTACATCTTTGCCTGTAAATCTCCCTACCAGAGGGAATAATTTATCTCTGTCCTCTTGGGCTATTTCTTGCTGTTTAGTATCTCAGCTAGTTCCCCCAGTAACCTCTTTATTCCTCCTGTCTGTACAAAACACCGATGTGCTTTGTCGCTGGAATTATGTTAATAAATTTATTCCATACCCTTATTTTCATGTATTTTCTCCACTGTTACAGCACTGGCCAAAATGGATGGTTTGCTCCTTGGGCTCTAACTGTTCACAACGGGCAGAGATTGGTAAACACAGCCAGTCTTTCACTGGCTCATCGCTTGTTTTCATCCAGTCGGACTTCACCAGGCATTGCTTCAGGAAGGCTAATAGTCAAGGGTGCCTGCCACCCTGGATATTCTCTAATCTACAATGAAAGAAGCAATGTTAAAATATCGGAACAGTAATATGATGTATGCAAGGGAACAAGGAATAATCAAATCCACAAGTTCCCTTCATGTAATCTGCTAGATACATCTAAGAACCTATTGGAGATTACATGAGGGGGACACATGGATGTATTTGGATTTTCAGATTGATTCTGATAACGTCCCGTACAGGGGATTGATTGCTGAACAAAATTTAAAGCGCCATAGAATTTGGATGTAACACTAGCATGGATTGAGAGCTGGTGAACAGAAAACATTACTGGGCGTAAATGTGTTCTTATTTGAGTTCACAATCTGTAACTTGTAGGCTGCCAGACAGACTGCGGCTTTTATCAACAATTCGCTACTTAAATCAACAATGTGGCTGTGGGAACCAAACATAACATCACTGATGGCTCAAAACTAAGTGGGAATGATGGTGATGAGAATGCCAAAAGGTTTCAATACAATACAGGTGTCCTGGTGAGTTGGTGATAATGTGCCAGACAGAACCTGGAAAGGAATGATTTAAACCTCCCAATACCACTTCAGTAGGGAAAACAATTTATAATTTATTAAACCAATGGGAGTTTGGGAAATGTAGGGTCTCTGTAAGCATCTACTGAAAACTGGCATGGAGTTGTAGCAGGCAGTTAGGAGGGCAAATAATATGTGGAACTGGACTACAATGTGATTTTACTACTGGTGGGATGCCTAGCTTGGAGGCTGATATTTCCTGAGTGGTGTTTGTTCATGGTGATGGAGTTGTGACTTCCAGGCAACTGTACAATATTCCATCATGCTCCAGACTTGTGCTTTGCAAAGAAAAGGTATTCAGAATTCAAGAGCTAAATTATCTGTTGCTAGGCCTTTGGCCTTTTACCATGCTTTTGTAACTATTTATGTGATGGTTCAGTTGGGTTTCTGGCCTGGATGTTGGTGGTACTGCCATTAAATACATGATGTTGTGGCCATCACTGAATCATGGCTGAAGGATGATTGTAGTTGGGAGCTGAATGTCCAAGGTTACACATTATATTGGAGGGATAGGAAGGTAGGTAAAGGGGATGGTGTGGCATCAAATCAGTACAAAGATATGACATAGGATCGGAAGATGTTAAATTCTTGTGGGTTGATTTAAGAAACTGCAAGGGTAAAGGACATTGATGGCAGTTATATACAGGTCTCCCAACACTGGCTAGGAGTTGGACCAGAGGTTACAACAAGAAATAGAAAAGGTGAGTCAGAAGGATAATGTTATGGTATTCATGGGAGATTTTAACATGCAGGTCAAGTGGGAACATCAGGTTTGTACTGAATTTCAAGAGAGTGAGTTTGTTGAATATCTAAGAGGTAGCTTTTTAGAACAGTTTGATGTTGAGCCTACTAGGGGATCAGCTATACTGGATTGGGTGTTATGTAATGAACCAGGGGTGGTTAGGGAGCTGAAGGTAAAAGAACCCTTAGGAACAAGTGATCACAATATGATTGATTTCAACTTGAAATTTGATAGGGAGAAAGTAAAGTCTGATGTAACAGTATTTCAGTGGAGTAAGGGAAATTACAGTGGTATGAGAGAGGAGTTGGCCAAAGTAAATTGGAAGGAGCTGCTGGCAGGGATGTCAGCAGAGCAGCAATGGCGTGTGTTATAAAGCTGCAACATAACTTCCTGACTTTTGAAGTCAATGCCTTGATAAATAAAGGCAAGCATGCCATATGCCTGCTTAACCACCCTACCAATCTGCATAGCCACCTTCAGGGAACTATGAACTTGGATTTCACAATCCCTCTGCTCATCAATACTGTTCAGGATCTTGCTCTTAAAGGTGTCCTGTCTCTTTATATGCAACCTACTATATTACACCACTTCTCCTTTGGCCGAGTTAAACTCCACCTGCCATTTATCTGCCAATATCTGCAACTGATCTATATACCACTGTAATCTTTGCCAGTCATCTATGCTATCCACGATAACACTATCTGTTGTATTATCTACAAAATTACAAAACCACCCATATACATTTTCATCCAGGTCATTTATGGAGTGGGCCCAGATGCGTTTGAAACCAGCCAAATCAAGATCGATGGTGCTGAGGAAAGGGAAGGTCGAGAACAAGTTCCGGTTCAGCATCGCAGACACAGCCATCCCAACCATCACAGAAAAGCCAGTCAAGAGCTTAGGCAAAGTTTTGACAGCTCTTTAAGGGACACGAAATCCATTCAGGCGACCTGCACCGAGTTGGATGGCTGGCTGAAATCTGTGGGCAAATCTGGCCTACCTGGGAAGTTTAAAGCCTGAGTGTATCAGCATGGCATTCTTCCCAGAATCCTGTGGCCCCTCCTCGTCTATGCAGTTCCAATCTCGACAGTCGAAACCTTAGAGAGGAGGGTTAGCAACCACCTCAGGAAATGGCTGGGCCGGCAAAGAGCCTGAGCAGCATCGCACTCTATGGACACCACAACAAACTGCAACTGCCCTTCAAATCCTTGGAGGAAGAGTTCAAGGTAGCAAGAGCCAGAGAAGTGCTACAGTACAGGGACTCAAAGTGACCGGAGGGTGGCTAGAGCAGGGATCCAAGTGAGGACTGGCAGGAAGTGGAGGGCAGAGGTGAGGCTGCGTCACAGGAGGCTGGTGGGAGTGGTCACACAAGGCCGAGCTGGGCTAGGATCCTTTCCAACTCCCCAAATGGACACCAGAGGGAAGGAAAGGCGTCGTCTAGTTCAGGAGGAGGTGAGAGCAGTAGTGAAGGAGACGAGAGCCTGCAAGGCGGTGGGAATGAAACAACAGGGAGCTTGGACAAGATGGGAGAATGTGGTTGAGAGGAAAGTGACCTGGGCTGATCTTTGGAAAGCCGAACCACACCACATCCAATTTCTCATCCAGGCAGTGTACGATGTGCTTCCAAGCCCATCAAACCTGCACACATGGGTCAAGGCAGAGTCATCGGCGTGCCCACTGTGCTCCAAGCGAGGAACCCTGGAGCACATCCTCAGCGGCTGTGCAAGGGCACTTGGTGAGGGACGGTACAGGTGGAGGCATGATCAGGTCCTGAGGACCATCGCTGAAGCTGTCAGTGCAGGAGTTGAGTGGGCGAAGCGGTCCCGAACCTCCAAGCAGACCATTGCCTTTGTCAGAGCTGGGGAGCAGCCAATAGCTGCCAGAAGAACATCTGCAGACATCCTGACCTCTGCAAGGGACTGGCAGCTGTTGGCGGACCTCGAACGGCAGCTGAAATTCCCCAACCATATCGCAGCCATCACCCTGCGACCAGACATTGTCCTAGTGTCTGAGTCTACTAAGCAAGTGGTGCTGCTGGAGCTGACAGTCCCATGGGAAGATTGCTTGGAAGAGGCCTTAGAAAGGAAGCTCTCCAAGTATGCAAAACTGGTCAGCAACTGTCAGCAGGCTGGATGGAGAGCGAGGTGTCTCCCAGCGGACGTTGGTTGTAGGGGATTTGCAGCCTGTTCCTTAAGTAGAGCCTTCAGAAATTTGGGCATCGAGGGAGAGAGGAAGAGGGGAGCCATCCGCAGTACCACCGATGCGGCAGAGAGGGCCTCAAGATGGCTGTGGCTCAAAAGAGGGGAGCCATGGAGTCGTAAGTAGCTAGTCATCTGGACACAAACTGGAGTCTGATCAGCCTCAGCTGGCTCACTTGGAGGAGGTTGTATGATGTTGAAAGACCCGAAACACCTGATGATTCCAGAAACATCACTGAAGATGTGTCCAGAAGCATCAGTAGATGTATGTACACAGCATATACATTACAAACAGCAAAGGTCACAGTACAGATCCCTGTGAAACGCAACTGATCACAGAACTCCAGCTAGAATAAGTCCCTTCAACCACCTAGAATAAGTCTAATCGACCATCACCCTTTGTCTTCTATGGTAAGCCAGTTCTGAATCCATACAGCCAATTTACCATTGATCCCATGCATCTTAATCTTCTGGATGAGCCTCTGTACCTCCTTCTTGACAATGAGAAGAGTGCATACCCTGGGTGGTAGGGGTCTTTAATGGATGCCCCCTTCCTGAGGCACCGCTCCTTGAAGATGTCTTGGGCTAGTAGCCAAGATAGAGCTGACTAATTTTCCATCCTTCAGTAGCTTCTTTCATCCTGTGCAGTAGCCATCACACCCCCTATCCCCGTACCAGACAGAATGCTCTCCACGGTACATCTGTAGAAGTTTTCAAGTGTTTTAGTTGACAAACCAAATCTCTTCAAACTCCTAATGAAATATAGCCACTGTCTTGCCTTCTTTATAACTGCATGAATATGTTGGGACCAGGTTAGATCCTCAGAGATCTTGACACCCAGGAACATGAAATTGCTCACTCTCTTTACCTCTAATCCCTCTGTATGGATTGGTTTGTGTTCCTTCGTCTTATCCTTCCTGAAGTCCACAATAAGCTCTTTCATCTTACTGACACTGGGTGTAATATTGTTGCTGCAAAACCACTTAATTACCTGGTATATCTCACTCCTGTATGCCTCTCATCTCCACCTGGGACCCTACCAACAATGGTTGTATCATCAGCAGTTCTTTAGATGGTATTTGAGCTATTCCGGGCCACACAGTGATGGGTGTATAAAGAGAGTAGACCAGTGGTGAACCAGTGTTGATCGTCAATGAGAAGGAATTATTATCACCAATCTGCACAGATTGTGGTCTTCCAGTTCAGAAGTCGAGGATCCCATTGCAGACCAAGGTACTGAGGCCCAGGTTCTGTAACTTATCAATCAGGATTGGGGGGATGATGGTGTTAAACACTGAGCTATAGTCATATTGTTTCTATACCTTTCCCTAATTTGCCTGCATATCTGTTCATCAATGTCCAGGTGGCTATTAGAAGGTCTTTAGTACAATCCCTTCAGAGCGATTGCACCTTTCAAATTTTTGAGTTCTACCCATGTAGACTCAATAGGCAAACCTTCCATTAGGTCCCCTCCAAGTGCAGCTGTGATGTTGTCCATGATTAATCATGCAACTCACCCCCCACCCCTTTATCTCCCTCTCTATCTTTTATAAAACATTGAAACCCTGGGATATTAAGCACCCATTCCCGCCCCTCTTACAACCAGGTCTCTGCAATGGCTACAACATCGTAATTCCATGTACTGATCCATGCTCTAAGTTCATTATCTTTATCCATAATACTTATAGCATTAAAATACACTCACTTCAAACTATCCACCCTACTGTATTTATTGCTTTGTTCTGTCTGTTTTTACTGGCCCTGCCATCTATCTTCCTCTGCATTTCTCCATTTTCTCACCTGGTGGTCTGACTCCTATTCCCCTTGCAACCTAGTTTAAACCCTCCCAAGTAGCACGAGTGAATCTCTCGGTCACAATATTGTTTCCCCTCTGGTTCAGGTGCAACCTGTCCCACTTGTACAGGTCACCCCTTCCCCAGAAAAGGTTCCAATGATCCAAGATCCTGAAACCCTGCCCCCTGCACCAATTCCTCAGCAACTCACTCATCCCATTCCTGCCTCTTCCAGCACGTGGCCTCTTCCTAACCTCCTATACTCTCTGCGCAGGACCTCTCCCTAATTTCTACCTGGTGCCAATGTGCACCATTACCTTTGGCTGCACACACTCCATCTTGACAATATTCCATATCTGCTTCGAGACATCCTGATCCCTAGCATCTGAGAGGCAGTATGCCATCCTGGCATCTCTTACTCAGCCACAGAACCTACTGTCTGTCCCCCTACCTATCAAGTATCCTATCAATATTGATCTACCTGACTTTACCCTTCCCTCCAAGCCTCAAAGACCGTGATAGTGCCACTGGCCTGCCTGCTGCTGATGTGCCTTGACAGGTCATTTCCCAACCCCCTCACCCCAGCAGTATCCAAAGTGGTATACAGTACTTGGTGCTGAGGGTTTTGGCCACAGGGGAACCCTGCACTAACTACTTACTCCTCTTTCTTCTTCTGACAGTCACCCATCTACTGTTTGAAGCCTCAGTAAAAGTTTCATCTGTGAAGTTTTCAGCTTTCCTGATAGTCCTGAGTACATCCAGCTCCAGCTCAAGTTCCTTGATCTTGTCAATTAGGAACTGAAGTCTGATGTTCTTCCTATAGATGTAGTCATAAGGGAGATTGTCAGATACCCTGAAATCCCACATCTCATAGGAGCAGCATTCAACTGCCTTAATCATCCTAATAATTTACTAACCATACTCAGAACTTAGACATTAAAGTAAAGCTGACCTGTTCTTAACTGTATCTTCTCTCTAAAACTTTAGAGTTTCGCACTCACTGAGGTCACTTATTTAGCCTCTTCTTGCAAGCTTGTTATGCCTTTGGCTCCAACTTCTTAAGTCCAAGTTCCACTATCTGAACAATTGGTAACAAAAGACTCAGCGTGTAGTGCATGGCCAAGTGGTTAGGGCATTGGGCTCATGATCTTAAGGTCGTGGGTTCGAGTCTCGGCCAAGGCAGTGAGTTGTGTCTTTGAGTAAGGCACTTAACCACACGCTGCTCCAGTCCATCCAGCTGAAAATGGGTACCGGCAAATGCTGGGGGTTAACCTCACGATAGTCTGGCTTCTCATCCTATCCGGGGGTGGGGAGGAAGTCTCGTACTCTCAGTCACTTCACACCACAGAAACCGGCATAAGTACCAGCCTAATGGGCTGCAAGGCTCGGGACAGACTTTAACTTTTTAACTAAAAGACTCAGCACCCTTAGCCTCCGCCTGTTCTCACCTGTTGAGCCAAAGCCTGACCACTCAAACACTGGCCCACTCCAGCAATGGCCATTCTGCTTTCCCCTCCTTTCTTTTGCCACTCACTCCCCAGTAATTCAAGGAGTGACTGAATTCTGGCGCGTCTTGCTCTTTTCAAATGGCTCCTGCCCTGCAATGATGATGCTGTCTCACTCACTGATTCAAAGTCGTCTTGGCTACTTCTCCATATCATGGTAAGTGAACTAAATTATTTGAAGATACACTTCTGTGCTGGTTGAGGTGGGTCATCTATTTGGCACTTCAAGTCAATTCAAGTTCAAGTATATTGTCATCTGACTATACAATACATGTATACAACTAACCAAAGCAACATTCCTTGGACCACAGCACCCCAACAGCACATATGTAGGGTTCTCAGTAATACTCATTGTAATGTTAATTGTTAAGGCTGACAAAATGGCTTCTCTGTACTGTTAACTGCTCAGTAAAGGATTCTCTGTAGCAGCATGTTTAGGTTATAATTAGTGATAACAGGACTTGTATTCATATACTAGCCAATGGAAGTCATGTTATTCTATCTGTATGTGCAGGAACCGGAGGAGAAGCATGGGCTTTTGGTGGAGAAGAGAAGAAGTCAGATGAGAGTCAAGTGCTCTGGTAGATCTCCGGGATTGATCCCAGCTGAGGGTCAACGGAGTTCGGAGGAGATTGAGGGGAGGAATGGATGTCGAATTTCGTGAGCTCCAATGTATTACTTGTGCACAGAACTGATAAAACTTACTGATTTGGCGCCTTTATTTTATTTGTTTCTACTAACCCATCACCGTGAAATAATTATAAAGTGTAACCATTTACTTGCCTATCGTGTACCATCTGATATTTTATGTCATGGGCTTGTACCTTGGTGCAATCACACTGTATCTACACCAACACGATTATAGAGTTGCTGGGGTCAACACCAACTTACTCTAGACAAATGGGAGTCAAGTGGGGCATAATCGCTAAACATGTATCACACTCAGCATCTAAACCAAAATTGTGGTGGCCTCTGCTGGTCAGGGTCGACCATTGATGTTGTGTCCTGGCTGTCTAAGTCGATGTCCATGACAGGTTAGTACGATATGGAGAGAAATTGATGCGCATGTAACAGGCTCCCACTCTCCATGTAGGTGATGAATCCAAAGGAATTGCAGACACTGATACAGTTTGTGCCCAGTAGCATTGCAGGAGTTCCAAGACAGCATTAAAATCAGTGTAGGACTGCCTTAGGAATCCACTTCTGGATATTTCCTTGGGATTTACTTCTGAAGCCTTTCTCATGAGTGGGTGTAGCCACAAGGCAGCAGAGGTTTGAGACCACAGATTTCCTTCCCCTAGATGAGCTGCCAGCTATGGCTAACGAGCCCCATCTGCCCAAAGCAGCTGTTTTTAAGGTGCCAGTAACCTGTGTTTGCCCCTTCTCCGGTTCCACCGGGCTCAATGGCTAAGCCACACGTGAAGATCAGGAGCTGGACTTGGTTGTCAGAGACTATTTGGGACGCACACCACTGGGAGCATTTAATAGGTAGTGGGCACTTATACCCACTGCCCTCACTACCCTTCTCCCACCACCCTCCCCACCACTGGCTATGACAGCATTAAGTTCAAAGTTCAAAGTACATTTATTATCTCATTATATATACATTACACAACCTTGACATTTGTCTCCTAATAGGCAGCCACGAAACAGAGACCCAAAAGAACTCATATAAAAAAAAGACTGTCAAGCACCCAACGTGCACAAAGAAAAAAAAACAGATCATGCCCATAAAAAAAGAACTCATAAAAAAGTACCCATAAAAATAAAATAAGGCCGTCGAACACCCAAGATGCAGAGAGAAAACACATCATGCAAACAGGAACCAAAAGCAAATAGCAGTATGAAGTCCACACAAAGAGTCCCATAGTTCAGCACAGAGCGGAGTTGTGGAGCACTGATCTGAACTGGCCCCTCTCTCACCTAGGGCCCTGACACCCTGATCTTCTCAATCTAGTTGGGTGCTTAAATCAATATTCAGCAACCATAAATCAAAATATTACCATAAATAAGTTAATAAAATATAATTCAAACTGCATGTAGTATGCAGCACAGGTAAACAGTAAACAGTACAGTAAACAGCAAACAGCTTGTTGTTCGAGAGATGAAACCTCGATGATGGCAGGGTATTCATTAGTCTCAAAGCCTGAGGGAAGGAGCTGTTACCCAGTCTGGCAGTCTGACATTACTCAGTCTGGCTGGTGACTTCTGACATTTGGATGCTGGGCTTGAATTTTTGCTGAGGATGTCTATGTGTAGTACAATGGCAAGCTGCCACTGTAAGCCTAAATTCTTGTCAATCTGGGCTTCACACATTTTGAGTGGTAAAGGCAACTTAGAGCAGCTCTGGATAAAACTGAACACTTGCTCCTCACCTCCATCTGGCTTTGTGTTTAATTTTGTTTAATTACTGACCTGTTCAGCATCTCTGAGGCATTTAGCAATCTTAGACTTATCCAATTGCTTTTTCCTTTCGGTTGACAGAACTCAGATGTTTCACATTTGGATGGATAATTCCCTTTTTCTCATTTGGTGACAGAATTCTGAGTTAGAGAGAGTTGTCTACTTTTCCTTAAATAGATGAAAAGATTCAATTTAACCGCTCAGTCGTTCTATTTTAAATCCATGTTGGTAACTGTAAGTACTTTTTCTTTCAATATTGTTTTTAGATGAAGATTGTTTCCACTATGTTAATGTTGACCTCATGACACAGTTCCTCAGATGAGTGTGCTTTCCCCTAGTTGCTGATACATTAATTTTGTGCCTCCAGCAACAATCCCACTGTAAACTTGCAGAAAACTAACAGTAATCTTCACAAATCCACCAAGTTGTTATGAGGAAAGGCCTGCCACCAGCTGTGAAATATTCATATCTAGAAAATGGGAATATGGGCATCCCACTAAGGGAAATATTGAAGCAACCCAATTCCTTAATTATTCTTCGTGATGGCACTGAATAATAATGTACTCCAGAATCTACAGTTGCTGTCCTCTAGAAAGTAGCAGAACATTCTTGGAATGCTCCAGGTACATTTGTTTATCTCTGTGGGCTTTTTAATACTTTGACTTGGACAAGAACTTTATTTGAAACCGGTTTTAAAATAGTGGATTTAAATTTTGAGCACATAAAGAGATGATGCAACACTATTGCAGGACAGGTCATCTGAATTTGGTGTTCTCTGTAAGTAAGTTTGTCTGTTCTTCCAGTGAGCACATGCGTTCCTCCGTGTGCTCCAGTTTCCTCCTCACAGTCCAAGGACATACCAATTTGTAGCTTAATTGGCCATTGTAAATTGTTCTGTGGTTAGATGAGGGTTAAATAAAAGGGTAGCTTGGCAGTGCAGCTCATTGGGTTGGAATGACCAGTTCCATGCTGCATCTCCAATAAAATTATAAAACATAACTCTGGTCAGGCTAATTCAAATAGAAAACCAGAAAACCATTTTTTGAGGATACTGGATCTATGTATAAGGTGGGGTAAGGTAAAGTGTTAGAAGCCCATCTATAGATATGTATACTTTCTGGGTCTTGTAACCATTGTCTTCCAAGGATAAATGCATGGTCCAATGTATATCAAGATTCAAGATTAACGATTCATTTATTATCAGATAATGTATGAATTATACAACTTTGAGATTTGCTTGCTCACAAGCAGCCACAAAACAAGAAACCCAAAGTAACCCAGTTAAAGAATAAAAAGTCCAACAGTGGATGTGCAAGAGAAAAAAAAATCTTGCAAACAATTGAAGCGAACAAATTGAAGCTTTTGGAACCAAAATTGAGTCCTCAGGGCTGAGCCCTGGAGCAGCCTGGAGTAGGCCCAAAGCTTCACATCTGTTCATCATATTATCGGGCATGGAGCACAACAGCCAGGGCAGTTTTTATAGCCTTAGTGCCTTAGAGATGAACATCGGCTCTCGTCCCAACTGACACCGTCTTTTCAGTCTATCTGGGCCAGCGTTTAAATTGACCCG